>NC_088206.1:71023827-71327541 GCF_037126465.1 Ornithodoros turicata | reverse complement strand
GAAAAAACCCCAAGGGTTACCTTTTACCAAAAGCCTTTTACCAAAGCCTTTTAGCCTTTAGCCTTTTAGCCTTTAGCCTTTTACCAAAGGCTTACCTTTTTTCCAGCCAAAAAATAAAAGTGCTCAGATCGAGCTGAAAATGCGCACAGATATTCACCAGGAATCGCCCTTTAATTTGAGCCCAAAATTTGTGCAGAAATCAGACCTTCAATTTTTGACCCGAAAAAACCCCAAGGGGTTAGGCTTACCTTTTTTTCCAGCCAAAAAATAAAAGTGCTCAGATCGAGCTGAAAATGCGCACAGATATTCACCAGGAATCGCCCTTTAATTTTAGCCCAAAATTTGTGCAGAAATCAGACCTTCGATTTTTGACCCGAAAAAACCCCAAGGGTTACCTTTTACCAAAAGCCTTTTACCAAAGCCTTTTAGCCTTTAGCCTTTTAGCCTTTAGCCTTTTACCAAAGGCTTACCTTTTTTTTCAGCCAAAAAATAAAAGTGCTCAGATCGAGCTGAAAATGCGCACAGATATTCAGCAGGAATCGCCCTTTAATTTGAGCCCAAAATTTGTGCAGAAATCAGACCTTCGATTTTTGACCCGAAAAAACCCCAAGGGGTTAGGCTTACCTTTTTTTCCAGCCAAAAAATAAAAGTGCTCAGATCGAGCTGAAAATGCGCACAGATATTCACCAGGAATCGCCCTTTAATTTGAGCCCAAAATTTGTGCAGAAATAGGACTTTCGATTTTTGACCCGAAAAAACCCCAAGGGGTTAGGCTTACCTTTTTTTTCAGCCAAAAAATAAAAGTGCTCAGATCGAGCTGAAAATGCGCACAGATATTCACCAGGAATCGCCCTTTAATTTGAGCCCAAAATTTGTGCAGAAATAGGACTTTCGATTTTTGACCCGAAAAAACCCCAAGGGTTACCTTTTACCAAAAGCCTTTTACCAAAGCCTTTTACCTTTAGCCTTTTAGCCTTTAGCCTTTACCAAAGGCTTACCTTTTTTTCCAGCCAAAAAATAAAAGTGCTCAGATCGAGCTGAAAATGCGCACAGATATTCACCAGGAATCGCCCTTTAATTTAGCCCAAAATTTGTGCAGAAATAGGACTTTCGATTTTTGACCCGAAAAAACCCCAAGGGGTTAGGCTTACCTTTTTTTCCAGCCAAAAAATAAAAGTGCTCAGATCGAGCTGAAAATGCGCACAGATATTCACCAGGAATCGCCCTTTAATTTGAGCCCAAAATTTGTGCAGAAATCAGACCTTCAATTTTTGACCCGAAAAAACCCCAAGGGGTTAGGCTTACCTTTTTTTCCAGCCAAAAAATAAAAGTGCTCAGATCGAGCTGAAAATGCGCACAGATATTCACCAGGAATCGCCCTTTAATTTTAGCCCAAAATTTGTGCAGAAATCAGACCTTCGATTTTTGACCCGAAAAAACCCCAAGGGTTACCTTTTACCAAAAGCCTTTTACCAAAGCCTTTTAGCCTTTAGCCTTTTAGCCTTTAGCCTTTTACCAAAGGCTTACCTTTTTTTTCAGCCAAAAAATAAAAGTGCTCAGGTCGAGCTGAAAATGCGCACAGATATTCACCAGGAATCGCCCTTTAATTTGAGCCCAAAATTTGTGCAGAAATAGGACTTTCGATTTTTGACCCGAAAAAACCCCAAGGGGTTAGGCTTACCTTTTTTTCCAGCCAAAAAATAAAAGTGCTCAGATCGAGCTGAAAATGCGCACAGATATTCACCAGGAATCGCCCTTTAATTTTAGCCCAAAATTTGTGCAGAAATCAGACCTTCGATTTTTGACCCGAAAAAACCCCAAGGGGTTAGGCTTACCTTTTTTTCCAGCCAAAAAATAAAAGTGCTCAGATCGAGCTGAAAATGCGCACAGATATTCACCAGGAATCTCCCTTTAATTTTAGCCCAAAATTTGTGCAGAAATAGGACCTTCGATTTTTGACCCGAAAAAACCCCAAGGGGTTAGGCTTACCTTTTTTTCCAGCCAAAAAATAAAAGTGCTCAGATCGAGCTGAAAATGCGCACAGATATTCACCAGGAATCGCCCTTTAATTTGAGCCCAAAATTTGTGCAGAAATCAGACCTTCAATTTTTGACCCGAAAAAACCCCAAGGGGTTAGGCTTACCTTTTTTTCCAGCCAAAAAATAAAAGTGCTCAGATCGAGCTGAAAATGCGCACAGATATTCACCAGGAATCGCCCTTTAATTTTAGCCCAAAATTTGTGCAGAAATCAGACCTTCGATTTTTGACCCGAAAAAACCCCAAGGGTTACCTTTTACCAAAAGCCTTTTACCAAAGCCTTTTAGCCTTTAGCCTTTTAGCCTTTAGCCTTTTACCAAAGGCTTACCTTTTTTTCCAGCCAAAAAATAAAAGTGCTCAGATCGAGCTGAAAATGCGCACAGATATTCACCAGGAATCGCCCTTTAATTTGAGCCCAAAATTTGTGCAGAAATAGGACTTTCGATTTTTGACCCGAAAAAACCCCAAGGGGTTAGGCTTACCTTTTTTTTCCGGCCAAAAAATAAAAGTGCTCAGATCGAGCTGAAAATGCGCACAGATACTCAGCAGGAATCGCCCTTTAATTTGAGCCCAAAATTTGTGCAGAAATAGGACTTTCGATTTTTGACCCGAAAAAACCCCAAGGGGTTAGGCTTACCTTTTTTTTCCGGCCAAAAAATAAAAGTGCTCAGATCGAGCTGAAAATGCGCACAGATACTCAGCAGGAATCGCCCTTTAATTTTAGCCCAAAATTTGTGCAGAAATAGGACTTTCGATTTTTGACCCGAAAAAACCCCAAGGGGTTAGGCTTACCTTTTTTTTCAGGCCAAAAAATAAAAGTGCTCAGATCGAGCTGAAAATGCGCACAGATATTCACCAGGAATCGCCCTTTAATTTGAGCCCAAAATTTGTGCAGAAATAGGACTTTCGATTTTTGACCCGAAAAAACCCCAAGGGGTTAGGCTTACCTTTTTTTCCAGCCAAAAAATAAAAGTGCTCAGATCGAGCTGAAAATGCGCACAGATATTCACCAGGAATCGCCCTTTAATTTTAGCCCAAAATTTGTGCAGAAATAGGACTTTCGATTTTTGACCCGAAAAAACCCCAAGGGGTTAGGCTTACCTTTTTTTCCAGCCAAAAAATAAAAGTGCTCAGATCGAGCTGAAAATGCGCACAGATATTCACCAGGAATCGCCCTTTAATTTTAGCCCAAAATTTGTGCAGAAATCAGACCTTCGATTTTTGACCCGAAAAAACCCCAAGGGTTACCTTTTACCAAAAGCCTTTTACCAAAGCCTTTTAGCCTTTAGCCTTTTACCAAAGGCTTACCTTTTTTTCCAGCCAAAAAATAAAAGTGCTCAGATCGAGCTGAAAATGCGCACAGATATTCACCAGGAATCGCCCTTTAATTTTAGCCCAAAATTTGTGCAGAAATAGGACTTTCGATTTTTGACCCGAAAAAACCCCAAGGGGTTAGGCTTACCTTTTTTTCCAGCCAAAAAATAAAAGTGCTCAGATCGAGCTGAAAATGCGCACAGATATTCACCAGGAATCGCCCTTTAATTTGAGCCCAAAATTTGTGCAGAAATCAGACCTTCAATTTTTGACCCGAAAAAACCCCAAGGGTTACCTTTTACCAAAAGCCTTTTACCAAAGCCTTTTAGCCTTTAGCCTTTTAGCCTTTAGCCTTTTACCAAAGGCTTACCTTTTTTTCAGCCAAAAAATAAAAGTGCTCAGGTCGAGCTGAAAATGCGCACAGATATTCACCAGGAATCGCCCTTTAATTTGAGCCCAAAATTTGTGCAGAAATAGGACTTTCGATTTTTGACCCGAAAAAACCCCAAGGGGTTAGGCTTACCTTTTTTCCAGCCAAAAAATAAAAGTGCTCAGATCGAGCTGAAAATGCGCACAGATATTCACCAGGAATCGCCCTTTAATTTGAGCCCAAAATTTGTGCAGAAATCAGACCTTCAATTTTTGACCCGAAAAAACCCCAAGGGGTTAGGCTTACCTTTTTTTCCAGCCAAAAAATAAAAGTGCTCAGATCGAGCTGAAAATGCGCACAGATATTCACCAGGAATCGCCCTTTAATTTTAGCCCAAAATTTGTGCAGAAATCAGACCTTCGATTTTTGACCCGAAAAAACCCCAAGGGTTACCTTTTACCAAAAGCCTTTTACCAAAGCCTTTTAGCCTTTAGCCTTTTAGCCTTTAGCCTTTTACCAAAGGCTTACCTTTTTTTTCAGCCAAAAAATAAAAGTGCTCAGATCGAGCTGAAAATGCGCACAGATATTCAGCAGGAATCGCCCTTTAATTTGAGCCCAAAATTTGTGCAGAAATCAGACCTTCGATTTTTGACCCGAAAAAAACCCCAAGGGGTTAGGCTTACCTTTTTTTCCAGCCAAAAAATAAAAGTGCTCAGATCGAGCTGAAAATGCGCACAGATATTCACCAGGAATCGCCCTTTAATTTGAGCCCAAAATTTGTGCAGAAATAGGACTTTCGATTTTTGACCCGAAAAAACCCCAAGGGGTTAGGCTTACCTTTTTTTTCAGCCAAAAAATAAAAGTGCTCAGATCGAGCTGAAATGCGCACAGATATTCACCAGGAATCGCCCTTTAATTTGAGCCCAAAATTTGTGCAGAAATAGGACTTTCGATTTTTGACCCGAAAAAACCCCAAGGGTTACCTTTTACCAAAAGCCTTTTACCAAAGCCTTTTAGCCTTTAGCCTTTTAGCCTTTAGCCTTTTACCAAAGGCTTACCTTTTTTTTCAGCCAAAAAATAAAAGTGCTCAGGTCGAGCTGAAAATGCGCACAGATATTCACCAGGAATCGCCCTTTAATTTGAGCCCAAAATTTGTGCAGAAATAGGACTTTCGATTTTTGACCCGAAAAAACCCCAAGGGGTTAGGCTTACCTTTTTTTCCAGCCAAAAAATAAAAGTGCTCAGATCGAGCTGAAAATGCGCACAGATATTCACCAGGAATCGCCCTTTAATTTGAGCCCAAAATTTGTGCAGAAATCAGACCTTCAATTTTTGACCCGAAAAAACCCCAAGGGGTTAGGCTTACCTTTTTTTCCAGCCAAAAAATAAAAGTGCTCAGATCGAGCTGAAAATGCGCACAGATATTCACCAGGAATCGCCCTTTAATTTTAGCCCAAAATTTGTGCAGAAATCAGACCTTCGATTTTTGACCCGAAAAAACCCCAAGGGTTACCTTTTACCAAAAGCCTTTTACCAAAGCCTTTTAGCCTTTAGCCTTTTAGCCTTTAGCCTTTTACCAAAGGCTTACCTTTTTTTTCAGCCAAAAAATAAAAGTGCTCAGATCGAGCTGAAAATGCGCACAGATATTCAGCAGGAATCGCCCTTTAATTTGAGCCCAAAATTTGTGCAGAAATCAGACCTTCGATTTTTGACCCGAAAAAACCCCAAGGGGTTAGGCTTACCTTTTTTTTCAGCCAAAAAATAAAAGTGCTCAGATCGAGCTGAAAATGCGCACAGATATTCACCAGGAATCGCCCTTTAATTTGAGCCCAAAATTTGTGCAGAAATAGGACTTTCGATTTTTGACCCGAAAAAACCCCAAGGGGTTAGGCTTACCTTTTTTCCAGCCAAAAAATAAAAGTGCTCAGATCGAGCTGAAAATGCGCACAGATATTCACCAGGAATCGCCCTTTAATTTGAGCCCAAAATTTGTGCAGAAATCAGACCTTCAATTTTTGACCCGAAAAAACCCCAAGGGGTTAGGCTTACCTTTTTTTCCAGCCAAAAAATAAAAGTGCTCAGATCGAGCTGAAAATGCGCACAGATATTCACCAGGAATCGCCCTTTAATTTTAGCCCAAAATTTGTGCAGAAATCAGACCTTCGATTTTTGACCCGAAAAAACCCCAAGGGTTACCTTTTACCAAAAGCCTTTTACCAAAGCCTTTTAGCCTTTAGCCTTTTAGCCTTTAGCCTTTTACCAAAGGCTTACCTTTTTTTTCAGCCAAAAAATAAAAGTGCTCAGATCGAGCTGAAAATGCGCACAGATATTCAGCAGGAATCGCCCTTTAATTTGAGCCCAAAATTTGTGCAGAAATAGGACTTTCGATTTTTGACCCGAAAAAACCCCAAGGGGTTAGGCTTACCTTTTTTTCCAGCCAAAAAATAAAAGTGCTCAGATCGAGCTGAAAATGCGCACAGATATTCACCAGGAATCGCCCTTTAATTTGAGCCCAAAATTTGTGCAGAAATAGGACTTTCGATTTTTGACCCGAAAAAACCCCAAGGGGTTAGGCTTACCTTTTTTTTCAGCCAAAAAATAAAAGTGCTCAGATCGAGCTGAAAATGCGCACAGATATTCACCAGGAATCGCCCTTTAATTTGAGCCCAAAATTTGTGCAGAAATAGGACTTTCGATTTTTGACCCGAAAAAACCCCAAGGGTTACCTTTTACCAAAAGCCTTTTACCAAAGCCTTTTAGCCTTTAGCCTTTTAGCCTTTAGCCTTTTACCAAAGGCTTACCTTTTTTTCAGCCAAAAAATAAAAGTGCTCAGGTCGAGCTGAAAATGCGCACAGATATTCACCAGGAATCGCCCTTTAATTTGAGCCCAAAATTTGTGCAGAAATAGGACTTTCGATTTTTGACCCGAAAAAACCCCAAGGGGTTAGGCTTACCTTTTTTTCCAGCCAAAAAATAAAAGTGCTCAGATCGAGCTGAAAATGCGCACAGATATTCACCAGGAATCGCCCTTTAATTTGAGCCCAAAATTTGTGCAGAAATAGGACTTTCGATTTTTGACCCGAAAAAACCCCAAGGGGTTAGGCTTACCTTTTTTTCCAGCCAAAAAATAAAAGTGCTCAGATCGAGCTGAAAATGCGCACAGATATTCACCAGGAATCGCCCTTTAATTTGAGCCCAAAATTTGTGCAGAAATAGGACTTTCGATTTTTGACCCGAAAAAACCCCAAGGGTTACCTTTTACCAAAAGCCTTTTACCAAAGCCTTTTAGCCTTTAGCCTTTTAGCCTTTAGCCTTTTACCAAAGGCTTACCTTTTTTTCCAGCCAAAAAATAAAAGTGCTCAGATCGAGCTGAAAATGCGCACAGATATTCACCAGGAATCGCCCTTTAATTTGAGCCCAAAATTTGTGCAGAAATAGGACTTTCGATTTTTGACCCGAAAAAACCCCAAGGGGTTAGGCTTACCTTTTTTTTCAGCCAAAAAATAAAAGTGCTCAGGTCGAGCTGAAAATGCGCACAGATATTCACCAGGAATCGCCCTTTAATTTGAGCCCAAAATTTGTGCAGAAATAGGACTTTCGATTTTTGACCCGAAAAAACCCCAAGGGGTTAGGCTTACCTTTTTTTCCAGCCAAAAAATAAAAGTGCTCAGATCGAGCTGAAAATGCGCACAGATATTCACCAGGAATCGCCCTTTAATTTGAGCCCAAAATTTGTGCAGAAATAGGACTTTCGATTTTTGACCCGAAAAAACCCCAAGGGGTTAGGCTTACCTTTTTTTCCAGCCAAAAAATAAAAGTGCTCAGATCGAGCTGAAAATGCGCACAGATATTCACCAGGAATCGCCCTTTAATTTTAGCCCAAAATTTGTGCAGAAATCAGACCTTCGATTTTTGACCCGAAAAAACCCCAAGGGTTACCTTTTACCAAAAGCCTTTTACCAAAGCCTTTTAGCCTTTAGCCTTTTAGCCTTTAGCCTTTTACCAAAGGCTTACCTTTTTTTCCAGCCAAAAAATAAAAGTGCTCAGATCGAGCTGAAAATGCGCACAGATATTCACCAGGAATCGCCCTTTAATTTGAGCCCAAAATTTGTGCAGAAATAGGACTTTCGATTTTTGACCCGAAAAAACCCCAAGGGGTTAGGCTTACCTTTTTTTTCAGCCAAAAAATAAAAGTGCTCAGATCGAGCTGAAAATGCGCACAGATATTCACCAGGAATCGCCCTTTAATTTGAGCCCAAAATTTGTGCAGAAATAGGACTTTCGATTTTTGACCCGAAAAAACCCCAAGGGGTTAGGCTTACCTTTTTTTCCAGCCAAAAAATAAAAGTGCTCAGATCGAGCTGAAAATGCGCACAGATATTCACCAGGAATCGCCCTTTAATTTTAGCCCAAAATTTGTGCAGAAATCAGACCTTCGATTTTTGACCCGAAAAAACCCCAAGGGTTACCTTTTACCAAAAGCCTTTTACCAAAGCCTTTTAGCCTTTAGCCTTTTAGCCTTTAGCCTTTTACCAAAGGCTTACCTTTTTTTTCAGCCAAAAAATAAAAGTGCTCAGATCGAGCTGAAAATGCGCACAGATATTCAGCAGGAATCGCCCTTTAATTTGAGCCCAAAATTTGTGCAGAAATCAGACCTTCGATTTTTGACCCGAAAAAACCCCAAGGGGTTAGGCTTACCTTTTTTTCCAGCCAAAAAATAAAAGTGCTCAGATCGAGCTGAAAATGCGCACAGATATTCACCAGGAATCGCCCTTTAATTTGAGCCCAAAATTTGTGCAGAAATAGGACTTTCGATTTTTGACCCGAAAAAACCCCAAGGGGTTAGGCTTACCTTTTTTTTCAGCCAAAAAATAAAAGTGCTCAGATCGAGCTGAAAATGCGCACAGATATTCACCAGGAATCGCCCTTTAATTTGAGCCCAAAATTTGTGCAGAAATAGGACTTTCGATTTTTGACCCGAAAAAACCCCAAGGGGTTAGGCTTACCTTTTTTTCCAGCCAAAAAATAAAAGTGCTCAGATCGAGCTGAAAATGCGCACAGATATTCACCAGGAATCGCCCTTTAATTTTAGCCCAAAATTTGTGCAGAAATCAGACCTTCGATTTTTGACCCGAAAAAACCCCAAGGGTTACCTTTTACCAAAAGCCTTTTACCAAAGCCTTTTAGCCTTTAGCCTTTTAGCCTTTAGCCTTTTACCAAAGGCTTACCTTTTTTTTCAGCCAAAAAATAAAAGTGCTCAGATCGAGCTGAAAATGCGCACAGATATTCAGCAGGAATCGCCCTTTAATTTGAGCCCAAAATTTGTGCAGAAATCAGACCTTCGATTTTTGACCCGAAAAAACCCCAAGGGGTTAGGCTTACCTTTTTTTCCAGCCAAAAAATAAAAGTGCTCAGATCGAGCTGAAAATGCGCACAGATATTCACCAGGAATCGCCCTTTAATTTGAGCCCAAAATTTGTGCAGAAATAGGACTTTCGATTTTTGACCCGAAAAAACCCCAAGGGTTAGCCTCGAAAGGAAAAAGCCTCGACTTTCAGTACATTGTGCTGCTCGGGAAGTCATCGACATGTTTATTGAAGTAATCGTATAAATGTTTCTAAAAGAATCTTATCGACAATAAACAGGAATAATATGAGCTCAGCGTTTCTGAGAACGTTCGGTTTCGTGCGTTACTCGTTGTTCGGTGTTATTGCCGAGCAGTTTTGTCTACCGGTGTTGCTCTGTGCGTCCTGGGTCGACTTCACGGGGAACTACGACGGCTTTTGCCTGACAGCGCTTCCTGCGCTTGTCAATGCAGAAACCACCGGCGTGTCCAAGAGGATACATCCTTCGTTCGTCGGCTCGGAGACTTGGAGGTGGTAGGTTCGACTCCTCTAACGCCGGCTGTGCCTGTCTGAGGGTTTCCGTAGGGTTCTCAGCAGACTTTCCAGACGGATGCAGGCACAGTTCCCACTGAAGTCGGCCCGGGACGCATACTAATCCCCCTGTTCCCCATTCCTTCCTGTTGTCGTCTTTCTATCTGTCCACGTCTGTACGCCGCATATAGCTGCAGTTGCTTCGTGGTGTCAACCTGTAATTAAAAGACAAGAGAGTAGATACAGGAGGAACGGTAACTCAGAACGTGCGACTCTACTTATTCTTTTTTATTATGCCCCAACTCAATTGGCTCTCGAAGGTATGAATCGGGGGGGGGGGGGTCACCACCGACGCCTCGCTTATCTTTGGGGGGGCAATGTTTATTAAAAAGAACAAAAAGAGAAAATGTTATTCAGGCAACGAGCCGTCTTGCTTTTCCAAAAAAGGGGAAAAAGAGGAAAAGGAAAAGAAGGAAATAAAGGAAAAGGAATGAAAAAAAAGACACACTAGAACAACATGCAGTGGCTTTTGGCTTTTTCATTTACTCAGAAGTTACCCTCATAAGCAGTTAGAAGAATGCGTAAGGCTCGTTGGTGCGATGCCATGAGGCGAAAACACAACGAAGTCGCTTTTTGACGCGACTTCGTTGTGTTTTCGCCTCCGTCCCCTTGTCGCTTACTTCATGGCATTGGAACCAGTTACCTCGAGATTACTGAGGCCAACCGCACCTTCTGCAATCGGAACCTGATATATTCCGAACAAATCCTACTATTACTGTACAAGGATGACGTACTGTGGAGATCTGAACCTGCAGAATGAATACCTGAACCTCTCATGAATGCATGAACCTCTGAATATGCAGAAGAGGCACGCGCGCGCGCGCATTTAAAAAAAAGTATTTTGTATTGTACTTGTGGTCCCGTGCCGTACTGAGGAAAAACCTGATCATCTTATTAGATCATGATAACTTTCAAATACATTGCATTCCAAGGAAAAAAGAGTAAATGAAGTATAACGATGACTTTTACTCTCTTTCTTCTCGTCTTTAGTCTGATCGTCTTAAGCTGCCGCTACGGACTTAATTTCGTGTCTTCAGAATCCTACCAAAGTTATGTTACTGCGTTCCTGCAAAATATTTTGGCTCTACGTGACGCGAAAGTTAGAGAAACATAATTTTTGTTTTCGAGAACTGTGACGTCATGTTAGGCTCGGACGGAGCGCCCGGCTCTCATCTGGCAACGTTCTGGCCCTCCGCGTCTTCTGGGGGGCTCCCCTTTTGCACTCCGTTAGCGAAGCCCCAGGTGACATATCGTCCGACCGCTCCGACCTTCGAGAAAACACAAAGAAGGGAGAAGACATCTCTCCCATTTTCCCCTCTTTCGATCAGTGTCACGTGATTTCTCCACCACGTGACCCTCCCCGGATGCCGGCGTCCTTGCTAGGGGACGAGTGCCCTCTACGGAACATGACATCATTGCAATTTGCGGGCTTATGATTACGTCACCGGCTCCTGGCGTCACCGAAACTTGTGGAGGCTCAGCAGATCTTCAAAAATTAACAGAAAAGCACAGAGTTTGTAAACGGGATTGAGATTTTGCGTATAGGATGCTTGAAGCACTTTCTTTTCACGGACTAAATAAAAATAGACACTGTTTTCCGAGTCTTGAGTGACACTTTATGGCGATGTCGCCTAAGTGTGCCCAGACTCTCTTTCCCCTGCCAAGATTCCCGGATTCTTGTGCACCTTCCTTGCTCTTTCCAGATACCCTCTCCTAGCCTGCAAATTTTGAAAATTTATTTAGGAATTACGAGACATTTGTATGTTAAATAGCCGCAAACGCGGTTGGTGTTGTTGTAGAAAACGTAATTAGAAACACAACAAGATTCCAATTTTTCTGTACAACGGACTCCGTTTCTTTTAAATTCTGCGAAAATTGTGATGCTTTACTGTTGGGGCATTGCAGCTATGTAAAACAAGCATAGCACTTTACTTCAAAGGCTGTTTACGGAAGGTATATGTTCTATGGATGATCTATATAAACGGCATGGCTATGGCGCGAACTGATACACCGAACTGATGTGGCGATACAGTACTATGACTACATGTATTTTTCTAAAATAGGGGCTTGTGAGTGACGGCCAAAGTAGGTGCGTGTTAGCGAACCGCCCTGTTTCTCCGGTCTAAGCGGTCACCCACCTCAGCGTGTGTACTACAGGACGACGTCAGGCACAGGGCCTGAACGATGAAGGGGCCAATCTTGAATTAGTTAACAAAGCAATGAAGTAACCTCAGTGAAACTGCTTAAATTTGCCCCATATCCCCGTATAGAAACTTTTGCTCCCTTAAACAGCGAAGTTACACGTTGGACGGCAGTGTGACATTATTTACGCTCTCGAAAACAAGAGTAAATGTTGCGCTACATAAGAGTGATCTCAGTGACAAAGATTTGAGACTGACACAATTATTGGGTATAGCAGCATTGGGGCAGCCATGACTATGACCAGTTGGAGAGAGGACATATCCCTCTGGAAAGACCCAGGGAATATCTCAGACAGCCCACCGCCGGTGGTGAGATTCGAAACCTCCCAGTCTTTTAGCATGTCTTTATAAAAAAAGAAAATCACGTGTTAGCGGCGCGAAGCAACTCTGGCTATGAGCGTCGTACAGACGTGGACAGATGGAGAGAGGACAGCGGGAACGAGCGGGAGACAAGGGGGTTAGTATGCCTCCTGGGCCGACTTCGGGGGGGGGGGAGAACTGTGCCGACATTCTTCTGGAAAGTCTGCCGGAAAATCCAGGGAAAACCCCAGACAGCACAACCTATGCGGGTATTCGAACCCGCTTGTATACCCTCTCGGTCATGCCGGTGATTGCCCTATATCGAACCCTATATGCCCTATATCACATATTGGGAAAACATCGAACGCAAAGCTTACTCTCTGAATTTGCGAAAACCATTTCCCCAAGGAGGTGAGATATCCTAAAGGCTCTTTGCGTTTCGCGGATGCAGATGAAGACCAAATTACGCTTAGGTAACTTCCCCCAAAAACGCAACAATATTCGTTAGAGTGAAAAAAAAAAAAAAAAAACAAGAAAAGCGCATTTAAGTAAAGGGAGCTCCTGCCTATACGCGGTTCGACCGACTGGCGAAACGCATTTCAATAATTCGTTCCTGCTCGGTAAAGAACTCTCGGCCGAGAAATCGCCATGAAGGAGGAGGAGGAGCAGGAGGGGGAAATGAGACCTTTTAAAATGAAAGAGGGGGAAAAAAGGGGCAAGCTAAGCACAGCCTTCTAATTAACTGCGGAGGAACATGCCCCGCTTTAAAGGAGAGGAGGAAGAGGAAAGGAGGGAAAATGGGATTTGGCGAACGAGGTAGAAAGGTTTGATCTTTTCGATCGCGAGGGAATAGGAGAGTTGGAGTTTTGAAGGAGTGCAAGTGTTTATACGCATATACACGCACACATATATGACCATGCATGTGTATTAATTACATTTAAAAAAGAAACTAAGTCGAAGATCCATGGTTGCCCACCTAATCAGCACCGTCACGCGCATAACTACAAAATATTTAGGAAGGGAGTTGCCTCAGGACAGAAGCCGCCGATATTTCGAACAGAGACTGTTCTTCTTCTGGGTAACTTCCCAACTTCCTAGCCCAGAAGAAGAACAGTCTCTGTTCGAAATATCGGCGGCTTCTGTCCTGAGGCAACTCCCTTCCTACATTCTACCGGTTCGCTGGATTTCTACCCATCTACAAAATATTTAGTTTGCTCCCTTTCGAGCTAAAGCAGAATCGGGAAAGATGCAAAAAAATATGAAAACGCTGCAACAAAAATACACATAGAACAGAGCTCAACCTTTGCTTAAATAATGCAAAGAAAAAGCTGAATTAGGATATCGATAGTTATTTGGCCATCATAGCCAGATAACAGAAAATAAATAAATAATAACGGAGTCCGTTCTGCATTCTATTGCATTTATAAAAATATGTGACGACTTCAAACTGCGAAAGGCTATAGTTTGAAATAATGTCGACTATTATAGTGGGGCCAAAAATATACAAAAACAAAAATAATAGAGATAGCCACAAAAAGGATCATTGACGAAGGGATAAGCTATTTAAACTATTTAGCGCTGATTTACAGGCGGGGGGTCAAGTTCCGGAATTGAGCGGACACACGCGTACATATTTGGAGTAATTCGCTTCCTGTCTACTCCGTACATTTCGAATCTTCCATTTTCCAACTCCTCTAACAATATCATTTCAACCTAAAAACTTCTACATTTCTCCTCTCTTCCTCTCTGCCTCTCCCCCCCCCCCCCTTCCTCACATACTGCGAAGCTAATCCACCGACACAGTTGTCGCATTCAGATACGAAACCGAAACGATAAAAAAAGAAAGCAGAAGCCGCATCCCACTTCAACTTCCATCAGATAGCGCCATCGGCAAAAACGTGAAAGTGGAGAGGAACCGAGCGTCACCTAGCGACCAGCTCAGGCATTTCACTGATGGTAGTTTAATTCTTCGTCGAGTGAGGTGTCTCCTGCAAGAAGAAAGTGCATCCAAAGAAGACTTGTCGCGAGGTACGGCGTCCCTCTTAAGTGGCCTTCTAAGCCGATTGTTTTCTCTTTAGACTCCCAGTCTCCCAATCCATCAGGCATGCTCGGTTGCAGCTCTTTTGTCTGCTTCCTCCATCGTCGCCCTGCTTTCTGTACCAGACGCTGATTGTTGCCAGCATAGTCGCCATTAACGCTAAGCGGAGATTGATGAATTTCGTTGGGCAATAACGCGGTCAAGTTTCCTTTCCGCTGTATAACAGTGTAGGCAGCAAGGAAAGTTTCGTGTCGATGTCACTAAAGTTGGTAACTTTGTCGTCTGCTAACACTACTGCGTGGAACCTCTCGTTCAAGCCGAAATTTTGTTTTGATTCAGACTTCGGTATCACATAAAGTTGCGTTTCCTCTTTTGCAGCAGTTCAGTTTAGGGGCGTGAAGCGTTTCACGCCACCCGATGTGGTAATTGATTAATTGATAATGCATTAAAGGGTAACTTATGCGTACTTTCATCATACGCGCATGCTAAAGTTTTTGCGGCAAGAGAGTTGGTAAAGCGACTTAGCTGGAGTGGTTTACAGTTTCTGAACATGCTACAGTGATGCCATTTGGCAATGCTCATGTCTGAACACTTCATCTGATTAAACGTACTCGAATTGGTGCTTAATATTACAGCTTGTATACCCTTTGAAACAACACGTCAGCAAACCCATATAGATAAGGATACCTGTATAACGCTAGCTGCCGAAAACGATACTTACGCCAACCAATAACATGTTATAACGTTATGTTGCCAGACCACCTCTAATATTCCGTCACCCCTTCACCTGATGCATTAACAATACTCATCAAAGGTCAGTTCGTAATCTGATATATGCGCGTCCGTAAGTGCAGAAAACATTATGGAAAGGAAAGGGAGTATATGAAAAGGGATGCATTTTCGCTTCTTCGGAGCGTAACTGTCACGTTTCATGAAAAGGCCAATCAGAGGGCTTTGCGCACGGAACTTAGGGGATCAGATTGACCCCTACGGCCACATCTTCAAATGACTATGCAGAGAAGTGCAAAACCGAAACTGGAGAACTGGTGGTGACGTCATATGGCTGGCACCCAATGTCACCGTCACTTTTGCGCAGCAGAGGAACAGGGCGCCCGCTATCATGCCTTCCTCCACGATTCAAGCAAACGCACACTCAACGATATTAGGAAACTTTTTTTGCTTTGCACGCGTCACGCTTTCGTTGATAAAACATCAACTCTGTGTCCACTCAGCAAGAACAATCCTTCTGCTTAACCAATCGCAAACCAGGCAGCTTTACTTGCGGACAAACGTCCATATGTCTTCCTTCTCCCTTTCCACTCGGACGCCCCTACATTGGCTATGCCCTTACAACTCCCTAAGTCAGATCTGCTGACTATCTCCCTATCTCCTTCCCTCTCTTCCCTATCTCCGCCTTGCCTGTCCCCATCCCCCTATAGAAGTGATGGTCGTCTGTCTTCAGTCGTTAGTCCTTCCATCCCTTATTCGGGCAGAGGACATCCATCAATGGTTGTCAACCAACTTCCTACTTGGAACAATGGCGGCCAGTCCCAAGGTTTGCAACATTAGGAACAAAAAAGAGGCCGAGTTTGGGTTCTGTTTCACTTAGTGATATTGAACCAAGGGAGTCCGTGCTGAAAAATGATACCAAAGTATGGTGTGGAGATGAGATGCTTTTGGCAGACGCAAGGCTCTCGTTGTTTATCGTACTAAAGCTGAGGTTATCATTAAGATTGGGTCCGCTTTTCCTTGCTTTGACTCTGGATCGCGCAACGCAAGTACCATTTTCATTATCGTTAATGGTACCCTCCAGCGCAGGCACAGAAATGAACGTGAGACATATTTCGATGGTTCTATGTTACGCTATGCTACTTATGAGTGTGCCATATTCATGTCGGAACGCTGATTTCAATCTCAAACTGCTACTTGATAACAAGTTTCACATTCATGTAAGTTACATTTCTCAGCATGTAAACATGCAGTCCCTTCATTGTGCGGGAATTAAGAGAAAATCCGCATTAATGCTTACATGTTGTGTCGGTCCAGCTGCCTTGTCAAGCTTCTGCCTTTAGCAGCTGGTCCACATTTCTGTAAGACCATAATAGTAAAAAAAAATAATCGAATAATAATAATAAAATGGAATAGTAATAAAAAAAAACTACCACGAAGATCTCGTGAGAAAGTCGCCGAAGAAAAGCGGCCGATGATTGTCTGTAAAATCTGCAGGAAAACACAGGGAAGTCCCCAGACAGCACAGCTAATGGTAGAATTCAACCTCAGTACCTCCAAATCGGCCACGTCGTACTTCTTATTCCTTTTTTTTTTTTTTTTTTTGTGTGTGTCTTTCATATATGACTTGCAACAATGGCGCAAACATCCTGACGCGTCCTCTGTTCACGACCAAACACTTATAACACCGACTGGCGGACAACAATGAATCAAATATTCGCGATCATACTTTATTGTTCATTATGCGATGTTCCTAGATGCACCGAATCCTTTCTACATCTTCGCGGAAGCGGAAACAACTGCGCGACTACACGCAACGCACGCAATGCGCATTCCATTGGCAAAGCTGGGTCAAAGTTTTGCCCCGAGAAGGGGCAAAAACTGTTCAATTTGCAGAGCGGGGCATGCGTTAAATGTTCCATTGGTGGAGCAGGGGAAAAAAAATTTGCTCCAAGGAGCAACAGTTTTTGATCCAGCGTTTACAACAGCGGATCACCACAGAGAGAAGAGGAGGCATGCACACGATAAGTGAGGTCGTGGTGTTCGAGCTTTCTCTCTCTCTCTCTCTCTTCGTTTTTTTTAATTCTTACTCGTGCGTCGCGCAGGTAGTCGTGCGTTCCCGCGTGGCCAAAGCTTTAAATCCGACCCCAACAACTCCGAATATCCTCTGGATAATAATGTCCTAACGGATTGGTACGTCCGGTGGATGTCCCTCTGATATCCATATGACGTACGAATTCGTTAGGACATTATTCGTACATCCAGAGGATATCCGGTGTTGTTGGGGGAGAGAAAGCACGCGCTCTATGCACAGAACGCGCATCGTACCTCGAATTCTAGCGTTCCATTGGCAAAGCAAACCCGTGCGATACCGCCTTGGAGCATGTACGAAATCCCACCCAGCACGGGGCAAAAATTACTCTCCCAATGAAATTCGCCGAAACATAAACACCTGCAGAAACCTGGCCGAATGTGAATTAACAAAAACTTTCTTTTTGGACGCTCGTTCGAAGACCTCCCTCAGAAGAACCACATCATCTTGACGTTGAGATGGAACTGTGCAAACGATTTCCGAGCGGTTCTACCGAAGGCGGTTCGTACACCATCATTGAATTGAATTGAATTGAAACTTTATTTCACATTGTAGCAAGTACAATGTGGGAGGCCCCGTGCAAAAAAACTGCAAGAAGCAGCTCATCATGGTGCAAAAGTACTCACTCGCCTTTACGCCATGACGCAGAGAGAATCCAGTCTGCCATACCACAGCGAACAACGAGGCAATAAAAGGTTAGGGAAAAAAAATTGCCTTTGAGAGCCACACAATAGCTTCAAAACTAACCTCATACAAGAAGAGGACGTATTTTACGACTAGCGGCGCAAAATAGGACACAGACGTTCTTCCGGGCGCGTAATAAAAGTTTTACTGCACAATCCAATAGTTGTTCGTAGTCGCAGCAGAGACGGTTTGGGTCGGAAAGATGTTTGGAGCTACAAGAACTTCTATGGGTATGTATAGTTTCTTTTTTTTTAGTCCGTTACAGAATTTTTACTAAAAAGCCACGAGCCCACATTCATAAAAAGCCAATCCGTGCGTCCCTGTAGCCGTGCTGTGTGCCCGTGCATCGTAATACGGAGTTCGTATACCTTTGGGTTAGACTAATATTAAGACGTGTGAACAGATGAATGCGATGCATCCCCTGTTGCCGCGGCCCCGCGAAGAAAAAAAAAAGCTTTCGTCATGGTGAGACTATAGCCATCATGGCGTGTGTGCTAGCAGGAATCAGTTGCCCAGGCAGCACAATGTACTGAAAGTCGAGTGCAATAGGGGTGGACGGGTAGGTGGAAGGCCTTGAACAGGCTTGCGAAACTGAAGAACATTGATAAGACACATACCGTCCACCCCTATTGCACTCGACTTTCAGTACGTTGTGCTGCTTGGGTGTGCACCAACGATGACATGTTTTTTGCAGCGGACCCATTATGGGCACTCAGTGAAGAAATGCGAACGGTTAATCACAAAACCTGTGATAAGTTTATGTATTTCGAACTGATATGTGTCATTAAACCTGAGGTGATTTGTTTTTCTTACATCCCGTCTGGTATCGTTGACCTGGATGATTAATATGGTACCGTTAGGGAAAGGGAATACAAAGTCTACAAAGTGCGCGAATGTAAACGCACCATGGCTAATTATGCACTGCTTATTATTCGTACTGCTGATGTCATCTCTGACGTCATTTATTTACAAGCGTACAGGCGCCTAGTAGGCGCATGCGCGTACTTTGAAAAATAAATCTCTTAAAAATCAAACTACCAAAATAATCTTTGAAGAATGAATCGTGTGAATACCAACGTGGTCAAAGAAAACTCGCGAAATCAACGCGTCGATATATATATATATATATATATATATATATATATTCCCAAGATCCATCCTCACTAATAGACTGTTTCAAAAAAATGCGCGCGTCACTAAGCGCGAGGCGCAAAGCAGCATGGGAACTTTGAGGGACACTGCTCTGTTGTCTGCTCCGGGCTGCTGCTGCGCACACCGGGAATATTATTCTTCTACTTCCACCTCTGACCGTCTCGTAACGTACGGCACGTGCAACATGTCGCCACACTGCGCAGGCAAACCTTACGTGCAACATCACAGTACCATTATTATTATGCAGGGCGCTCAAACTTCCCATGATCCCTTGCGTGCCACAGGTGGCGCTTTATTTTTGAAGAGTGATGTGGGCAACCTTACGCTTGTCCCACGACCTACTCTATACTAGAGACCTGGACAGCTGGCGCTCCCCTATGGGAGAGACCGGTCATGGGTTAGTTACGTTAGTGACCGCTGCAGGCGCCACATAGCATTATTGGGGAGAGGGAATCACCCTTGCCACCGTCTTTAGTCTGCTAGGGATACACAGGCTGTTGCTAAGCCCGTTGCTAAGCACGCGCTATTCTCTCTCTTATGGTGCTTCGTCGTTGTCAAGACAGCCTACCACACATCGCCGCGGTTTCGACAAGTCACGTGGTAACAAATAGTGCGAGCTAGCGCCAAATCCCATAGCCAAGCGGCGATTGCCAGAACTACTACCCCGGTGCTGGGAGCATTGCGGACGTCCAGGTCTCTATAGTAGGTCGTGGCTTGTCCCATCCTACAGTCCTATCTATCTAACCCATCTATCTAGTCTATCGATCTAGTCTATCCGTCTAACCCACGTGTATAGTCGTCCATGCATCTACCACTTCCACGTGCCATGACTAGGTAGGCAGCATATCCCTGAGTGTAGGGGGGAACAAAAACCCTGTCCCTTTATGCCTATTCTTGTATTCATACGCGTCGTCGTCTCTCTCAAACAACTTCCTCAACTATTATTTGCAGGAGCATAGTTCAATTATGGAACAGATGTGAGATAGAGAACGTCAATATCGTGGACTTCGTTGAACAGATCCTGTTGCCCACCGACAAACGTACGGCAAGACTTTCCCGCTAGGCCTAACAACGACTTGTGACAGTGTGGACTTTACTAGCATGAATTTCAGCAGATTGATTTTGACGGGTGGAATTTTAAGCGTGGTTTCTTTAGTGTCTTTCAGCATACGTCCCCCGCAATGATTGGACAATGAGGGTGCTCCGCGTTGTCGGCCTTCTCGAGAGGGAGGGAAAGCGTCACGTGCAGGATCACGTGATCGGACAGTACTGTATAACTGTCGCTCCTCTGATATTGGTGTTAACTTCGTCTTTGTATTCTTTACTTCGTTGAAAAGCCTCGAACCCCGACATTAAACGAGACAACACGAGAGTTATGATCGTATCAGATTTATCATTAAATATGTACTACGCATTGTTATAAGGTATACTCGTAGCTGCCTATCGTGTTACGCAGGGACGAATTCCGAAGTGATGCCTCCCTGAACAATTGAAATGAAGCGCGAAGTCCGGGTTACTCATCACTGGAACGGCGCACCTTTCATTGAACACGTCCATGTAACGGTGAGTATCCCTGGACACGCATGATAGCATGCAGAACCTGATGAAGTAATAACGTTGAACGGTCCACCAGTACTTCTCGAAGACCTTGGAACCTTGGGTCAGCAGCAGTTTCCTGATAATGTGGTATGAAGCCCTGGCTCCGTACGTCCAGAGCACCAGGTCACTCTGCAAGCGCTCCGCGGCGGCCGTCCTCTTATCGGTGCTGTTTCTAGTCGTGTCCCTCAGTTCCAGTGCCCTGTGCACTTTGTCGAGGCACTTAACAGTCTCTGTCAGCTTAGCCTTAGATGCTGGTGATCCTGGTACGGAGTATATCATTATCCGTATCAGCTCTTTCGCGATCAGACTTCCAAGAGTTGCATAGTTGACGTAGAACGGGATGCTACCGTCGCCGCTGAGGAAAGCCACCGGCGGTCCTTGGTAAGCTGTCGGTACGGTCAAGACGTTGCCGAGAGAACTGTAGGTCAGATTGTTCCCCACCTGATTCGTCAACACAGCTGTTGCGTTCGCTCTGTACTGCATTTCTCGTAGCATCTGCGTCTCCTTCCGGCTGGCCTCGATTAAGAGTGTAAGGAAATCTCCCTTTAGGTCCCAAGCGCGGTAGTCGACGGCAAATAAACGGGCGATGTCCTCTGCTTCGTACGTAATGATCGACACGTCTTTGAGATCGTCCTTGTGAGAGATGACCACTGACAACATCGCGTCGTCGAGATCAGAAATGCCCATCTTGACGGACGAGGCGATCTTGGACGCTTTTTCGGCACTTCCCCTGTAACCGGGCATGTCTGCCAGGAGGTAGGGCAGTGTATGCCTCAGCGTAACTGCTGTGGAACGGATGCATATCATCTGGTGGCGGAGACTGGCTGTCTTGGCGAGCCCGTACTTCATGATGCTGGCCAGGAGGTTAGTAGCGTAGTAGTACTTTTTCACCGGCAACGAGTCGCTCCGGAGGACGCTGTGAGACTGGCTGATGATATTGAAGCCACGAACGAGAACGCGGCTGTTCAGTTCCATCTTCAGGTCAATGGGAACGTAGCTGTTTAGAATGGCTAACATTTGCTCTGGCTTAGTCTTCTCCAGGATACTCCCAAGATCGCGAACTGTCAGGTCCTCCGTAGTTGCTGGTAGCATAAAGAGTTTACCAATTATGCCGTCCACCTGCAGCATTCTATCCACCAGCGATTCGTTCATTCTGCCAGCATGCTTCAGGATTCTTTCCACAAAGCTTTTCGTTTCCTCCGCCTCACTGTAATCAGACTTGAAGCTGGACGGGTCTTGTCGGTAGTCAGCGTGCAGCTTTCCGCCGATTGTGCATCCCAGATCCAGGCGCAAGACACTGATTAGGCCCACCCTGGAGACCTGTATGGTGAAGGTAGTGAAGATACCGGCTTGCAGTGCTAGCTTAAGTACGATTCTCAGTACATCCGACGACCCTCGTGCATCCAGCAAGCTGCTGATGTTAAGGGCACGGATGACCTGTTGTAGGGAATTCTCAAACCCTATACTGTCGGCACGCATGTACTGTTCGCAGGCATTGTAGATCTTGACTAAGACGTGCATGCCGTACCGGTCTGGCGAGGGAGATGGGTTGGAAGTGAGGGCCGTGACCACGGTGCTGGTGTAGGCGTCAACGGCATCGAGCAGAAAGCCGCTACGTGGTCTGTTCTCCCAGTTGCTGCAGAGAAAGCCGTAGAGATCATCGCAGGGGTCAACGCCGTAGTTGAGGAGCTGGTCGATGTGTTTTTGGAGCTGTCTGCATCGGGAGGACGTACATTCCACGTTAAGTTTGCTGGTGTATAAGAACCCCCTGAGGATATAGTAGAAACCAGTCATAGAGGCGATGACGAGGAGAAGGGCAGCTGCGGAAATGGCTTTCTTGCGGGTCGACTCGTGGTGTTCTTCCTCATCGGCTGTTGAAGCAAAAGAACCAAGCTTACATCATTGGTTCCTAAAGCTCACAGTATCTGAACTTGGTCTTGGCAATCGAAAACATGACTTTTATGTCGGCTGGAACTTTAAAGTAGCACAGAAGGCATTTTTAACACCCAGTTTTCTTGCTATAAAACTGTTAAGTAGGCCAGTAAGATGCACCATGCGAAGTAATTTACACCACAGAGTCATAATCACCGCAGAAATTGAATTTAAAATACGCCGCAAAAAGTGACCGTGCGCAACGGTGGTTAAGAGCAGTACCAGCTTGTGATCTGCCTGGAACCTCGCGCTGACGCTATAAGGAGAACGCTCGCTGATTGGCCTGGAGAAATGTTGTCTGCTACTCTGCTGTCGTCTGTTACTCGGCTGTTCGGGGTTCTGATAAAGCTTTTCTCCTTGCTCGCTAATGCTTCGGCCGCTCCTTCTATCCCCAATTCTCCGGGAGAACTGGCAAAACAGGTTTACGGCGGCAAACGGACAAGGCGCTGACCCCCACCCCCCCCGTGACCTGACCCCCACTGACCGGCGAACCAGAACGAGTTCTCCTTATACCATCATCGGTGACGCGGCATCATACCTCCTCATCCTCGTTATAGCTGGAGTGGTGAGTTTTTTCTGGGAAACAAATTGCACGCATCAAAACCTTTCGCGCTATTCGGTATAATGACACACACTTTCGTCAGATGTCTTAATCTGAATTTTTTTTTTGATGGCCCTCCTTTACTGGGTATTGGGATGGTACTCCTTTAAGGGGTTTTAGCAGCCCATCGGGACGAAAGCACAAGGTTGCCAGACACATGCAGAAACAATATTGAGCGAGACGCGAGGATTGCAATGGCATAACTCATGTAGGATTCCGAAGGCACAAGATATAGTCTCCTAGTCGAGTGGATTAGTGGCATAGGCAGTGATATAGTCTCCAGCGGGGCTCCGACCACTGCGATGAGCTTTGTCCAATGCAACGCTCCGTGGTCAGAGTCTTCACGCTTTGATACTGCGAAGTACTGCAGCGGAAAGTACCCGCTCTTGCTTTACCAACGCCTCCTCATTGCTTTTGGACTAAAAACGAGGCAATGAGCGGTATCGGCGATAAATAGCCCTTATCTTTTTCACTACATATCGAATATGTGTGTGTGTGTATCCCGAGTGTATCCTTTTAGATATTGCGACAGTTTTAGCATGCCGCAGCCGGAATATTGGTAGCTTATACAGGGATAGCTACTTCGCGTTGTGGCTGACCATACAGGTGGCTGCCTCCTCTGGAGACCCCTGCAGAACGGGTGCTTCTATAATTTTGTGGCAAGTTGAGTATAAGAGTGCAAGTTGCCAGCATGTGAAATAATGGAGTAATAATGACATAAAAAGCACGTTGAAACTGAATTTTTCTAAACTGACCTAGATGTTTTATGTTACTCGCGGTTCTCAAGAGCACAAGCTGTCGTCACTGAAGACAACCTATTGCATAGCACCACTTCGCTTTGCACATAACCAAATTCTCCACACCGAAGCAGATTGTCGCAAGAAGAGCATATGTGCACACGCATCAAAGTTCTCATTTTGTTTGTGCGGGCAAATGCAAAATCTAGCTCGGCATCTAGTCAGTGAGTGGCGACACTATATAGGGTCGACTCCGCTGGCAGAGGGCTCGGGTACTTTTGTCTGCCGATGGTCGCTCGGTAGGAGTGGCATGCTGGCATTCCTTTCGCACTCGCGCATTGTAGTGATGACGTCAATAACGACTAAACCTTTACGAATTCATACCTCACTCTAACAAAACTACATAACACGTACCGGTTGCCTTGCTCCCCAGTGCAGCCTTGACACTTGACTTCCTCCGATTCGACATAACTTTTTTGGCTACTGCAATGGAGGGTCTCCTGAACTTGCTCGGCTGGCCCGCCATGTTCTGCTTTTCTTCTGGCTGCTGTTTTTCTTCGGGCTGCTCCTCTACCCGGTGTGCCTCGACGAATTCTTGAGGGACCTGGAGGGACGCCCTTGTCATCCTGCGGACTTCTTTCGCGAGGAAATGGTATCGTTCAGAATGTCTCTCAGTGGCGAGCTCAACTTCCGTCGTGGACGCCACCGTTCCGGGGGATTCTGGGGCCTGTGCGGACGTCGCAATAGGCCCTATAGACGAGATGCTCAAGCTGAAGCGTACCGATAAGTTATTTCCGCTTGTGGACACATTAGTACAGATCCCGACAAACGTTTACGGAACACCAGAGCGACGTATTTCTTGATCGGAGCGACGCCCTAGCAGCGAACGGGAGTGGATACACTTACTGAGAGGTGCATAGAGTATACCCTGTCACCTGTTTCCATAGGTGGGGAGTAACGCGTTACAAAGTAGTGCGTTACCGGTAACGCGTTACATTCGAGTAGTGAAATATGGTAACGCATTACATTTGGGAGAAAAGTAATGAGTAACGTAACGTCATTACATTTTCACTAACTAACGCGTAACGGCGTTATGCGTTACTGCGTGTTTGGGAACATTGCTTCATCGTCTAAACTTGAAAGCTTGAGCGAGGACCTTGCTTGTAGACTCCGGGAAGACTCCACTATGCTGTTCATAATTGTCACAAAAAAGGCGTACGCCTACCGTTTTCAACAAATCAGGGCAGATAACGATATCATTCGAGATTATGGTTGGCTAGGAGCGTGCTATGCGGTGAAGTTCATTTTTAAGAGTGTTGTGTGACTCAACCGAAAATGGTACATATTATAAGGACAATTAGCGAAGTAATGCAAAAGTAACGGCATTACTTATCAGAAGTAACGGCGTTAGTAACGCGTTACCTACTATCGCAACAGTAACGAATAACGTAACGCGTTACTTTTTGAAAAAGTAGTGAGTAACGGTAGTGCACTACAAAATAAAAGTAACTTCCCCACCTACGCCTGTTTCTAAGTCAATCTGCTCCTGTTTGCAGCTACGGTATCGCTCAGATGACTATATACACCACTCCGGTGTTTCGTAAACTTTTGTCGGGACCTGTACGACAATAGTGATACGGATAACTTCGCGTGTACCCGACATTCGTAGCGGGAGCCAATTAGTTCGCGTGGTTCGAACAACTTTCTTGACGACCATGAACTAGAATGAATGACGAGAATGAATATATATATATATATATATATATATATATATATATATATGCATCTAATGCGTATATGCAGTGAGATTCTCGAGGGTTCCCAGAATTCTAATAAAAAAGAAGTAAACAATGCCGTTATAGCTTGTATACTTTAAAATACTATAGACTGGTGAATGTAATAATAAAATTAAACGTGATGAACACGTACAACGCCTAGGGAACTATGAAGGCTGCACTATAGGTTCAGGTTCGCCAAATCCCTTTTCACTATAGTTAGCAATGACACTGATCCAGAGGGCGCTGGGGACGCGGCAGCTTTAGCCGGCTCCGATGAGGTTGGGAAAAGGGAAAGTGAGTTTAGATAAGGTTAGACCAGGTTGTGTCACTACGTTCACCAGGAGGGGCGGGGCCTACTTCACTGTTCACCCGACGCTTATCGGATTAGATATAACTTGCCTGCAAACGTTGCCACTCTTTTCTTGACATCCTTAGCGGAAGTCTTGGCTGCCTCCTCTTCTTTCACTTCTGTCGCTTCCCCTTTAACTCCAACCTCTGTGTTCTTCACGTCTTCGACCGAGCGCTTCTTCGCAACCTTGCCGTCGTTCGTTGCCGACGTGGACGGCTTTGCCTTTGTTCCTGGATGACGCTCCGAGGTCTTTGAGACTTTGCTGGATGGTTCAATAAGCCCTTCCCTGGACGCCTTGTGTTGAAGCTTCTCAGCCGGGTGCTTGGCCCCGTCAGTGTCTCCCGGCATCCTGGTTACTTTGGTCAGTGAGGGTATGGTTCCGTGAGGTCGGGCATCGGAGGCCCTGGAGATGAAGCTGCCTTTGGTGGATGGTTCGACAGACCTCTTCGGTAGACCGCCTGGTTGCCTCTTACTGTGGTGCTTCGAAGCCTTAGTACTCTTCTCATCCGCTCGTGGTGGATCTTTGGCCATCGCGCTTCCGATCGCTGTGCCGAAGTCAAATGGAATGGCGCTTTGGTAAAGGTTTCACGCGCCCTGTGCGAGGATTGGGCCCAGCACGAGACAGGTTGACGATGTTAATGGGGTTGATAGCAGATAAGCAAACGATCCGAAACGAGATCCATCTAGGGACAAAGACAACATATATAGAGCCAACAAGTGATTCACGAAAAGCCAAAGACGAGTGTCAGAGCCAGGGGTTGAACCTGGACCCTCTCCTTACTGCTCAGGGATGTCTTGTTCAATGGAGCCTTGTTGAACGCGTTCAGCTGACCGAACAGCCGACGACGAAACGCTTCCGACCGATTTGCCTCAGGGCCCCCCATTTGAGGAAAGCTCAACAAAACCCACACATCATAATAGGGCGGGAGTTGGTATAGGGAGGGACAATGACAAGGAGGTCAATACGAAGAAGGACACAAGACAAGTGCTGACTCTCAGCTGGTCAAGTTTAATGGGGGGGGGGGGGATATGTTTAAGTTTAATGAAAAAACAAGGATTCATAGAATAGTAGTCACGTGAGGTGCATCGTCAAGAAGTCACCTATCTGGAAGTAAACGTCGTAACGATCAGAACAATACGCGCGCGGGCGCACGAGATAAGGAGCAAGAAGCACACGCGGTGTACCCGTGAAAACAAAAAACCGACAAGACGTTGTCCAAGAGTGGGAATCCGTTTTCTAATTCACACATTACCCATCATGTCGATGTTGAACGCTTCGATGATCCCCCTGGACCGTTTAACCGTTGTGCGTTCGTCTTTTTTTTTTTTGTGTGTGTGTGTAAAAAACACAGATAAGCACAATCGGTACCGGGGTTAGACCTCTGGGAAGTGACACCTGTCTACACCAGTGACACCTAGACACCTGTTACGCTGTCTAAGTCTTCTTCCCTCGGTATTTCTCTGAAACTCAAGGGCAAATATCGACCAAGTATATACTCACGATCTTCCTCCACACCTCCTCCACACAGATCGATCTCCGCAACATTCCTCGAGAAGTCTGCCCGGGACGCGTACAGCATCACTGCTTCGCAGCCAAAGGCTTTCCTTCGCGACGTACACTGCGAAATAAAGTTAAAATTCGGGCGCGTTAGTGATCCATTCTAAAAACGATAAAAAAAAATCCGGTGCAAGGCAACAACGAAAGGGACAAGACACGAGACAAACACAGCACTGATTAACTGTTTGTGCTGTGTTTGTCTCGTTTTTCTTTTTTCGTTTTTTTGTCCCTCTCGTTGTGTTCGTGCACTGGGGTTTCTTTATCGTTTTTTTTTTTAGTATACTGCGAGACTAAGAAAAATCAAGCACAGGTCGGCAGCTGTCTCACTTACTAATTCTGCACGAAGCTTGGGACTTGAGCAACGCGTGCACTCGACAACAGCAGTGTAATGTTACGAGACATCCGATTTGAAGCACAGCAAAAACGAGGAAGCTTAATCTGCGCAGTACAATGCGAGCCCGTTCTGCACAAGTTTCCCCACCCCTTCCTTTCTTTTTTTTTTTTGTGCCGCGGGCTTAAACGTCGGTGTTCCTTTAATTTGAAAGGAAACTTTAGACTCATTTTCTTTCTTTCTATTTTTATTTTGTTCTTCAGCGGAGAGAAAGTTTCAAATTACTCCGCAGACGAAGCGTCTAGTAACCAGTTTCGTGTTAAAGCGAAAAAAAAAAAAGAAAAGAAAGTCGGAGCTAATTTCCGGTGAATTTTGCTGATGGTTTCGTATTTCGGCCCGGTGTAATATAACTCTGCTGAACTAGTACGTACTCTTCTTTTTCACACTTCCTGTTTCCGGAGGGAGAAAAGTAGGAACACACATTGCAGTCCTTCAAAAAAAGAAGAAAAAAAAAAAGATTTTGAGCCGCAGAGTTTAGGGCAGCAATGAAGTGGTTATGTTGAGAGCGCGGAGTTTCTGTCTTGAATACGGACATTCCATTCAGTCAGGCTTGAAAGGTATTTCGCAAAAAAATTCCTCGACGACATTAATTTTGATTGTGCACTGCGGGCGGAGTGTGTGTCGCATAACGAGTCATAAAAATTATATTTAAAAATCTACTTGTCCGAACATTACGGGATCAACGACGTTTTATCTCGGGGAAGATTTTGCCGCTCCTTCGGGCTGCTTTTATCAAAATTTAATTCGCGAAAAATTGAATTTTTCCCAATACACGATTTCGGAAAATTCCTAGTTCTCTTTGCGTGCGAATTGCATCCTGGGAGATTACTAGAAGTGAACTGTCCTTCACGTTTCGTTTTACTCCTCGTGGACAATCCTCCGGAAGAGGAGGAACCGAAACGGCCTGAAGACCTTCTCCTCTGTTTTTCAGCAAGTTCCCATAGTTCAAAGCTGCGCTAAGCACTCTGGGATTTTCTGAAGCCGTCTATTGAACTCCGAAATTTCTCAAGTCAACCTCACGTTGTTCTTTGTACTTTTTCTTTTTTGAGCCAAAGAAGAAGGGTATGCGGGAATTACCCCTATTCTTGTGTAAAATACATTCACTACCACAATGTAATCGCCGGACAAAAAAAAAAGCGAAAACAGTTTTTTTTTTTTTTTTTTCGAAGAGCGCAGATTTGCAGAAACCGCGCGCTCAGATCTTCGGAAAATTCAGAAAATTCGGTAATTCTCGTAGCTCAGTACCCTACAAAATGTACACCGTGTCCCCAGTGCCGTTTGGAAACATATATATAAGAACACATATTGCATGACTATCGTACACGCATGTTCGAAAACCTGCTCATCACGGCACTTCACTGCCACGCCCACACTCTCACGACCAATCACGCTAAGCTGCGCCACAAAGAACACATTCGCGTGCATGTTGAGGGTATCTTCGCTGCCTCATTTCCTCCTGTTTCTCTCGCGGACCCAAGACCAGCTGCCCGGCATTACGCCTCTCCGTAAACAAGTCTACTTTCTATACCGCGACGACGATATCTTCCCCCCCTCCGAGAAATGTTCCGTGCAGGACATTCTGTGCACTCCCGCTGGTCGAGATGCAGTGTTGCGAAGGGCACGCAAAGCGAAAGTGATCACGCGAGAAGTTGCCTTCCGAAGGTGCGAACCGACACAGCTGAGGCGGCGAGAGTTGTTTGACAAATCGCCGAACTTTAGATCGGTTGTTTCAGGCCTGTGCTCGAGGGCTGTGTGTGTGTGTGTCTCCACATATCTGTGTGGGTGGTCACGCCATTCAGATATTTTGTGGCCGTTCCGAGGGGAGTTGTTTTATGATGATAGGGATCTCTATTATTGAAGGGTACCCTCAGGTTTTTTTTTTTCTTTCTTTTGATGTATGATACAAATTTCGCCGTATGTGCTCTTGTTGTTGTTGCGAAGATAAGAGAGTGCGGACAAAATGGCTCTTTTCAAGAAGACGAGTAGTGAGCAATATAGAGAGTACTGCTCTTTTCTTTCTCTCCTCTTTTTCTCTTCTTTTTAGCTGTGAAGATAAATAACTACGTATTAACAACTCTACACGAGACTTTTTTTTTTAGAACACCGCCAAGCAACTGTGGGAACGAACGGTGTACGGAGTTTCTTCTTTTAATACCGCGTTACCGCCGCGAAGTAACTGTGGCTTTGAACGGCTTTACAGACGTGCACAGATGGAGAGAGGACAACAGGAAGGAGTGTGGGACGGAGGGGGGCTTGTACGCGTCGTGGGCCGACTTCAAGGGTAACTGTAGAGCGCCGTTCGTCTGGAAAGTCTGCCGGAAAAGGAGCAAGGGAAAACCTGAAACAGCACAGCCGATTGTGGGATTCGAACCCACTATATACCACCTCCCAAGTGGTATATAAACGCCCTCGGCTACCGCCAACCATCACTCTTAAAAATGCACTTCACCGCATAGCATTTTCCTCGCCAACCGTAATCTCGAATGATATCGTTATCGGCCCTCAGATTTGTTGAAAACGGGAGGGCGTACGCCTTTTTGTGACAATTATGAGCAGCGTAAGTGTCACAAAAAAAAAGGCGTACGCCTCCCGTTTCCAACAAATCAGGACAGGTAACGATATCATTCGAGATTGTGGTTTATCGAGGGGCGTGCTATGCGGTGAAGTTCATTTCTAATAGTGCAGAGGATGCTTTAACCCGCTCGTCCATGCCGCTCTCGGGATAGGACATTTGGAGGAGATGGCCAGCGTCCTGGGCCGACTTCATGCGCTTCTTATGCTGACGTCGGCGGGAAACGAAAACCGAATGTGCGAAAATGCCGTTGGTTTTGCTTGTTCTTCTGGAAAATTACGAATGCCCGCTGGATGAAATTTTGCCTACGATATTTACACGTAATTCACAATTGTAATGTCAAAGTAGCGGACGGCTCCAAAACGCCTGTTTAAGCACTAGGTGTGCTCTCGCACTTATTTATATATAGTATAGTTGCGAGCCCTCTCGGGTTGCAGCAGGAGCCAATAAAATACATGCAATACCAATACAAGTATATACATACACAATACACATTATTTTCGTCGATATAGGCTTCCGTCCCTTCAGACCGAACACATTCATGCGCACACTGAAAAGTGTTGTTTTTGTTTTGATCCTGTTTTTTCAGCAGGAGTGCTTGATTGACCCTTAAGAAATTTCACAAACATCGTCTTCAGCACCCTAACAACAAAACTTCACCGCAAAGCACGTTCTGCGCCAACCATTCCCACGAACGATAGGGTTATCGCTTCTGATTCGAAGAGCGATGGGGGCGTACGCCTTTTTGTGTCAATTTGCATACACGATAATTGACACAAAAAGGCGTACGCCTCCCTCTCTCCTCGAATCAGAAGCGATAAGCCTTTGGCGCAGAGCGTGCTAAGCGGTGAAGTTCAGTTTGTAGAGTGAGGGATACAAACAGTCGTTTAAAAGCACACAAACATAATGAAAAAAATCTGGCATTACCCCAGTAGCTTGCAGTCATATTTCAGTTGCTTTCGCCAAAAGTAACAAGTAATTACGGTTCAGGATAGTTGGTTCAAGAGAGTTAGTTCAGGAAAGTAACTCGTTAGTGTAAATAGTCGATTGATTGATTGATTTTTAAAAAACTCTGTAACTAGTTACAAAAAACGTTTCTATACAGTTACAGTTCCAATTTATTCAAAACTCAGTCAGCACCCAAGAGTGGTCTTTGGCGACAACAGGAGTGCCCCCCCCCCCCCCCCCCCCGCGCTCTCCATGCACACCCAGAAGGCCTCCGGGTCTTATCCAATATCCAGAGTCCGACAAGTTAGCACTGATTAGATCTGCCATTCCAGGGCAACATGTATTCATGTTCACATGCGGGGCCTGCATAAACTGCTCTTCCGTGAGTAGTTTATACTATACGTTGTGCGCTAACACAATTATGACGGCATGCCCGTTTCGCCCTGACGCAGATTCCGCGCAGGAAGCAATCCATAATGTGCGAACATTTTCCAATCGCTCTAAGCGGTTCCAGTTCCGTATATCGAAATGTCGGACACTGTTTGCGTAGTCTGTTCAATTTTATAAGGGCTGACAGTACACAAACAGGGTGCGTGTATATGGAATGTTACTTTCGGAGAATGCACTACATTGCAACTGTGTTAAGAAGGCGCTTCGAATGTGCCGAGTGGGAAATAGGAAGATAGCAGTTATGTAATAACGTTAAAAGGTTGCGTATCTACACCGGGGGGGGGGGGGGGGTTGAGATTAAACAGAAAGTGTTTTCCGCATCCGACGAACTGGCGAGGGGGAATGTCCTATTTTAATTGAATGCGTATTCCATAAGTCGTATAGTTTTCGTGGAGTTATTTTTTAAGCGTGTGTCAATTCATGGTTTGCATTGCTGAATGTAAATTCTGTAGCTCGTAAATTCAATACGCCTCGCAGTCTTTGTTGTTTATGACTTTTAAGTTCAAAGGTTTCTAAAGGAAACCGCTCTTGTCTTAGGCATAACCGAGTAGGAGTGTACGCACCGCGCTCCTGGAATGCAAACGACTTGTAAGTACATTCCCGTGCGTGCAATCTGTCCCTATTGAGTGAAGCCTATGTGGTCTGAGAATGTTGAACAACACAATTACTTAGTAAACAAGACCGAATATTTCCCTTTTACGTAACTAACTGTTTGTGTGGACACGTTTGAAGAAGTATTTTTCTCTTCTTTTCTTCATTTTTCATCCTCCATTTTCGTTTCATTTTACGCAGGCATTACTCTTTGCGGTCTTTGGGGGCTACATTCGAAAGAAGCTGCCAATTTCGATCTACGCGGATGATATCTGCATTTGGACCAGCGGCAAGGTCCGGCAGGTCCTGCCATCCAGCGACGCCTGCAACACGCTTTGAACACTATTGAGCACTATACCTCGCAACGGCCTGCATGGACATCTCGACTGAAAAGTCCGTTGTACTCCCGTTTACGAGAAGGAACATGCATCCTTTCCCTCTTTCAGTTTCTGGTGTACAGCTGAGGAATGCATGTTTTCATTGCTTCCCAGGCGTCACGGTATACGCTAGGCTGTCTTGGGTGAAGCACGTAGCGAGCTTGGAAGCCAAGGTCCACCGGTGGATTGCGGTGATCAGGCATCTGGCAGGCATGAAGGGGGGCAGTGCCACGGCGTCGCTTTCGGCCGTCCATCGAGCGTTGGTTCGCGGGTCACTTGCATGCAGCATGCTTGTGTTGAAGGGCCTTCCACCTTCTTCAGCCCGTAAGCTTCAGTGCTTCCTGTCACGCAGTCTCCGAGTGTGCTTGGGAGTCCCTCGGGCGGCAGAGACTCATATGGTCATTGCTGATGCTAAGGAAGCCCCGCTTGAAGTGCTTCGCTACGGGAAGACGATGTCGGCAGTACCTCCGCCTTCTATAGCTTATCATCGGCGGCATCCGCTACTTGGGAAACTCCGGAGACCCAAGCACAGCAGCGTACACCAATAGGTCTCTCAACTGAAGACTAGCATACCTGACTTTGTGGTCGCACCCACAGCTCCCAGCATTCGTCCTTGAACTTTTCCGACGCCCTGCATCTCCCTGTCGGTGCCTGGGCTAACAGGGAAGAAAGGCAACGTCGCTGCATGCGTGACGAAGCAGCTCACTCTCGATATGATGAGCTCGTGTTATGATACTTCCACCGCAGTTTTCACGAACGTCTCAACTACGAGGGGAAGTTCGTCGTCTGCCTTTGACACTCCCTCCGAGTCAATTTCAGATGGTCATCATCTCTGACATAAAACATCGTCAATATGCGCTGGGCTTTATGCTATTCTTTTCGCCTTGCGGAAGATTACTGATGGCCTCGTTCGCTCCTGGGCCGTTTTTTCGGATACCAGATCTGCGCTGCAGTGTGTGGCAACTATGGGACTTCTCGGCTTTCTCAGTTCTGTGGCCATTGAAATTCTACAAGCATACAAGAAAGCAAGCGCACAAGGCTAGCCCATCGTCTTCCAGTGGATTCCGTGTCATGTGGGCATCAGCGGAAGCGAAGACGCAGATCGAACAGCCGCAGGCGCGCACCAATACATCCGGCGTGTGCCCATCATCTTGTCTCGGGGGGATCGCCGTTACCTCGTCTCAAGCCTCAGTAGTCCCATGATACCGTCTCAATGGCAACGTGACATCACCACCCACTTTCTGCTGTACTTCGTTGACCCCACATTGTCCCTTACTCTCCGCCACCGAATGCCGCGTTCCTTTGCCATAGTCTTCCACGGCATGAGACTTAATGTGGCTTTTACACCGGCTTTCAAACACCATGGTCGGACACTTCACATCGGATACAAGGCCTATACCAGCTGTTGCTGAGTTCCCCTCAAGCACTGGACTACTGGACGAATTCTAATAGGACACCTTTCCATCATCATCACTATCTCATCCCTTCCACAACCCCAATGGGGCAGTGTACCGCCATGACGGCGGATAATGACCCAGCACATCATCATCCCATTTATGTCTGTGTGTGTACCTCGGTTGCTATGTATGCGGGTGTGTTTACAAGGAAAGCGACAAGCACTTTTATCTGTTAACAGTTTCTGTTTAATTCTGCTTTTATGTTTCGTCTTGCTGCAAGCGCAGGTGGAGAACATTGTTAAATGTCCCACTATCCAGTCCCGTCAGTATCGGTACTTTCATTACTTGATTCATCAGGATCATTACGTTGGTTACCACTTTCTACTGGGCCCTCACCATCAGGCGCGTCTCCGGCGCGGTCATTGACAACAGGACCTGACGTTCCATCTCCGCCGGAGGTGCCGGAATCTTCCGTGGGAGGCAGAGGGTCGGAACAATCGCAGCTGTAACTGCTGTTCGTTAACTGGAACTGGGACGAGTTGTATAAGTTACCTCGGCAGAACTTTGCACAGCCCTTCTCTGCAGAAAACGGAAGAGAGTCGGAATGTATAAGAAATACGATTAAACACGTGTAGAGAGGGAAGAGATATAACTGCATTAATAGAGACAGGAAAAGCTTAACATATCGAAATACAACGCGTGACGAAGTGACAGGGTGGCGGCTGATGAAACAGATTCACACAGTTCACGGAGCAGTGAGATATAAATAATTACGAATAATGGAATTGAAGTAATTGATGACTCAACGGGATATGGCAATGAATTGGTGGTACTCAAAACACGCATTTAGAATGTTTAACGTCCACTGTATTTTACTACGTGGACGACGTGTCCGGGCAACTTCTACAATGCAACAAAGTGACTTTGACCTCCGCTGGATATACGAAACAGTAGCTTTGGGCTCAGTAAGACAGATCGGGAGGGACCGGAGCGTTCCATTATCCGTGTATTCACACGAGCGACATCCTCACGGAATATTCTAGTGGAAGAAAAAACAAAAGAACTGCTTACAGTGACGAAGTTCCGCCCCGTGTTATGTGAGCATTCACACGGTGCGGAATATTGGGAGTGGCGTACTGCACATTTAGCAGACGACACTTAGCAGACGACACAGTCATCGTGTTTTTCTGTCGTCTGCTACACTCTTAAAAATCAACTTCACCACATAGCACGCTCCTAGCCAACCATCACCCCGAATGACAACGTTCTCACCTTAGTTTTGTTGAAAACGGGAGGAGGAGCCTATTTTGTGCCGTGCATAATGGCACAAAATAGGCTCCTCCTCCCGTTTTCAGCAAATCAGGGGCGAGAACGTTGTCATTCGGGGTGATGGTTGGCTAGGAGCGTGCTATGTGGTGAAGTTCATTTCTAAGAGTGTACGGAATGTATTGTGGCGTACTGCACATTTAGCAGACGACACTTACCAGACGACACAGTCATCGTGCTTTTCTGTCGTCTGCTACGGAATATATTGTGGCTGTGTAGCAGGGTATTCCCCACGATCAGCAGTGTACGTGAAGACACGACGCTGAGCGGTCGCGCTCGCGTGACAGCAGAATGCTCTGACGCTTTTCGCATCTTCCACTTCTGGGGGAATGTCTCTGGTGTGAATACACGGTATCTGTAGTTTATTCCAGTCCGTGCCTTTGCGCCGTAGTGTTCGCCTGATGAACCCGACCCGATGACGGAGAACGCCAGCAACTTGGCGCGCAAGGAAGGAGTTTCTCAGGTAGACGTCGTCTTCCCCGAACGACGGCAATAAATACGTTGTCGCGTGTATTGAGACTAAACGGATCAGATGATACTCACCGGAAAGTGGGTTCCCTCCGCCTCCTCCTCCTCCTCTTCCTCTTCCTGGAGGTCCCCTCGACCAGGGCGGACCGCGACCTTTTCCTGGAGGTCCTCTCGACCAGGCCGGACCGCGACCTCTTCCGTTAAATCCTTCTGCGGCTAGGACTGGGGTCGAAGGAGATACAGTCGTGGATTTCAGTTCCAATACGACGAGCATAAAAAAGAGGCTGACAGTACTGGCATGAATGAATGGATGGATGGATGAGACTTCTTCTCAGGAACCTGGTATACTATCCATTATTGCTGCGTACTGACTGAGGAATGACAACGGATTGCGTAAGAAAATCGGTATTGTCGATATCTTAATTGATAACGTAGGTATTAGAAGAACACGAAGAGAGCTGACTGTCACGGGGAAATGATTATTCAACTATACTGTAATATTCCGCTGATGTTCTGCACAGTCGCGAAGAAAGAGCCTCGATCGCTGTGAAACTCATGACATGCTGATAACGAACAGCAGGATGTTGACAAACAACATGAATTTACCCTTCGCTTTTTAACGTGGAAAAATGGTACTTATTTTGAAGTAACTTATATAGTTGAACGGTACATAGCATACCAGCGAACGCAGCAAGCGCCACAAACACCAGGACATGGTTCGCCATGACTCTGAAAGCGAAAGAAACATATGGTTTATTTGAGGTCAATAATGTATTGTGACATAAGGTGAATATGTCAACGACTTCAGGTGGATTGGATCGGTTGCACTCTTCTTCCACAGCAAGAAGAGTGCAATCAATCAATCCAATCCAATCTGCAACCAATCAAACCCACTTGAAGTGTTGAGATATTCACTGTTAACCAGATTGCATCTGCAACCAATCGAATCTTTATTTATGTGACGGCAGGAGAACCATATTTTCTTTCGATAATGGAACACTGAATTAATACACAAAGCTCAAACGTTTAAGAATGCTGAAGATTAAGCTAAAACGCTATTTGCGCCTACCATAATAATGTCATAATCGCTGCAGTGGAGCCCGACCCACGCCAACTGGGATGTACGCCTCCATGCTTATCTCGACTAACATCACCGTCACGACTATCGCGGTCAGAAATTAATTAATTAATTGAGGAGAAAAAACAGCCTATAGCCCCTAGTAGCAGTTACCCATTTTTGATCCTACGATCCCGAATTTTACTGCCCTGCACTACAAATAAACTTCGCATAAAATACATCCACTCTCTGAAAGACTCAAATTATCCTTAAAAAACATTTTTTTCTTTAAAGTGCACTAGATTAAGTCGCTAATTCGATTAGTGACTAACCTACTTGAGGAATGGCTAAATTTGGGCATACAAAGAAAGATTCAAATAAACTAAATCAACAAATCAATCGCTCCCTACAGAAGTGATCACTCGTGCCATTCTCCCTCCAACTACGTAATATTTAAAAAATAATAATAATAAGCTGTGCGTTTTAGCATATCATACGCTATCGTCACTGCGTACATAAGAGATAACAAGGTTGTTCTGCGCATGCGCAAGACACACGCAGAGCTTAGCGCATTACACAGAACCACCAAGGCTATCCCTTACGCATGGGATAGCATGGTGGTTCAACAAGGCGATGCCGTACGGTACACTCAAACCCTCTAATAACGCTTACGTTGCGAGTCCCACAAGAACAGTCGTCGGTCCGGAAGCTCATCTATACTGCGACAAAACAACCTGTCGCGCTTAAAGAGTGAATTTTGATGGGGGAAAGAGAGAAAAACGAGAGAGGAAAAGATAGACACCTGGTGGTTGTGGCATGCCGTCTGTTAGCCGGTGTCACGGACAGACCTGCATTGTGTTCGCGGAGAAAAAAAAAAGAAGCAAAAACTAAAGCGACAATCCATGTTCGCCAACGCGGGGACCATTTACACCCATACATGCTCGACAAACAATCCTTGCGTGCTAGCATCGCTTAGACAATGTGCAAAAACGCGTTTTCTGTTCAAACGGCGTAACGGAATAGTCAATGGCGCGTTTACCAAAACAAAGGGAACCGACAGGAGGAGAGGTGAGAGATGTTTCGAGCTGTCTGCCACGTGGGAATATTTATCAAAACCAGACACGACACTTCGTCCTGTCGTAGAAATCACAGGGGTGGCTCCCGATGTATTTATCCAAAGAGGAAAGCGTGCTGAGCGAATGCAGGGCATTCTGGACTAAAGTCGCCGATCGGGAAAAGGATACCCAAGCAGCACAATGTAATGAAAGTCGAGTGCAATAGGGGTGGACGGTATGTGTCTTAGTTTCAGGAGTCTGTGCAAGGCCTTCTACCTACCCGTCCACCCCTATTACACTCGGCTTTCAGTACATTGTGCTACTTGGGCAGCGACATCTTTTTCCTTTTCCCACCACGACCTTGAAACCTTTAATGGCGGCCACAGCATAGGTTTGCGCGGTACGACCGCCATGAAAGGTCCAAGGTCGAGGCGGCAAGATGAAGAGATGGTGGACAGGTCCTTGTCACACGTCACAGCAAACGTCAGCGCACACGTGACCTTAAAGATGGCCGCACCCGTGATCGGCGGCAAAATCGTGTGTAAACAAAGCGTTTTGCAGTTCGTGCGAACCGTTTTCGATATCTTCCGACTCAATTATTTTTACCCGGTAATCTCGCACAGGGCCCGTGCTAGGGGTGCGCGGGGCCTGAGGCAAAGGCACATCGCGGTTCCTGTTTCACACCAGCGGTAATGAAAAGATAAGAAATGATGAGATTTTCGCATTGCGGATTTTAGCAGTACGCGAATGGCAGCAGGAGAGAAGGGTGCTTCGGTACAGCTTGCAGGGTTTGCGAATTTTTCTTAAAAGTGGGACTTTTTATCCTCACATGACGGAATGGCACATAACACATTCTTCTCTCATTTCTGTTTTAGTCGAAGATCGCGCGTGCGATCAAGTGCATACTTAATATTTCTTTAAAAAAGTAATCCCTGGTTGAGGGCTTTGTGCGCGGGGCCTAAGGCGGTCGCCTTACTCGCCTTACCCTATCGCCAGCCCTGATCTCGCATTAAACGCGCAGTTTTGTACATGACGCCTCGCACTGTTGACCACTTCCAAAGATGCGATGACGACCCGGGATTATATGACGCACCGCGTCGCTGAAAGAGCACCGTACAGTTTACGCCGGCAAAATGCGTTCTCGTGGCCTTATGCCGACGGAAATATCTCGGCATGCGCCTAGAACGACGTTTAAACAAAGCCACGTGACCTCAAGATGGCGTTTCCTATGACGTGTGACCAGGACAAGAGGGCCGCGTTGCGAAAAGCACCCGCGTGAGGGTAGTTACAAAAATGGCGGGTTTATGCCGCCCCTGTTATGTCACCCCGGTTTATGTCACCACTGTTTATGTACACATCTGTATGCATTCCTGTGTGGCGGCCCAGGTACCTCGTCAGGCTCCGCCTTTTGTACCTGGACCTCATTTCTGTATTTCTCTGAAATGAAATAAAATAGAGAGAAAGAAAGAAAGACCCTGTGGTACAAGTGCACCAAGGACGGTCGTTTACGTCGTTGTTTCCGCGATGCGGCGCTCATGGGGGTAACTTCGCCAATAATCCCGGCGGTTACCGTGGTACAGGGAGCACCCCAGGGAGCACCAGGGATGCTCGCAGGTTTTCTGTGGTCAGTAGTCGTCTTGGACTACCCAAATCCCAGAGCAAGCCTCTCCTGTGCCCTCCCTCTTTCACCCTCCCCTGTGTGTAACGAGGCGTCACTTGAGAGCAGGCTGTCCGCACCTTCCTCCTCCTATATCACTCCCCCTCTCCCCCCCCCCCCTAACGCGATACGGCCGGCGTGATCCTGCATTCCCATTTTTACCCGGCAGTTTCTCAAAGGTACCGCAAAGCACTCAGAGGTGCAATCTGAGAAGATTTATCGCTTCGACAGTCCGAGCCCTCAGTACTCCTTACTTCACAATTTTCGTCCAGATTGCGCTGGTAGTTTTTATAAATTGAAAATCGCGGGCAACACTGTCGCGAAGTGACTGCCCACTGCGCGTTGCTCGTCAAGTACGGAGGAAAACGACAATGCATGTGGACAACACTGGGTCTAGAACGAAATCAAGTCGGCTTCGTAGCCATCAGGAGTCGCCAGCGAGTGAGGGTGCGTTCCAATCAGGTCCCCCAAACTCACCACGGAAAAGCGTGCAACGAAGAAGGCCGCCACTAGATACCCCACTGTTGCCGTTCCGGATCACTTCAGCGCGCTAAGTTTAGTGGCAAAATGTTTTTGTTGTTTCTGCGAATGAATCTAGTCTTTATATGTCCAAATAAAACGCGTATAACAACTTTCTGTGTCGTGTTTCACTTTTTGGTCCCGTTTTTAAACGTGTTGAGCGATCGGAAGGATCTAGTGCACGGTTGCGTGCATCACATAGCGTACATGTCGTACCAGGCGCCGCAGGCGCAGTCGTCCATTTCTCCTTCGGTGACTTGGCCTGGCTTGGATTGTGCTTCAACTGGATTTTTAGCGCGCTACAATTCAACGCTAGCCAACGTCTGGTAACAATGGGGTATCTAAGGGCGGCCTCCGGCATTGCACGCATCCGGATAGGAACAAATACATGGGAAAATGGCGACCTTGGGGGACCTGGTGACAATACCCCGGTTAGTCGACTGCCTAGCGGTCTAACCGGAAGTGCCGCCATGTTAAGTCTCGTTCCAAATCTCGCCAAGTCCGCTATTCAGTCGGCTACCGCCTAGTGCGCATCGATGCAGTCCAGTTATACGCCTGACCACCTGACAGCCTGGATGAAGACGCGGGTTGACGGTACCAGCGTGCCCGCGGTTTCTGCTGGCTTTAAATGTAAAGTTGCACATAGTGGTATGTTTTTTAAAACTGCGTAGAGAGTTGCAACACATGGTTAGTTGTGAAGGTGACAGTTTATGCACGATGTCCTACAAACTTAGCGCATTAGAGTCCTGCTGCGCTTGCGCCGTACGCATTTCTTGCGTGAGCAACGAGATGGCGCCGCAGGCGCCTCGGCTAGGCAAGCCTGTTCCAATAGTGACAAGCAAAGGGGTCTACTCAGCTGCCTAGTCAGGCGGCTTCGCGGGCGCGAGGTATTGGAACGCAGCCTGAGTCGGAAACGTAGATCACTGTTGCCAGGCGAATTGGAGATTATTTGCCGACAGACGTCGCCCGGAGAAGTTTTACGTGAATTTTGCTAGCAAATTAAACTTATTAAGTGTTCTGTTACATTTTCTAACTTGTTGTACCGGGTTTACAAGAAACAAGCCGTTAATCTACGCAGTCAACATAACCTGTCTGTCTCCTGCTTTACCTTAAGCGAGAACAATATGATATTAATTAATATTATTATTATTTATATTATTTATTATTCCTGCTTTACGGTACCTTCAAGGGTTTGTATGTCCCCTCATGGGCCCTTCGTATGGGCCTTGAGAAAAAAAATCACGTGCGCCCGTGCAACCTTGAAACGTTAGCCCCTCATTTGGGAGAGGGACCAACATGTCGCTCCACGGGCAATAGTGAAAAGAGGGAAATCGGGGAGCTGCGCGAGGATGCTGACCTATTGTCGCATCCGCACTTTGACTCCGGCTGATACTCTGTGAGACGTAATCTGCCTTTTTGTCACGTGTCCACGGGAATAGACACACAATAGAAAAGTAACAGCCTGTTCTTGCGCAGTATCAAGCATTGCGTCTCCCGTTGTTATTCGAGGGTGCATTTGATAGGTTGGGCGCTGTGACGACAACGAATAGTATCACACTGGGACAGAATGGAAGCAGAGCAAGTTAATTCGCGTCGACAACACTTGTTTCGACGACAGAGCTTCTCGGAGGCTTCTCTTAGCGCTAATGGAAGGTTCACTCGTTGCTGCTAATAGAATAACACTACGAATGACAGATTAGATTAGACAGCGAAGGAAAACACGGAGGAAATGCCATTCTTAAGTGTGCAGTTCGTTGCAGTCTCTGATAGTAGTCATGCTTCCGGGAAGCTGCTCAAGATGTTGCAGATCTTGAAAAGCATGCGTGTTGGAAACAAAAGCCTCATGATACTTAACGGCATGTTGCTGTTTCAGTTGTGAATCAAGTCAATAGTGAGTTTTTGTATCGCTATCGCCCTTGCGTACGTAATTCGGAGATATACACGACGGCATAAACGTGCGCAGTACGTATTGCAGTCTCGCGTAGCAACTAAGCTACAATAAGTGACTTTTTGCTGTAACGAGTTACTTTTCACTAGATAGTTACAGGGACGACAGACTGACTTTCTTGAAAAAGCAACTTGAAGTTGTAATTATTTGCCAGTCTTGGGGGCAAACAAAATGTAAACTATCTCAAACTGTACAAGAACTGTCTCCGTTCGGCAACATCGGCGTCCTAAGGATCCATTTCCTACAGGTCCCGACAAAAGTGGCAGCGACACCAATTCAAGCCACCTTTCCAGCACATTTCAAGCGATACCGAAACTACCGCGGCGTGTCGCTTCCAGCGCACTCGCTTCACACCCTTCTGAGCGAGTAAACGAGCCCATTTCCGCTCGCCGATAGGGTGTCGCACCGAGGAGAAAAAAACCTTTTGTGGGGACCTGCGCCAGTTGGCCTCCACCCCGAGTCACCTCCACGTCACCTACGGCTGGGGTCACTCTCCACGTCGAGACTGGGAGAGGTGACCAAGTTTCGAATCCGAGCGCCGGCTGTGCTGTATATGGGTGTTTTCTCTGGGTTTTCCTCAGACGGGGGGGAACGGGGCTTTAAAGTGACAGTCCGGTCGAAAACATAGGTCTGGAAAACACCGCCTTATGATTTCTAATACTCCTCACAACAACTGTGCAAAATATTTAAGAAGAAATTGTATCGCACGATTTATAATCGAGTTTTTTCTATGCCGCAGTTGGTCCTGAGTAAAAGCCGCAGCGAGCTCTCGCGTGACGTGCATAAGAGCAATGCCGCACGTGACTGGCGCATGCCTGTTTGCGCGTTAGTTGGTTGTTGCGTGCTGGCATTTGCCCATTATGATGATTTTGAGTAGCAATCACACGTTATGCAGAGTAAAGTGCAGAGTACCGTCAATGTAAACACAGGTATCACGATGGAGCCTTCTGTTCAATACACTCATAGAAAAAAACACCTCTCTGCATTTCCAGCAACGGCACAGTCCTCCGCTCCACTTTGTCCATTGGGGACGTCATGCTCACGTGACCGCTGACGTACATAGAGGATCCTTGGGGCAAGGAGTATGCGAGGGAGAAATACGAAACAGGATGTCTTCAGAGGTGTAGTTTTTATTCTGTGTCTCAAAACCCAGGCCATTTTGTGAGCTGAAACTTCCCACAGAGTATGTAAGCCTCCGTGGCAGCTGGAAAAAATCAACTTCAGGTTTTCCCGGACTGTCCCTTTAAGACAAATGTCGGCACAGTTCCCCGTGAAGGCGACCCAGGAGGCACGATCACCCCGAGTAACATGCCGCCACACTGGCAGGCAGAGTGCTCGGAAATAGCACGCCGCCGCTATACCACGTCGCTGGATGTACGGTCATTCTAACCGTAATTAATTAAACTTACTCAAGTAGTGCCACATTTTTCCACGAACCAGTTTAAGAAACGTTTTTCTGTTGAACGGCGCTTTAGTGTTGGACAGGATCTGTAGGACTGAAGAGATGAAAGCCTACTGATGGAAACTTGGAAACAGAAAACCACTGTTCAAGTGAAGTAAGCACGTTAAATAATTCCAGTTTGACAGTGCAAGCTCCAAAAGAAATTTTTTGGGTAGCATTTACGGATTTCGTTTTCTGAAATGGTAAATATTGTAAAGTAAGTAATTCCCCTTTGATTCACGAGCACGTTTGAACTTCTTTACAGAAAAGGACACCTAACGGAAAGGCGTTGCGTGACGTGACATAAAGGAAAGGAGAATCTCCTTTTACGAAACTGTCCTTTTGGGAAGCTGAGATGGGCGATCTCTTTTTTCATCTGTAAAGGCGTATGGCGTAGCCTCGAACGAAGGGCGATACGACGACAATACTCTCGAACGAAGCTATTTGCAGCTGTAAAGGGGGGAATAGGTTTATTATAAAAAAGAAAGGAGGGAAAGGTTAGCCTGCGCTGCGGCTGCTTGCTATTCCCAGAAAAGAGAGAAAAATGAAGGAAGAAAAGGAGGAAAAGAAAAACAAACGAACAAACAAAAAGGAAAATAACCACAAAATTGATCACAGCAGCAAAATACTCCAAATGGAAAGGAGTTCAAACGTGCCCGTGTGTCACGAGTTATTGATTGATTGATTGATTGAAGATTGATTATTATTACGGGTTTGGTAATTCGCTTTAACTAACTATAGCTGTAACTACTATATTTCGAAAACAACAAGGGGACTGTAGCTGTAACGCAGTTACTATTTTCACAAGCTAGCTGCAACATTATTTACTTTTATGAGTAACTCGCCCGTGACTAACCTATTGTAATTGTTACGCATGTAATATAGTGAACCCAATATATCATCATAGAGACAGGTATGTACAAAAGCAAAGAGTGGAGCCGGCTTGAGTTGGGAGGCTCGCCTTGATAGATAATCGCTTCTCAAACGCAATAATGCGCTTTATCACGTTACACTTTTTCAAGCTGGAATACCTTCTTTTTCAAGAAAGAGCTACCAATTTTACTCGCGCGCAGTAACAGCTCATCAGTATGAACAAGCGAAGCGTTATAATTAATAATTACGCTAATTAATCATGTTTCGCGTTTTAGACGCACAGTGGTGGGGGGGTGCGATTATGGGTCCGCCCCCCCCCTCCCCCAAGTTTCTCGCAAACAATTACCCTTTATAAGCACCGTGCGTAGATGTCTTTTTCTTTCTTTTTTTTGTTAAGGGAATAGTACCCGGATGCTTGATGACAGATTGCGAACGATGGCGATTAAAAAGCAAAACAAAGAAAATCGACGGTGCGGAACAGGAAGTTGTTAGTGGTGGAATTTCGGTAGGGAGAAGTAAAAGGAAAATCTAATAAGTAAATAAATAATACGATGGTGGGCGAATTACTGTATGAAAAATAACTAGAGATTAAAGGGCTTAAGCGACCTATGTAATAATCTGTTGTATTGGTAAAAGTTCTGAGACGAGAAACAAAAACAAAAAAAAAAGCTGAAGCTTTCCAATGTGGTTGAGATAATAATCTGTTACTATATGCACATGGCACAGATATAGATAAAGAGACGAACAAGGATAGCTTCAGCGGATGTAGTTAAAACCCTGTAAAGCAAAGTTTTTCTGAATATGAACCGAAGCATTGTTGGAAAGTAAAACGCTAGTAATTTGCTTGAATGTGTTAAGGAGGAAGTAGCTATTCGAATAATTATCAGAAGCTACGAAATATCTTCAGATTACAGCGCAGCTCGGTGAATGCATAATTATTGCAGAGAAAGGAGCACACTTCGGAAGTATGTTCCCTTCAAGCAGGAATATATGCTAGAGGAATGATCATGTAAAATGCAGGACCAGTTACAGCATATAATTTATATTAATACGGGTATTCTGCTCAATTATTGTTTTTCTGTTTCCTGTCTCTTTCTTTCTTTCCTGGGCCAAATAGAATGAGGAAATGATTTTTATTTTCTCCACATCGTACTGTGGAAAGGGACCACGAGAAAAAGCCGCCATAGTGACTTGACGAGCTCGCGGCGCCCACATACAGATCGGGCATACGTTGATGGCACTGTCTCACAAGGGACGATATTGGTTGAAGGAACATGATGTATTCACAATCCGGTTTTAAAGAATTTGTATCACAGAAACTAGGTTAGCATTTACACGACCATTTCATTTCCCTGCCATATTCATTTCATCTACCATTACATAACCATTTATAAGTACACAATCACACGAGAATATATGTTGTACACGTATACACTTTGCAACAAGCTATATGTTCTACATAAGCCGCGAATGCACCTTCAGTTTTGAGAAGAGTCATTTACAAGATATTTAGAAGATTTAGAAAATATCGTATTATTTTGTGGAACACAAAATACTACGATGCGTGACGTTTTACATATCGGGGTCGAAGTTATGAGGTCGAAGCGTGAATCGAACTTGCTTCCGCTTGCGTTGCGCTTGCGTTGGTTCTCAGAGCTGAGAACCTAAGTGTGTAGACCCCCCCCCCCCCTTTCTGTGTTCGTGTCTCTCGGTCTTCTTCATGGATCTATATCAGCTAGCCTGCACCCTTTCCCTTGTTGATTTTCTGTATCATTTCTCGGTTGGACTGAAACAAAAGTTGCCGTGTATTGCAGCAACGCCCATAGATATACTATCTCTGTGGATGTTTTCAAAGCGAACGTTGATACTGTTTCATTGTGAAGCCAGCTCAGGACGCATGAACTCCATCGACCGTGGTGCTACCTATGGGAAAGCAACCCGTGATAGGAGCACATATACGCAAGAGCATCAGAGCGGCAGCAGTTCGTTCACAACTTGACCGTGCATCGGGCCACATGTTGGGAGAGAGCGAACTTTTCAGAGGAGAAGAAAATTAGGAGGAGATGGAATGAAGAAGTGTGGTTGGACGAGGGTACGGTACGGTACGGTACGGTACGGTACGGTACGGTACACACAGGAGAGGACAAAAACACCTTCCAAAGAACATGTTTCACGCTAAAATTCAGCATAATTACCAGTGACAGTGAGTGACAACAAGCAGTTGGATGCATGTTGGATGCACGACTTGGTTCACGTTTATTTATTTATTCACATACCCCAAAGGCCCTAACACGGCATTACATGGGGGGTGGCACATAGAGGCTGGTAGGTACAATACAACGTTAATCGTGAGTACACGGCTAAACAGGCACAGAGAAATTACCTTATAATTTATTTATTTATTTATTTATTTATTAGTCATCACTAAAAAACAAGGAACAAGGAAACCGTATGGCGTGTAATGCTTTATTCCTTGTCCCCACATTGCCCCTAACTCTCCCGCGCCGAATGCAGCGTTCCATTACCACAGTCTTCCACCGCATGAGTCTTAATGTGGCTTTTACACCTGCTTTCAAACACCTCCTCGGTGTCGGCGCGTCCAGCCTGTGTTCCACGTGTGGTGTGCGCGGTGACCTCCATCACGTCCTCCTGGTCTGCGGACAGCACGATCGCGAGCGCGTCCTCATGGAAACCGCTCTCCAACGCGTCGATCAACGCCTGTTCGACCAAGCGTCGTGCGCTGAAAGTCCACGAAGCCCATCTCTCTTCACTCCGTGGAGATTTGTCTTTTGGACAACGCTCCATCAAAGAACGTGTACATCGTAATTGTCCTATTTATTTAATTGCCGCGTTGACAAACGTGGATTGATTCTTTCGTCTTTGCTTTTTTTTCTTCTCCGGCGAACACAATGGTCCGTGACACCGGCTTACAGACGGCTTGCCACAAACGCAGGTGTCTATCTTTTCCCTCTCTCATTTTTTTCTCTCTCCCACGTCGAAATTCACCCTTTAAATGCGACCGGTTGGTCTGCCCTGGTGTAGAAGAGCTTCCGGACCGACGGCTGTTGTTGTGGGACTCCGAACGTAAGCGTTATTAGAGGTTTTTAGTGTACCGTACGGTATCGCCTTGTGGAACCACCATACTATCCCATACGTAAGAGATAGCGTTGGTGGTTCTGTGCAATGCGCAAAGCTCTGCGTGTGTCTTGCGCATGCGCAGAAGCACCACGCTATCCCTTAGGTACGCAATGACGATAGCGTACGATGCGCTAAGACGCCCAGCTTGTTTTTATTTATTTTTAATATTACGTAATTGCAGGGAAAATGGCACGAGCGACCACTTCTGTAGGGCGCGATTGACTTGCTGTTGATTTAGTTGATTTGGACCTTTCTTTGTACGCCCAAATTGAGTCATTCCTGAATCATCGTCATAGTCACTTATTGAATCATAGACTTAATCTAGTACGCTTTAAAGAAAAACAAAAGGATTTTTAAGGATAAGGTTAGTCTTAGAGAGTGTGGATGCATTTTTATGCATAAGTTTATCTGCAGAGCAGGGGAGAAATACTCGGAATCGTGGGATCAAAAATGGGTAACTGCTATCTAGGGGTCTATAAGGTGTAATTGCTCCCTCACTAGTTAATTTCTGACAGCGATAGTCGTGATGCTGATGATAACCCGAGATAAGTATGGAGGCGTCCATCCCATTTCGCGTGGGTGTGGCCACACTGCAGCGATTATGATAAAGTTAGGCGTACATAGCGTTTTTAGCTTAATGTTCAGCATTCTTAAACGTTTGAGCGTTGTGTATTAATTTAGTGTTTCTTTATTGAAAGAAAATACGGTTCTTCAGCCCCTGCAAAAATAAAGCTTGGACAGCATGGTTGTAAATGACTCTGTCAACGAGTTCAAGTGGACTGGATTGGTTGCAGACTGGATTGAATTGGATTGGTCGCACCCTTCTTCTTATTGAATACGCTATTATCCTCTAATAATGCAAATTACTTTCGCTTTCAGAGTCATGGCGAAATATGTCCTGGTGTTTGTGGCGCTTGCTGCGTTCGCTGGTATGCTATGAACCGTTCAACTATATAAGTTACTTCAGATTAAGTATCATTTTCCCACGTAAAAAACCGAAGGGTAAATTCGTGTTGTTCGTCAAAATCCTGGTCTTCGTTATCAGCATGTCACGAGTTTCACTGCGATCGAGGCTCTTTCTTCGCGACTGTGCAGTCCATCAGCGGAATATTACAGTATCACTGTAAACTGAAAAACACCCTCATGGGTGTAAATGGCTTGTCCTATAACTCACACCACTTTTTACACAGTATGGTCTCGAACACCCTTTTTAGGGGGTGGATTCTGTGTAAAACTCCCTTTGAAAGGGTGCTTTGCCTTGAAAATGCCTTCTTTTGCACCCTTTTTATACGCCATTTTAGGAGGGTTTAAGACTGTTAAACACCCTTCTAAAATGGAGTATAAAGGGTGCAAAAGAAAGCATTTTCAAGGAAAAGCACCCTTCCAAAGGGTGTTTTACACAGAGTACACCCTCGAAGAAGGCTGTGCCAGACCATACGGTCTAAAAAGTGGTGTGAGTTATAGGACAAGTCATTTACACCCCATAAGGTTGTTTTTCAGTTTATAGTGTATAGTTGTATAGTCATTTCTCCGCGCCAGTAAGCTCTCTCCGTGCTCTTCTAATACCTACGTTATCAATTAAGATGTCACCAATACCGATTATGTTACGCAATCAGTTGCAATTACGAGTACCTCAGTCCGTACTCAGCAATAATGGACAGTATACCAGGTTTCTGAGAAGATGTCTCATCATTCCATTCATTCATTCATGCCAGTACTGTCCGCCTCTTGTTTTTTTTTTTTGTTTTTTTTGTTTTTTTTTTTGCTCGTCGTACTGAGATTGAAATTCACGTCTGTATCTTCTTCGACTCCAGTCCTAGCCGCAGAAGCACAAGGTGAGGGTCACGTAAGAGGACGCGTGCAGAACCCATTGTCTGGTGAGTACCATCTGATCAATGTCTATCCGTGTTATCTCCAATATGATCCGTGTAATCTCAATCCACCTGACAACGTATTTATTAACATCCTCCGGGAAGACGACGTGTACCTCAGCAACCCCTTCCTTGCCCACCAAGTTGCTGGCGTCCTCGGTAGAGTTCGAACATTGGGTTCATCAGGCGAACACTATGGCGCAAAGGCACGGACTGGAATAAACTACAGATGCCGTGTATTCACACCAGCGACATTCCCCCAGAAGTGGAAGATGCGAAAAGCGTCATAGCGTTCTGCTGTCACGTAAACGGCTGACCGTGGAGAATATCCTGCTACACGGCCACAAGATATTCCGTAACAGACGACAGAAAAACACGATGACCGTGTCGTCTGCTAAATGTGCAGTACGCCACAATGCATTCCGTAGCAGACGACAGAAAAACACGATGACCGTGTCGTCTGCTAAATGTGCAGTACGCCACAATACATTCCGTAGCAGACGACAGAAAAACACGATGACTGTGTCGTCTGCTAAATGTCGTCTGCTAAATGTGCAGTACGCCACTCCCAATATTCCGCGCCGTGTCAATGCTCACATGACACGGGGCGGAACTTCGTCACTGTAAGCAGTTCTTTTGCTTTTTCTTCCACTAGAATATTCCGTGAGGATGTCGCTCGTGTGAATACACGGATAATGGAACGCTCCGGTCTCTCCCGATCTGTTTTACTGAGCCCAAAGCTACGGGCTCGTATATCCAGCGGAGTTCAAAATCCCCTTGTTGCATTGTAGAAGTTGCCAGGAAACGTCGTCCACGTAGTAAAATACCCAGTTGACGTTAAACATTCTAAATGCGTGTCTTGAGTACCACCAATGCATTGCCATATCCCGTTGCGTCATCAATTACTTGAATTACATTATTCGTAATTATTTATACCTATCTCGCTGCTCCGTGAACTGTGTGAATCTGTTTCATGAGCCGCCAACCTATCACTTCGTCACACGTTGAATTTCGACATGTTGCATTTTTTCCTGTCTCCATTAACGCATTTATAACTCTTCCCTCTCTACACATATTTAATCGTATTTCTTATTTATTTCCGACCTTCTTCTGTTTTCTGCAGATGGGGGCTGTGTAAAGTTCTGCCAAGCTCGCGAATTCAGCTTGTCGGAGTTCCATCTAACATATAGGAGTTACCGCTGCAACTGTTCCGAACCTTTCGGCCCCCCGGAAGATTCCGGCACCTCCGGCGGAGATGGAACCTCACCAGTAAAAGTTGGTAACCAACCTGCCGAGACTGGTCAGGACGGATAGCGGGTCATTTAACAACGTTCCCCACCTGCGCTTGCAGCTGGACAAAACATAAAGCAGAATTAAACAAACTGTCAACAGATAAAAGTGCTTGTCGCTTTCCTTGTAAACACACCAGCGTACATAGCAACCGAAGTACACGCACACACATAAATGGGATGATGATGTGCTGGGTCATTATCCGCCGCATGGGTCATTATCCGGCGGTACACTGCACCATTGGGGTTGTGGAAGGGATGAGATAGTGATGGAAAGGTGTCCTATTAGAATTCGTCGAGTAGTCCAGTGCTGGAGGAGAACTCAGCAACAGCTCGTATAGGCCTTGTATCAGATTGGCGTTGATCGACGCGTTGGAGAGCGGTTTCCATGAGGGCGCCCTCGCGATTGTGCTGTTCGCAGACCAGGAGGACGTGAAGGAGGTCACCGCGCACACCAAACGTGGAACAGAGGCTGAACTCGCCGACATCGAGGAGGTGTTTGAAAGCAGGTGTAAAAGCCGCATTAAGTCTCATGCGGTGGAAGACTATGGCAAAGGAACGCGGCATTCGGCGGGAGAGAGTAAGGGACAATGTGGGGTCAACGAAGTGCAGCAGAAAGTGGGTGGTGACGTCACGTTGCCATTGAGACTGCATCATGGGGCCAGTGAGGCTTGAGACGAGGTAACGGCGATCCCCACGAGACAAGATGATGGGGACACGCCGGATGTACTGGTGCGCGCCTGCGGCTGTTCGATCTGCGTCTTCGCTTCCGCTGACCCGGAATCCACTGGAAGACGATAGGCTAGCCTTATGCGCTTGCTTTCTTGTATGCTTGTAGAATTTCAATGACCACAGGACTGAGGAAGCCGCGAAGTCCCATAGTTGCCACACACTGCAGCGCAGATCTGGAATCCGAAAAAAACGGCCCAGGAGCGAACGGCGCCGTCAGTAATCTTCCGCAAGGCGAAAAGAATAGCATAAAGCCCAGCGCATATTGACGATGTTTCATGTCAGAGATGATGACCATCTGAAATTGACTCGGGGGGAATGTCAGAGGCAGACGACGAACTTCCCCTCGTAGTTGAGCCGTCCGTGAAAACTGCGGTGGAAGTATCATAACACGAGCTCATCATATCGAGAGTGAGCTGCTTAGTCACGCATGCAGCGACGCTGCCTTTCTTCCCTGTTAGACCAGGCACCGACAGGGAGATGCAGGGCGTCGGAAAAGTTCAAGGAGGAATGCCGGGAGATGTGGGTGCGACCACAAAGTCACGTATGCAGGTCTTCAGTTGAGAGACATATTGGTGTACGCTGCTGTGCTTGCGTCTCCGGAGTTTCCCAAGTAGCGGATGCCGCCGATGATGAGCTAGAAGGCGGAGGTACTGCCGACATCGTCTTCCCGTAGCGATGCACTTCTAACGGGGCTTCCTTAGCCTCAGCAATAACCATACGAGTCTCTGCCGCCCGAGGGACTCCCAAGCACACTCGGAGACTGCGTGACAGGAGGCACTGAAGCTTACGGGCTGAGGAAGGTGGAAGGCCCTTCAACACAAGCACGCTGCATGCAAGTGACCCGCGAACCAAAGCTCGATGGACGGCCGAAAGCGACACCGTGGCGCTGCCCCACGTCATACCTGCCAGATGCCTGATCACCGCAATCCACCGGTGGACCTTGGCTTCCAAGCTCGCTACGTGCTTCACCCAAGACAGCCTGGCGTATACCGTGACGCCTGGGAAGCAATGAAAAGATGCATTCCTCTGCTGTACACCAGAAACTGAAAGAGGGAAGGGATGCATGTTCATTCGCGTAAACGGGAGTACAACGGACTTTTCAGTCGAGATGCCCATGCCAGCCGTTGCGAGGTAGTGCTCAATAGTGTTCAAAGCTTGTTGCAGGCGCCGCTGGATGGCAGGACAGGATTTGCCGCTGGTCCAAATGCAGATATCATCCGCGTAGATCGAAATTGGCAGTTTCTTTCCAATGTAGCCCCCAAAGACCCGCCATGGCCACGTTTAAACAGAATTGGGCTCAATACGCTGCCCTGTGGAACTCCATGAGTCATCGATACATGCTCCGTATCCCCTTGACGGGTGCGAACGAATAGCTGCCTGCCATGGAGGAAGTCCTTAATCCATGAGAGAGCTCTGGAGGGTAGGCCGGTTTGGGTGAGGTGATGCAGAACGGAAGCGTGACTCGCGGAGTCGTAAGCGCGTTTAACATCAAGAAACGCAGCCACTACTGTCTTCTTACGCGCCTTTCTCTTCTTCCACCGACGTAATGAAGGCGAGACCAGAGTCCATGGAAGACCTGTGCTGGCGGAATCTTGACATTTCCTGCGGGAAAAAGGAGTGCCTCTCGAGCCACCACTCCATTCTCCGGAGGATCATGCGCTCCAACAACTTGCCAAGGCAGCTAGTCAAGCTGAAGTTGAGCTGGGCCTGAAAGAAGAGAGCTGGGAGGGCGATTTTCCCCCCTTCAGTAGTTGGACAACTCGCGCGTGCTTCCTTCCAACCTGTCACGTACTTTCCCGGTTCTCCAGGAAGTGTTAAATATACACCTCGAGCAGGCACTTCTGACATCGCTCGTCCAGGTTACGGATAGCCCGGTACGTGATATAGTCCGTCGAACGCGTGACGGGCGATGGCTGGACTAGTTTCAACCTGTTCTGTTAAGTACGTCACGTGGCTCATGAAAGCAGGTGAACGCGCTGCCACGGAATGAGTGCCAATGGTCTGCGGAAGCGAGGACGCAGATCCAACAGCGCACCAGCGCACCCGGCGTGTCCCCATCATTTTGTCCCGGAGGGATCGCCGTTACCCCGTCTCAAGCCTCACTGGCCGCCCCGTGATGCAGTCTCAACGGCAACGTGACATCACCACCCAATCTTATAATGCTTTATACCTTGTCCCCACATTGACCCTAACTCTCCCCCGCCGAATGCAGCGTTCCATTACCAGAGTCTTCCACCGCATGAGACTTAATGTGGCTTTTACACCTGCTTTCAAACACCTCCTCGGTGTCGGCGCGTCCAGCCTCTGTTCCACGTGTGGTGTGCGCGGTGACCTCCATCACGTCCTCCTGGTCTGCGGACAGCACGATCGCGTCCTCATGGAAACCGCTCTCCAACGCGTCGATCAACGCCTGTTCGTCTTAGCCAAAGTTCTCGGACCATGGTCGGGCCCCTCACATCTGATACGAGGCCTACGAGCTGTTACCGAGTTCCCCTCCAGCACTGGACTAATGGACGAACTCTAATAGGACAATGAAAAAATGGCTAGGAAGCAAGCGAGCTGGTGAAGATGATGCATAATGTAAAAACCCCCGAGACTAGGGAACACGAAGGGACAGAGACAGACGTGATTGAGACTTCGTGTTGTGTCTGTCCCTTGCATTCGTGTGCATGCATGAAAATACTTTGAAGCAAACCGTCAACCGTGATATATCGAGCGATATAAAATCTTGCGCCATACATAGTGCACAATTTGTCAAGAAAGATGCGCTAACTGTTTCTTACTCAGTGTGGCTGGAAAATTGCTACGTTGGCTGAGTTATAGAGCCTTATGTCGTTCAAATTGACCAAGGGCACATATTTATGTAGACTGTTGCATTCAGGAGGCCATGCGGGGAAGTTCAGTGACAATTTGCAGTCCTGGGGAGTAAATGTCGAGAGTAAGTGTCGGGTTGGGGGACTACAATGGGGAGTAATTGCAGATTAAGGGAGTAGAAGCTGCGATTACTCCCCGGTTTACTCTTTTTTTTTTTTTAGAGTGCACAAGCGCAATGGACCAGTGTACCGCCATTACGGCGGATAATGACCCAGCACATCATCATCCCATTTACGTGTGTGCGTGTACTTCGGTTGCTATGTACGCGGGTGTGTTTACAAGGAAAGCGACAAGCACTTTTATCTGTTGACAGCTTATGTTTAATTCTGCTTTATGTTTTGTCCAGCTGCAAGCGCAGGTGGGGAACGTTGTTAAATGACCCGCTATCCGTCCTGACCAGTCTCGGCAGGTTGGTTACCAGTTTCTACTGGTGAGGTTCCATCTCCGCCGGAGGTGCCGGAATCTTCTGGGGGAGGCAGAGGTTCGGAACAATCGCAGCTGTAACTGCTGTTTGTTTGCTGGAAGTCCGACGAGGCGTGTCTGCCAATTTGGCAGAACTTTCTACAGCCCCCTTCTGCAGAAAACAGTAGAAGGTCGGAAATAAATAAGAAATACGATTAAATATGTGTAGAGAGGGAAGAGATATAAATGCGTTAATAGGAGACAGGAAAAAAATGCAACATATCGAAATACAACGTGTGACGAAGTGACAGGGTGGCGGCTGATGAAACAGATTCACACAGTTCACGGAGCAGTGAGATATAAATAATTACGAATAATGGAATTGAAGTAGTTGGTGACGCAACGGGATATGGCAATGAATTGGTGGTACTCAAAACAAGCATTTAGAATGTTTAACGTCCACTGTATTTTACTACGTAGACGACGTGTCCGGGCAACTTCTACAATGCAACAAAGTGACTTTGACCTCCGCTGGATATACGAAACAGTAGCTTTGGGGTCAGTAAGACAGATCGGGAGAGGCCGGAGCGTTCCATTATCCGTGCATTCACACGAGCGACATCCTCACGGAATATTCTAGTGGAAGAAAAAGCAAAAGAACTGCTTACAGTGACGAAGTTCCGCCCGGTGTTATGTGAGCATTCACACGGTGCACGGTATTGCATTCACACGATTGGGAGTGTCGTACTGCACATTTAGCAGACGACACTTAGCAGACGACACAGTCATCGTGTTTTTCTGTCGTCTGCTACGTAATGTATTGTTGCGTGCTGCACATTTAGCAGACGACACTTAGCAGACGACACAGTCGTCGTGGTTTTCTATCGTCTGCTACGGAATGTATTGCGGCGTGCTGCACATTTAGCAGACGACACTTAGCAGACGACACAGTCATCGTGTTTTTCTGTCGTCTGCTACGGAATGTATTGTGGCGTGCTGCACATTTAGCAGACGACACTTAGCAGACGACACAGTCATCGTGTTTTTCTGTCGTCTGCTACGGAATGTATTGTGGCGTACCGCACATTTAGCAGACGACACAGTCATCGTGTTTTTCTGTAGTCTGCTACGGAATATCTTGTGGCCTTGTAGCAGGATATTCCCCACGGTCAGCAGTGTACGTGAAGACACGACGTTGAGCGCTCGCGCTCACGCGACAGCAGAATGCTATGACGCTTTTCGCATCTGCCGCTTCCGGGGGAATGTCGCTGGTGTGAATACACGGTATCTGTAGTTTATTCCAGTCTATGCCTTTGCGCCATAGTGTTCGCCTGATGAACCCAATGTTCTCAACTCGCCGAGGACGCCAGCAACTTCATGGGCAAGGAAGGAGTTGCTCAGGTACACGTCGTCTTCCCGAAGGATGTTAATAAATACGTTGTGAAGTGGATTGAGATCACACAGGTCATATTGGAGATAGCACGGATAGACATTGATCAGATTATACTCACTAGACATTGGTTTCCGCACCTTTCTTGTTTCTTGACCCAGACCTTCTGCAGCTAGGACTGGAGTCGAAGAAGATACAGACGTGAATTTCAATCTCAGTACGACGAGCATAAAAAAAAGAGGCTGACAGTACTGACATGAATGAATGAATGGAATGATGAGACATCTTCTCAGAAACCCGGTATACTGTCCATTATTGCTGAGTACGGACTGAGGTACTCGTAATTACAACTGACTGCGTAACATAATCGGTATTGGTGACATCTTAATTGATAACGTAGGTATTAGAAGAGCACGGAGAGAGCTGACTGGCGCGGAGATATGACTATACAACTATACACTATAAACTGAAAAACAACCTTATGGGTGTAAATGGCTTGTCCTATAACTCACACCACTTTTTAGACCGTATGGTCTGGCACACCCTTTTTAGAGGGTGTACTCTGTGTAAAACATCCTTTGAAATGGTGCTTTTCCTTGAAAGTGCCTTCTTAAACCCTCCTAAAATGGCGTATAAAAAGGGTGCAAAAGAAGGCATTTTCAAGGCAAAGCACCCTTTCAAAGGATGTTTTACACAGAATACACCCTCTAAAAAGGGTGTTCGAGACCATACTGTGTAAAAAGTGGTGTGAGTTATAGGACAAGCCATTTACACCCATACGGTTGTTTTTCAGTTTACAGTGATACTGTAGTATTCCGCTGATGTACTGCACAGTCGCGAAGAAAGAGCCTCGATCGCAGTGAAACTCGTGACATGCTGATAACAAATACCAGGATGTCGACGAACAACATGAATTTACCCTTCGCTTTTTTACGTGGAAAAATGATACTTAATCTGAAGTAACTTATATAGTTGAACGGTTCATAGCATACCAGCGAGCGCAATAAGCGCAACAAACACCAGCTTCGCCATGACTCTGAAAGCGAAAGAAAGTTTCCTTGTTAGAGGATAATAGCGTATTCAATAAGAAGAAGGGTGCGATCAATCCAACCCAATCCAATCCAGTCTGCAACCAATCCAGTCCACTTGAACTCGTTGACAGAGTCATCTACAACCAGTCCCATCTTTATTTTTGCGGGGGCTGAAGAACCGTATTTTCTTTCAATAAAGAAACACTAAATTAATACACAACGCTCAGACGTTTAAGAATGCTGAACATTATGCTAAAAACGCTATGTCCGCCTAGCATTATCATAATCGCTGCAGTGTGGCCACACCCACGCGAAATGGGAAGGACGCCTCCATACTTATCTCGGGCTATCATCACCATCACGACTATCGCTGTCAGAAATTAATTAACTAATGGGGGAGCAATTACACCTTATAGACCCCTAGATAGCAGTTACCCATTTCTGATCCCACGATCCAGGGAATTTCTCCTGCTCTGCAAATAAACTTCGCATAAAAATGCATCCACTCTCTCTAAGACTAACCTTATTCCTAAAAATCCTTGTTTTTTTTGTTTTTTTTTGCTTTAAAGCGTACTAGATTAAGTCGATGATTCAATTAGTGACTAACCTACTTCAGGAATGACTCAATTTGGGCGTACAAACAAAGATCCAAACAAATCAATCGCGCCCTACAGAAGTGGTCGCTCGTGCCATTTTCCCTGCAATTACGTAATATTAAAAATAAATAAATAAATAAAAACAAGCTGGACGTTTTAGTGCATCGTACGCTATCGTCATTGCGTACCTAAGGGATAGCGTGGTGCTTCTGCGCATGCGCAAGACACACGCAGAGCTTTGCGCATTGCACAGAACCACCAACGCTATCCCTTACGTATGGGATAGCATGGTGGTTCCACAAGGCGATACCGTACGGTACACTAAAACCCTCGAATAACGCTTACGTTCGGAGTCCCACAACAACAGCCGTCGGTCCGGAAGCTCTTCTACACCAGGGCAGACCAACCGGCCACGTTTAAAGGGTGAATTTTGACGGGGGAGAGAGAAACAAATGAGAGAGGGAAAAGATGGACACCTGCGGTTGTGTCAAGCCGTCTGTGGACAGACCTGCATTGTGTTCGCCGGAGAAGAAAAAAAAGCAAAGACGAAATAATCAATCCACGTTTGCCAACGCGGCAATTAAACAAAAAGGACAAGAACGATGTACACGTTATTTGATGGAGCGTTGTCCAAAAGACAGATCTCCACGGAGTGAAGTGAAATGGGCTTCGTCGGCTTTCAGAGCACGACGCTTGACGACACTGCAATCGCAACGTATTGCCACGTGTTTTCTTGTTTCGCTGGCTCTCTTTTTATGCAAAGAGCCAGACAAAGCGTGCCTTATTGCTGGAAGCACCTCGATAAGGGGATGTCTTTCGAGGCTCGTACAACATATTCCAGCTCAAAAGTCGGCCTTTAAACAATTATTTGAACGTTCAAATAATTAGCCGCATGTAATTAATTATGCGCAATTGCATGAAACACTGAAAAAAAAAAAGGCTAGGAAGCAAGCGAGCTGGTGAAGATGATGCACGACGTAAAACCCCGAGACCAGGGAACACGAAGGGACAGACACAAACACAAAGTCTCCAATACAGCTGAAAATTTTACTTCACATGCAAGAAATACAGGGTGTCCCATAACTGCGAACATATTTTGATAAAATATATATGACACTTTTTCCAAGATGAAATTAATTCTAATATAGCATATGCTGAAGGGCACTCCTCAGAAGGGCATTAGCAAAGTCCATAGGCAATGTCTTAATTAACTTTCATTAATGAACTCTTTAATTATAAAAGCTACGAAGTTGCCCCAATGAGAACAACTGTTCCTTTCGGTCACCTGACATCGTAGCCGTTTTCAGAACAAAAATCCGTTCGATAGAACGCCCGCAAAAAATTCGTGAATGAACTCCTTTTATATGAATCTATAACTCCTTATGAATTTGTAATTAAAAAGTTAGTTGATGAAAGTTAAGACATTGCCTTTGGACTTTGCTAATGCCCTACTAAGGAGTGCTCCTCAGCATATGCTATATTGCAATTGATTTGATCTTGGAAAAAGTGTTATATATATATTTTTTAAATATGTTCGCAGTTAGCTCGGATACCCTGGATATACACAAACAGGGGGGAAGAGAAACAACCAGAAGAGGACAAAAAGGGGTCAGTTCGCGCAGGTGCGTCAGGTGTGTCAGGCGCGTCAGGTGCGCATTGCGCAGAATCTATTCAATACTATACCGGTCTGTAGAAGAGCACGTTGTGGTCACCCTCGTGCAGACGGAATATTTTGCGGGAGTACAGTATGAGAGGCTATAATATTTCAATAGCATAAACGAGGTAGGATTATGACGAGTCGGGATTTTCGCCGGAGAGTGGTTCTTTACGATTACAAAAAAAAAAAAAAAACGGGCAACATTCTAACGCGAGATTCTAGTTAAAGAACGGTAGTTAATTACACGTTGTCATTGCGTTAAAAGGGAGGGGGGGATATGTTTATTAAGAAAAAAAGGAAGGAAAGGCTAGCCATGCAGGGAGCTGGCTTGCTATTCCGAAAAAAAATGAGGGGATGGGGAAGGAAACAAAACCAAAAGGGAACAAAAAGAAAAGAAAGAAAGAAAGAAGAGAATAAACACTATAGCACAACGTTACATACAGTTCACGAGTCCTGAGACTCGGAGAAAACCGAGGAGGAGCGGCAGTGACAGCCCACACTGGGTTGGGGTGCAAGACGGGGCCAAGAAGAGCGGCCAACGAAAAGTCGTCACAGCCCATCCGGAGCAGACGGCAGCGCAGGGTGTCTCTACGTTGCAGGTGCTGCTGGCAATACAGGAGCTGGTGTGAGATGTCAGCTTCCACTCCACAGACATTACATGTTTGGTAAATTTAGCCGACCCGGCCATCTTGAAGAGAAGTGAGGGTGTACGGGCAACATTGAGTCGTAGGCGATGGAGAAGGGATTCTTCATTTACGGCTGTGGTAGCAAGTGATGACGAACTCCACCAATGGGTCGATAGACCCGAGGAAGGAGTTGTAAGCCGTAGTTTCGGCACGGAGCTGCTGAGCACATGCGGCACACCGACGGCGTAGGTATAGTCGGCACGTGGAGGCTGTAAGTGGCAGAGGTACCACATGGCCGAAGTGTCATCAGACCCAGCGCGTCTCGCTACTGCGTCTGCTCGGGTATTTCCATACAGGCCTACGTGGCCAGGGACCCATTGAAAGGTGACGTTGTGACCAGTGGCTCAGAGTTGATTGAATTTTTGAAGCGTCATGGAGTGCAAAGTGCTTATTATGCTGGCGCGAGATGACGACAACATATCTAATGATGCCTTGCTGTCGGTATAAGAATGACCCCGCGTTCCGTGCCGGATTCGGTAATATGCTCCAGTGCTGAGAGGATACCGAACAGTTCGGCTTCTGTCGAGGACACTGTATGGGGGAGTTTGAAACCATGCCCCAGGTCTTCATTCGGAACGTAGAAAGCCGCGCTCGAACCATCCTGGGTTACTGAGCCATCAGGGTATATACGGCGACTTAGTCGGTGTCTTGAGGCGAGGGTCTTCCAAGGGTCCATATCGCCGGCGCATAGGATGGTGTAGACGCGGGAGATGGAATGCTCCCTTTCAGGCGGGCAATGGCACTGCCAAAAGGAGATGCCGGGCAGTCCTCATCAATGTGACAAAGATAGTGGAGCGGCTGCCGTGTAATCTAGCGCGTGTAAATCACCATCCCGCAGTATATGAACCAGCTGCTCTCGCACCTCTGCCAAGACAGAGTACGTCTCCGTTGTCCTGGGGACTCCCAAACAGACACGGAGACTACGGGCCTGGATGTTGAGCAGTTCCTGTTCTTGAGTTCGACTGGTACCATGTAGAATGGGTAAGCTGTACTGCAATGGGAAAACGGACTGTTATCTTCATCGCAGTACGGTTTCACTAAAAAAATCTACAGAGATAGCCTTGCTAGATATAGTTGAATATTTAAGGCAAAATATGGATAGCAAGATGTTAACAATGAGAATCTTCGTTGATTTGACTAAGGCCTTTGACCTTATTGATCATAAGGTTTTGTTAAGAAAGCTCGAACATTACGGAATCCGTGGTAGGCCACTCGAATTTTTAAAAAGCTACTTAACAGACAGAAAGCAGTATGTAGCAATAAATAATGAACACTCTTCCTTGTGCTACATCACGTGCGGCGTGTACGTGAATGATCTCCCCGAGTTCTTAGGTTCTACTCTTGTGCTTTACGCTGACGACACAAACATTTTCATTGATGGTACCTCTATAAACGAAATATATGGGAGGGCAAACTGTGTTGTGCAGAAACTTTCGGAGTGGATCTCAGCAAATAAGCTGAAGATAAACTTAACGAAATCCTGCTATATGATCTTTCATCCCCGGCAGAAGGCAATTACTCATCATAACCTTGACTACTACCTGTGATTTTCCACTATCTCATTCTATATGCTGTGGTCTCCCTTCAAATCCGCGTAAGCGGTGGAGGGAGGCAAATGAGAGTCTCTTGATAACGCGGTCTGGCGGGCGGGCACCTGCCCTGCCATATGGCACCGATAAGCAGTGATGGGCAGTAACTACTCATGAGGTAGTTTAACTACAACTACTAACTACTTCCCTTAAAAGTAATTGGAATTACTAATTAACTACATCTTGCAAAAAGTAATTAAACTATATTTGTAACTACTACAAAGTAGTTTCAATTACTTTTCCAACTACTTTGTGGAAAATGGCTGTAAGAACAATAAAGGTGTCACTAATAAGTAATAATAGACAGCAATATCGGTTGAAGTAATAATTTAATTCGATGTACATTCGTAATGCGTTCTATAGCAAAGCACTTGAATACACAGATCATTTATTAACGCAAGTGAATTTACTCACCCGCACGTGTTTCAAGAAGTTACTGGAACTTCTCACGCTGCCGGACAACGTACGACAGGGGCAAAACCGGCACTCTGCAGTGAAGTTTGCGCTTCCCTCCTTGACCTTAACATTCTTGTAGCAGTACTCAATCACGAAGGAGTCCATCCCGACAGTGACACAGGCAATAACGCCGACAAGAAGAAGAACGTGAAACATGCTGCAACAACAACGAACGCATGCTCGCTGCAACCCAGAACGCTAATACTTGGATTGGATTGCCTCCGGCCGCGACCAAGCGGGTGCCTCGGGCATGACCTACTACTATACTAGAGACCTGGACATCCGCAATGCTCCCAGCACCGGGGTAGTAGTTCTGGCAATCGCCGCTTGGCTATGGGATTTGGCGCTAGCTCGCACTATTCGTTACCACGTGACTTGACGAAACCGCGGCGATGTATGGTAGGCTGTGTTGACAACGACGAAGCAGTATGAGAGAGATAATAGCGCGTGCTTAGCAACAGCCTGTGTATCCCTGCGTAGCAGACTAAAGGCGGTGGCAAGGGTGATTCCCTCTCCCCAATAATGCTATGTGGCGCTTGCAGCGGTCACTAACGTAACTAACCCGTGACCCGTCTCTCCCATAGGGGATCGCCAGCTGTCCAGGTCTCTAGTATAGAGTAGGTCGTGGCCTCGGGCTAAGGCGTCTGCTACGGCTTCGCGCGATCACCACGAGGTCGCGGGCGCGGCTTCGTAGTTAAACTACAGTAGTTAACTACAAAAAATGTAATTTAACTACCAACCTGCAACTACATATGACAGAGTAGTTATAATTACCAAGTAACTACTCGAAAAGTAATTTAACTAGTAATTCAACTACATGTAATTGAACTACTGCCCATCACTGCCGATAAGTGACGCCCTCCCTCCTCTCGCTGTCCGGCTCGGGACGCCACATCGGTCCAGCGCAGTTGGTCCCCGGTGGGTCGCCGCCGCCCAGAGAACTGTGAGTCTGAGGCCTCAATGCGTAAAGATGTCCAGACCCCGGCCGCGTGTTTCCAAATCCGCTCCTGTACAACAGATCGGCCGCCGCCTCCAGCTAGCGCGCCGGCGGCGGCAGAAAATCCTGAAATGTTATGGCGGCCTCTATATGCGTGTTCGGAGGTTCGGTGCGAATATATAAGTTGGAAAATACAACCCGAATCACACATTCCCCCGAACCCAAAAAGTTAGGACGCCCACAGGTGTTCATACACACAGAAGTGTTCTCTGTTGTGTACGTACAGGGTTTCACGAGCGCTACGCAAACACAGCGATGACAGGAAACCGGATGATAACTTTACTCTACTTGTGTAAGAAACAGGTGCTGCTAAATATGTAGCACCTGTTTCCTACTCAAGGAACCGAAAAAGTAGCACCAGTTTTCTTTTGTTCGCCTATTTATAAAGTGCTAGTGAAAGCTTAATTTTGAACACCCTGTATACTATGTACAGACTTCACTACATACAGTAAGTCTTCCTGTTTTTGCAGATGCACCTCGACCGAGTCATAATTCGACGACGGTTTATTTCTTTAACGACTTAATTCCAATGTTCCTCGTAAACAGCTTCCGAAAGAGTGGTCGCTATGAAGAATCGTAGTAAAGAACGTTACGACGGGATTAGCAAGCTGCATTTTTCATACAGCTACACTCCATCGAAGATGGCACACAACAAAGCTTTAGAGTCGCATATAAGTCATTTCGAACATCCTGTTTTATTCCTATAAAACTGTTAAGTAAGCCAGTAAGATGCACCATGCGAAGTAATTCACACCACAGAGTCATAATCATCCCAGAAATTGAATTTAAAATACGCCGCAAAAAGCGACCCTGCGCAACGGTTGCGAAGAGCAGTACCAGCCTGTGATCTGCCTGGAGTTTAGGAGAACTCGTCACAAGCCCGGTCGTCACAGATCAACTGATCATAGGTGAACTCGTCAAAAAGGCCAACTCGTCACAGGGCATCTCGTGCGAGGAACTGCCGTCACGCCGGAATATTCGTCACAGTGAACCTGCGACCTGCTCATCGCACCGAACTTCCCCAAGGTGTGAAATATGTAAAAGGCTCTCCTGACCCAACCTTCGTCAGTCTTGACGGGTGCATATTCTACATGAACTGACCCACTCTCCCCAACGTGTGAAATACGTAAAAGGCTCTCCTGACCTAACCTTGGTCAGTCTCTCAACTTTTGTCCGCGCCCCAGCAACGGAGCCCCACGCTGAGTTTTCGTCTCTTCCATGCCCTCCGTGCCCTTAGCAAAGACGTGAAATTTGTACGGTCAGCGGTCTTCGGAATCCGGGTTCGCGCAAGTGCGGGTCGGGCTCTGGACTAATCCCTTTGGTAAAACACCGTGAAACGCATTTCCTTTGGAACGGGGTCAACCTTGCAGCCAGTGTTCCGGTGACAAAAGGACCTCGTACCAGAGGGCCGGTGTGACCAATTATCCTGTGACCAAACAAATTATCCTGTGACGAGTCTTCAGGTGACGAGTGGGATTGCGACGTGTGGACCGGTTCCCGAGGAGGAGGAGTGTCGTTGGTAGGAACCCGAGAGGTCTGCCTGCCTGATTAGGCGGCATGTTTCTCGGGTAGGGAAAGGTGGTGGAGAGGAGGAGTGGAAAGGGTGAAGTAGAAGACCAAGCGGAATCCGCTCGGGGGGAGGATAGCTGCGTCCATGGGCCGACTTCAGGGGAACTGTGCCGGCTATTACACATCTGAGGGAAACCCAGGAAAAACCCCAGACGGCACAGCCGGTCCGCGGATTCGAACCGCGGACCTCCCAGTCTCGAAGCGCACGCGTTACCGCTGCGCCACCGGAGCTGGTGGACCGGTTCCCATCTGCCTAGTACCTCGCGCTGACGGTATAAGGAGAACGCTCGCTGATTGGTCTAGAGAAATGTTGTCTGCTACTCCGCTGTCGTTTCTGAAAAAGCCTTTCTCCTGGCTCGGTAATGATCCGGCCGCTCCTTCTATCCCCAATTCTCCGGGAGAACTGGCAAAACTGGTTTACGGCGGCAAAGGGACAAGGCACTGACCCCCATAGACTGGCGGATCAGAACGAGTTCTCTTTATAACGTCAACGGTGACGTGGCATCATACGTCTTCATCCTTGTCATACCTGGAGCGGCGAGTTCAGGGTGAACGCGCGGGGCCATGTTTCTGCGTTTATTTCATTTTTATTTTTTTCTGGGAAACAAATTGCACACATCAAAACCTTTTGCGCTATTCGGTAAAACGACACACACTTTCATCAGACGTCTTAATCTGAATTTTCGTTTTTTTTATTGATGGCCCTATGTGCTCCTTTAACCTAAATTCGGTTTTTCACTGTTCGCGTTATGTTTCTCAAACTAATTTGAACGACAATGAGCATGCACGCCATCGCAAACTAGAGGCAGGAAGCAGCAGCACATGGTCACCTTCACAGAAAACGTTGACTATCCATGGTCTCACGTTCTCAAAAGCAAGGCGCATAAATGTTCGAAGGACTTGTACATTGCTTATCGTCATGCAAAGACATCTAAACACGTCTATCATTTACATTTCACTCATTAACCGCAAACAAACAGTGAATACCAACATAGCACAGCGGCCGCCGGAAACCCCCGGCTGCTTGATGCCCGAAGTTTGATGAAAGACATAAAGGTTGTCTTGATATCTAGTGGAAGAAGCGCTCGACGAACCGACTCGGATACACCCCTGACGCACGGAATGCATACAGTGCCTTGATTGAAGTCACGTTCGTTGAGCGGTCGCTTTTTCTCGTGCATTCGTTTTTTTCGTGTTAACAATAAATTGTTTGGGACACCCGCGGTTAGCTAATAGTTGCCTCCTTTTCTGCGCGGAGTTCAGGGATCGAAGTGGATAGTCGGACCTTCTTGTAATGTGCGTTACAGACCCTAGCTACCATGTTTACTACGGGATCTCTGGCGACAGCAGCACAAGATGTCTTACACGCACACCATGCAGCAGTTTTAAAAGGTCATGACATCCAAATGCAGTGGATCCCTAGCCATTGTGGCATTGCAGGTAACGAGGCTGTGGACGCTGCTGCACGCGGGCTCTTCAACTAAGGCGCGCCCAGGTGTTGCCCATTTATTTCACCAAGGGTGACGCGGGGCGAATGCTGAACGAGTTCAAACAACTAATGTGCAATACCTCCTGGTTAACAGGATCGGCTCGGGATTCGCTTCTGTACAAGGTCGACCCAGGGTTACGCTTTCGAGTGCCACCTTCCTTTACGCGACAAACGACAACTGTCCTACATAGGCTACGGCTCAATGTACCGTACAGCGCACGTCTCCTCTTCAAAATCGGAAAGCGAGACTCTCCGAACTGTAGTGAGTGTGGCGTTGTAGAGGATGTAGAACACATCCTTCTCAGGTGTCAGAAGTACGTCGATGCTCGAAGGGCATTAGAGACAAGCCTCTCTCGTTTGGACTCCCGAGCCTTCGACATCACGAAACTATTAGGTCCTCCTTCGTCCGACAAGGCGCTAAGGGCACTTGAAGACTTTTTGCATGCAACCGGGCTTATGGACATCCTATGACACGGTGAATGTGTGATGTGTCCTGTGTGTGCCCCCGGTGATTCCGCCACTTTACTCTAACTTGGGCGCAGCTCTTGAACTTTTGACCTACATGTTGAACTCCATTATCATCTCTGTTCGTCCCTGGACATCATCCTTTTGCGTTTTCATCATCTCATCATCGGATTGAACTTTCTGTATTAAGTGTACTGGGGTAGCCAGTTTGACTTCGTCGAAACTCACATCCCCATTTTTTTTCTTTATTCACATCACATCACATCACATCACTTCTAACAACACCTCATTTATGTTCAATAGGACAGTGGGATTTGAAGTTGAAGAAATTTCCGGTGTCACAAGCTTTACTGTGAATGCTAGTTTTTAACTTGCACTTTCTGACATCTTGGTACGTCAACATCCAAGACGGGCAGCCGGTCAGTCCGCTCTTTTCAGTGACCCGTGTGATGAGTTGAACCAAGAATTTTGAAAGATTATAAGTAGGCGACCCAATGAAAGAGACAATGGGTCGTAGGGGGCACTCCAGTTTATGTACCTTCGGAAGTCCGTAAGCCCTTGTAATCCAGGCGTCGGATGAGAACAGACGTCGGTAGGTGGGGTCAGTCCGCTCTTTTCAGTTACCGGTGTGATGAGTTGGACCAAAGATTTTGAAAGAATGTAAGTAGGCGACTCAATGAAAGAGACAATGGGTCGTAGGGGGCACCCCGGTTTATGTACCATTGGAAGTCCGTAAGCCCTTGGAATCACTCTCATTGCTGCCTTTTGCACTGATGATGCCTCCCGAATGGAAGACGAAACGTCTGCAGTAAATTGTTGATTTGTTGTGTTAAGTCGGTGTATTTGTGTGTCTTTCTTATTATGTCCTCCCCCGGCTTTTGGAACATTTTTGCATCTCCCGCAAAATATTCCGTCTGCACGAGGGTGACCACAACGTGCTCTTCTACAGAGTGGTAGTATTGAATATATCCTGCACAATGCACACTGTTATAACCACCTTTTGCTGTTGCGATATTCACGTATGCTGAGTTCACTCAATAAACTTGACGGGTACAGTTCTGTCTGTGTGCATATATTTAAAATGTACTCTCTATCACTTTGACCCGGACAAATCTAAAGGTAGTGCCGGGGGTAATTTTATCTATACCTACTATAAATCTGCACTATAAAAGAGGAACCTTCAGCTTGAGAAACCTAGATACAAAAACCACGGAGCAAACAACACAGCTCAAGGTTGTTCACCAATGTTCACCGTCTTGGCTCCACCTTTTCGATTGTCATCTATTCCAATCTAAACCACACAGTATGGTTCCTACGCTGCTGTGTCAGCCTCTATGCATCGGCTATACTTGCTCTAGAAAATTTAATCAGTAATAAAATATACGCGTACACATCGTAGGGTGGAAAAAAATTATACAGCTCCATAGATCGATATAAAAAAAATGTAAGGGTCATAGAAGTGGAAATAGAAACAGTGGTTTATTTTTCATCATTTATGCTGAGGGTGTCTGGTGCTGAAGCCACTCGTGTCCGCAGAATTCGTATCCTAAGACGGAGACACAGAAACTTAAAAATAATGTTCCTGTGCACTGATGAATGGCACTGACTTTTTTTTTATTGTTTTAAATTTGCGACACAGCCGTTGGGCAAAACGCTGTCGTAGAGCTTCCGACACAGGAATAATGACTCTAAGTAGGTTATTAGCCTTCCACATCTGGCGTCAAATATGTCCTCATAAGTAATGCGTCACTGCTTTCGCAGATACGTGACATTGTCTCATGATCAATGCCGTGATTCAACATCCGTTAACGCCTGTACAATGGCACGTTATTTTCATCATCCGTGAAAGCCAGGTTTAAATTGGTTACGCATCTTGAACGGTCATGTCTCAAAGTGACAGCTGTTTCATGTACTCTTTCTAGAATCAACATTAGCTATGAGGTATATGCTCGATTAAAGGTAAAGGGTTCCTGGAACGCCACAGAAATTTGTTGTTGTTCTCTTCTTTCGGTTTCTGCATCTGTTGAGATCTGACAAATTTTGAGTGCTCATGATGTAAGGTAACAATGGAGAATGTCAAATAACGTGACACTGACTTACAGACGGCATGCAACAACCACAAATGCCTGTCTTTTCCCCCTCTCATTTTTATCTCTCTCTCCCGCCAAAATTCACTCTTTAAACGCGACCGGTTGATTTGCGCTGGTTTAGGTGAGCTTCCGGACCGACGACTGCTCTTGTGGGACTCGCAACGTAAGCGTTATTACAGGGTTTTAGTGTACCGTACGGCATCGCCTTGTGGAACCACCATGCTATCCCATACGTGAGGGATAGCGTTGGTGGTTCTGCACAATGCTCTGCGCGTGTCTTGCGCATGCGCAGAACCACGACACTATCCCTTAGGTACGCAATGACGATAGCGTACGATGTACTAAAACGCACAGTTTATTTTAATTTTATTTTTTTATATTACGTAGTTGCAGGGATAATGGCACGAGCGATCACTTCTGTAGGGTGCGATTGATTTGTTGATTTGGTTTATTTATTTATTTATTTATTTATTTATTTATTTATTTATTTACTTATTTATTTATTCTTGTACCTCAATGGCCCAGGGGCATTACATGAGGGGTGCACAAAAAAGTGGCGAGTTCAGTAAGTGGTACAAAACCAATCTACAACAACACCCGCGAGCTACAATTATAGCACAAACTTAAAATTATACAATGTTTACACGTACTGTTATATAACATGTTAGAAAGCAAGGGGTGGGGGGGAAAGAGGGACTGAAAAGAGAAACTTTCCAAAAAGATATTCACTGTATGTAAATAGTTCATCCCGGAAAGCACTCGGATTAACAATGTCTACAATGCGCTGTGCAAGACAAGTGGAAGACAAGACTAAGGTCATGGAGCTAGGTTGATTTGGATCTCTCTTTGTATGCCCAAACCGAGTCATTCCTGGAGTAGGTTAGTCACTAATTGTATCGTCGACTTAATCTAGTACACTTTAAAGAGAAAAAAAAAGGTGTTCTTAAGGATAACGTTCGTCTTGGAGAGAGTGGATGCATTTTTATGCGAAGTTTATTTGCAGAGCAGGGGAGAAATACTCGGAATCGTGGGATCAAAAATGGGCAACTGCTATCTAGGCGCCTGTGAAGTGTAATTGTTCCCCAATTAATTAATTTCTGACAACGATAATCGTGATGGTGATGATAGCCGAGATCAGTATGGTGACGTCCATCCCATTTGGCGTGGGTGTGGCTACACTGCAGCGATTATGATACTATTACACTATAGGCGTACAATGTTCACCATTCTTAAACGTTCGACCTTTGTGTATTAATTTAGTGTTCTTTTATTGAAAGAATCTGTCAACGACTTCAAGTGGATTGGATTGGTTGCATTCTTCTTATTATTGAATACGTTATTCTCAAATAAGCCATATTTCTTTCGCTTTCAGAGTTATGGCGGCGACCCATGCCCTGGTGTTTGTGGCGCTTATTGCGTTCGCTGGTATGCTATGAACCGTTCAACGTTCAACTATATAAGTTACTTCAAATTAAGTATCATGTTTCCACGTTAGAAACCGAAGGGTAAATTCGTGTTGTTCGTCAAAATCCTGGTCTTCGTTATCCGCGGCTTTTTCTTCGCGACTGTGCAGTATACATGAGCGGAATACTACAGTATAGTTGAATAATCATTTCCCCGTGACAGTATATAGTCCAGTCAACTCTCTACGTGCTCTTGTAATACCTACGTTATCAATTGAGATATCACCAATACCGATTATGTTACGCAAGCGAGAGGATAGAGAAATAGAGCAAGCGAGCTGGTGGAGTACAGATCCATAACTTAAAAACCCGAGACTGGGAGACAAACAGACTAGGGCTTATGAAGGAAACGCTATCCATTATCTCTGTGTCAGCAAGCCTTCCCTGACCTTCTCGTTGGTTTTGGGGATGTTCTTACGTTCTCCTCACCCTTCCTTCTCACCCACTTGAACTCCTTATATGTTTGTGCTGTTGAGTAAACTTCCGGCTGTGTTTGAGACCTTGTCTGTTTTGCTTTTTTTTTGTTTTTTGTTTTTTTTTTTTGTCCCCTAGTCTCGCGTTTTTAAGTTATGGACGTATGTTACGCCTCACAGCCCTGAGGGTACTGTAAATAAATAAAAATAAATAAATCAGTCGTAATTATGAGTACCTCAGTCCGTACTCAGCAATAGTGGATAGTATACCAGGTTTCTGAGAAGACTCATCCATCCGTTCATTCATGCCAGTACTGTCAGCCTTCTTTTTTATGCTCGTCGTACTGAAACTCAAATCCACTTCTGTATCTTCTCCGACCGCAGTCCTAGCCGCAGAAGGACTTACGAAAGAAAAAAGAGCAACTGCAGAAGAATGGGCCCAATTTGTCGGTGAGTATCATCTGATCTGTGGAATCTCAATACACGTCACAGCGTATTTATTACCGTCCTTCGTGGGAAGGAGACGTGTACCTGAGCAACTCGTTCCTTGCTCCACCAAGTTGGTGGCGTCCTCGGCACAGTTCGAACATTGGGTTCATCAGGCGAACACTACGGCGCAAGGGAACACTACGGCGCAACTCTGTAGTTGGAATAAACTACAGATAATGGAACGCCTCCGGTCTCCTCCCGATGTGTTTTACTGAGCTCGAAGTTACGGTTTCGTATATCCAACGGGAGGTCAAAGTCACCTTGTTGCATTGTAGAAGTTGCCCGGACACGTGGTCCCGGTAGTAAAATACAGTGGACGTTAATGCATTCTAAATCCTTATCTTGAATACCACTAATGCATTGCCATGTCCCGTTTGCGTCATCAATTACTTCAATTCCATTATTCGTAATTATTTATATCTCACTGATCCGTGAACTGTAGGACTCTGTTTCATCAGCCGCCACCCTGTCACTTCGTCACACGTTGTATTTCGATATGTTACGCTTTTCCTGTCTCTATTAATGCTCTTCTGACATTTCTGGACACCATCGGACTTCGATCGTTATTGTAAAGGGGCTCGTTATTTTATTCCCCCCATTCCACCAAGCACTGGGGTAGAGTATCGCCTGTTGCGATGAAACTCCCCACTCTCCAAGGCCGAAAATAAAGTTGTTGTTGTTGTTATATCTCTACCCTTGTCTACACATATTTAATCACAATTCTTTTCTTTCTTTTTTTTCAGTGCGTTTTGAGCGCTTACTAGCAAAAGGCTGTGCAAACTTCTGCCGAAATAAGGGACAGGAGACGTCGGACGCCAAGGTAAACAGCAGCAGATACAGCTGCAATTGCCCCGAACCTCTGACTCCACCGGAAGATTCCGGGACAACCGTCGGAGAAGAAACTCCTGTTGTCACTGACGCGCCTAATGGTGGGGAAGTAACTGAGGGTGAGAACGGTGGGGAAGTAACTGAGGGTGAGAACGGTGGGGAAGTAACTGAGGGTGAGAACGGTGGGGAAGTAACTGAGGGTGAGAATACTGCAGGTCCAGTAGAAAATTGCTGAATGGAGTACCGATCCTGACGAGACTGGTCAGGACGGATAGCGGGATATTTAGTAACGTTCTCCACCGGCGCATGCAGCAAGATGTAACGTAAAGCAGAATTAAACAAAAAATGTTAGCAGATAAAAGTGCTTGTCGCTTTACTTGTACACACACACGCGTACATAGCAACCGGAGTACAAGAAATAATTTAGAAGACCTTTTTAACGTAATGGCAACATGTTATCAACTATCGTTCTTTGGCTAGAATCTTGCGTTCGAAGTTTCGGTTATGTAACTTTGAACCACTCCGGAATTAATCCCAGCTCTGCAGAATCTTACGTTTTTTTATGCTACACAGGAAATCCAGGGCGAATCCAATCCGAATTCAAATCCAATCCTTTCCAGGAAAGTAGAATATTAAAGAAGGCTTCACTGTTGCATATGATTACTATACTGGACGCTCGTTGCTTTTTCACCTTCCTCTGCTTGTTTATGCTATTGAAACATTATTGCCTCTCATATTGTACTCCCACAAAATATTCCGTCTGCACGAGGGTGATCACAGTGTGCTCTTCTACTGAGTGGTAGAGTTGAATATATCCTGCACAATGCGCACTTTTATAAACACCTTTTGTTGTTGCGATGTTCACGTATGCCGAGTTCGCTCAATAAACTTGACAGCTACAGTTCTGTCTATGTGCATATCTTTAAAGTGTACTCTCTATCACTTACTCCCGGACAAATAAAAAAAATAGTGCCCGGGGTGATTTTATCTAATCTAATCTGCACTATAAAAGAGGAACCTTCAGCTTGAGAGACCAGACACAAGAAACACGGAGCAAACAACACAGCTCAAGGCTGTTCACCAATGTTCACCGTCTTGGCATCTATTCTAATCTAATAATAATAATTGGGTGTTTACTTCGCGAGACAACAGAGATCATGAGCGACGCCACAGCGGTCGGTCTGTGGATTGCTTTTGCCCACCTGAGGGTTCTTTAACGTGCGATGAAAGCTCATCACACGGCACCCCGTATTTAACGTCCCTCGCGGAAGACGGCGTGTTTAAGCAACTTGTACCCTGCCACCAAGTTGCTGGCGTCCTCGGCCGGGTTCGAACCCGCGATCTCGGGATCAGAAGGCGAACACGCTACCGACTGAGCCACCGAGGCCGGTTCTATTCTAATCTAATCCGTACAGTACAGTTCATTCCCTGCTGTATCGACTTCTATAGGCATCGGTTATACTAGCTCTAGAAAATTTAATCAGTAATAAAATGTACGCATAGACGTCGCAGCGTAGACAATTCCAGATCGATATAAGAAATTGTAATGGTTATAGAAGTGGAAATGGAAACATTGCTTTGATAATAATGGTGACCATAAATGGTGAAAAATAACCGCTTTGGGTTATTTTTCACCATTTATTGTCGAAACATTGATTTATTTATTGGTTAATTTATTGTCGCCAAGAAAAATAATAACGAAAGAATGAAGCACGAAGTCAGAGTAACTATTTAATACGTGAGCTTTCGGGCAGAGCCTGCCCTTCAGACACAAGGAGCGGTTAAAACATTGCTTATATAAGGAGTAGGATCGGGGAGAGAAGGAATCAAAGGACAAGAGAGAAGCAACGCAACGATGAAATCACAAAGAACAAAACAGAAGGCTAGACATTTGATAGATATCTGACGCCAAGACCGCTCGAAGAAACGTACACCACTCTTTCCGAATTGAATTTCTGCCGGCCATGCTTGTCTGTTGAAAAGAAGAAAACGGTTGTTGCTTACAGCTAATGTGAATTCCGCGAAAAAAATACTTGTGCATTCAAAAATTGGACAGTCACATGTTACAAAAACAATGCATACACATCAAAATAATGAGGGTAGGGATTGGACAGATTTTTTCAATTATACAATGCTAAGGTATAGGGGAAGCATAAATCATTATTGTGCATCAATCACATCAGTCACAAAATCAAATTAATTCACCAAATGAGAAGCATTTACCGCGGTATTGCTAACTGTTAGAACAGGTGGCGAAATATCAATGTCACCAGGTGGTAAAGCGGGCCGCTATGTACATTTATACCATGGGGAACCAGACTGTGAAACTTTGCAATTAAAAATAGATTCTCTATTCTTACGCTTATAATCGTTAGTGAAGCCTGATTCTAAAATTACAATATTTAAATCTTCATTATAATCGTGACCATGGAGATCGTCACCCATTGTGTCAATAAAACCTTTCGCGCATGGAATTACAAAACTCTCCAACGTACTGTAAACAGAGTTATACGTAATGCGTTACTAGTAATCAATTACTTTTTTCAGTAATTGTTAATTGTTAAGTAATTGTAATCAATTAATTTTCGGTAAACAATGACTGAGTAATCGATTACTTTTTTCACCTTCTGTCAACAATGGTGACCCCTTTCAGCAAACCAATCTGTTCTTCTATTCCACCACGAGTTCGACTGAAGCAATGACGCAGAGGTCACTGTCACGGACGTCTCTAGTCCACACGTGTTCCATGCACCCCACAGTAATATGATAAACCCTTACAACCGCGACCTTTTGGAGAGGATTCCACGTCAAGAGATCCAAAGGGTCAAGAGATGCAACGGGTCAAGAGATGCAACGGGTCAAGAGATGCAACGGGTCAAGAGATCCATCGAGTCAAGAGATCCATCGAGTCAAGAGATCCATCGAGTCAAGAGATCCATCGAGTCAAGAGATCCATCGATGGATCGATCTCGTGACCCGGTTGGATCTCTTGACCCGGTTGGAAATTCTTGACCCGGTTGGAAATTCTTGACCCGGTTGGAAATTCTTGACCCGGTTGGATCTCTTGACCCGGTTGGATCTCTTGACCCGGTTGGATCTCTTGACCCGGTTGGATCCCTTGACCCGGTTGGATCCCTTGACCCGGTTGGATCCCTTGACCCGGTTGGATCCCTTGACCCGGTTGGATCCCTTGACCCGGTTGGATCCCTTGACCCGGTTGGATCCCTTGACCCGGTTGGATCCCTTGACCCGGTTGGATCCCTTGACGCGGTTGGATCCCTTGACGCGGTTGGATCCCTTGACCCGGTTGGATCCCTTGACGCGGTTGGATCCCTTGACGCGGTTGGATCCCTTGACGCGGTTGGATCCCTTGACGCGGTTGGATCCCTTGACGCGGTTGGATCCCTTGACGCGGTTGGATCCCTTGACGCGGTTGGATCCCTTGACGCGGTTGGATCCCTTGACGCGGTTGGATCCCTTGACGCGGTTGGATCCCTTGACGCGGTTGGATCCCTTGACGCGGTTGGATCCCTTGACGCGGTTGGATCCCTTGACCCGGTTGGATCCCTTGACCCGGTTGGATCCCTTGACCCGGTTGGATCCCTTGACCCGGTTGGATCCCTTGACCCGGTTGGATCCCTTGACGCGGTTGGATCCCTTGACGCGGTTGGATCCCTTGACGCGGTTGGATCCCTTGACGCGGTTGGATCCCTTGACGCGGTTGGATCCCTTGACGCGGTTGGATCCTTGACCCGGTTGGATCCCTTGACCCGGTTGGATCCCTTGACCCGGTTGGATCCCTTGACCCGGTTGGATCCCTTGACCCGGTTGGATCCCTTGACCCGGTTGGATCCCTTGACCCGGTTGGATCCCTTGACCCGGTTGGATCCCTTGACGCGGTTGGATCCCTTGATGCGGTTGGATCCCTTGACGCGGTTGGATCCCGTGACGCGGTTGGATCCCTTGACGCGGTTGGATCCCTTGACGCGGTTGGATCCCTTGACGCGGTTGGATCCCTTGACGCGGTTGGATCCCTTGACGCGGTTGGATCCCTTGACGCGGTTGGATCCCTTGACGCGGTTGGATCCCTTGACGCGGTTGGATCCCTTGACCCGGTTGGATCCCTTGACCCGGTTGGATCCCTTGACCCGGTTGGATCCCTTGACCCGGTTGGATCCCTTGACCCGGTTGGATCCCTTGACCCGGTTGGATCCCTTGACGCGGTTGGATCCCTTGACGCGGTTGGATCCCTTGACGCGGTTGGATCCCTTGACGCGGTTGGATCCCTTGACGCGGTTGGATCCCTTGACGCGGTTGGATCCCGTGACGCGGTTGGATCCCGTGACGCGGTTGGATCCCGTGACGCGGTTGGATAACGTGACGCGGTTGGATCCCCTGACGCGGTTGGATCCCCTGACGCGGTTGGATCCCCTGACGCGGTTGGATCCCCTGACGCGGTTGGATCCCCTGACGCGGTTGGATCCCCTGACGCGGTTGGATCCCCTGACGCGGTTGGATCCCCTGACGCGGTTGGATCCCCTGACGCGGTTGGATCCCCTGACGCGGTTGGATCCCCTGACGCGGTTGGATCCCCTGACGCGGTTGGATCCCCTGACGCGGTTGGATCCCCTGACGCGGTTGGATCCCCTGACCCGGTTGGATCCCCTGACCCGGTTGGATCCCCTGACCCGGTTGGATCCCCTGACCCGGTTGGATCCCCTGACCCGGTTGGATCTCTTGACCCGGTTGGATCTCTTGACTCGTCTGAGGATTCGGCGGGCTTGGATCTTTTGACCCCTTTGTTTTACCGTTTTTTAACATCGCTAAGCAGAAATTACTCGTATCGGAATACGAGGGAATCGTTTTACGTGCGGTATAAATAGAATACAAATGCAGGTGGCAAATCAACATGTTATTTTTATTGACTTACTTAGCTGCTTTGTAACACATAGCGCGTCCAAGAAAAGCCGACAGTTATTCTCTTATGTAATTTCTGTTAAAAACAGGTGGCTGCATTGTAAGATTGATCTGTTTGTAACACAGGATTTATAGAAGTGCTGTCATCTGTTTTTTTTTTTTTTTTACAGCGCTTTGTGTTAGAGATTGTTTCTAGAGTTAGCGTGGGCTACGTACACTCAAGTTGGGTGGGCCGGCCGCTGTTTCAAACCCGTTGATTACTCAAACACTTCTCGTATCACAGCAGGCTCATAGTCGAAGAGCCAAGTCGCTGTTCTGTACAGACGTTCTACATGGCGGAACCGTCTGATCCGTCAGATCATGGACTCAAAGAAAGGCAGCTTCATATGCCCGAACATCTGTTGTTGTTGTTGTTTTTGTGTGTGTGTGCGTTTTTCAGTATCAAGTTTTCCCCGCCGTCCACAAAAGGACAAAGACAGAGCACTTTGCGGCTGGGCCCATTATTATCGGTAACAAACTTCAGTTCTGGTATAACATGGGGACGACTGCGCCAATGGACACAAAAGTACGAAGACAACTCTGAGTCCAGCAGTATAACCCGAAATTTGGTGTTGAGGTCAATGAACGTGACAGGTCAATGTTGATTGGAAAGCAGAGTCAGACAGTATTTTCCCACATCGTCAATAAAAGAATAGAATAACGTGATAAGGGTGGGGGTCAATGAAAAGAACACGACAAGGATAAGTTTAAACCCTGCGGCCTACGATGCCTTGTAAGTTGAGCTCAATATTCTTGGTAACAAGCATCCGTTCTGGCATAGCGTGTTACGGCGCTAGGGGCAATGAACATAAAAGTGCAAAGGCAAAAGGGGGACTCGCCGCCGTAACCTGCCAGCACAACCTCAGGATTTTCTCGCTCACTTTTTCTTTTTGTGCGTGTGTGGTAAGAAGAGAGAAAACACCGAAAAGTCTTCACTGTTACCGGGCATATTACTTCCTAACTTAATACTACTTCGGCAATGAACATGGTAAGGGATAGACTTTCTTTTTTGTCCGGAATCCTGACCAGTATGACGCTTTGACTGGTCGGATCTCTAGACTCGCCTGTCACGTGACAGATTGGATCTCCTGACTCGATGGATCCCTTGATCGGGTTGGAATTTTTGACGCTTTGGATCTTTTGACTCGCCTGTCACGTGATCGGTTGGATCTCCTGACTCGATGGATCTCTTGACTCGTTGGATCTCTTGACCGGAAGCCCTGGAGATTAGGTAGTAACAACAGTAAAATAGAGGTGACTGTATTTATAAATTGTGCGGGCTGAACAAAACAACAAACAATAGTAGCAAAACGAATGTTTCGATGTTGTTTTAAATGTGTATATGAATCTGTAATAAACCCGTGTATGTCGCTTTCAAATGTATTTGTGAATTTCACTTATCATGAATGTTGGTGTCTCATATTAGAATTCGCAACAAGAGCTGCACGGTTGCATTCACTGCAGGCTTGTTGGCTTTGTTATGCTCGACAGTTTAAAAGTAACGCGTTACATTTTTAATCGGTAACGTATTACATTTTTCATAAAGTAATTTGTAACGGTAAAGAATTACTTTTTGCGCAGTAATAACAGTAATTGTAATCAATTACTTTTTTCGAGTAACGTGTACAACTCTGACTGTAAACCACATCTTGAGCAAAATATTGTGTAGCAAATGTTATATGAGCATCAGTTTAAAGGTTGTCCAATTTTGAACTCAAAATTGCTGGCGTTCTGGTGCAAGGAAAGATATGTTAACAAGTTTGGCATCGTTTCCTATTACCAGGGGTACAGCCTGAGGGCTGTTTTTGTACGTTAGAGGAACAAACTATGTCGCGGATGTTACGGTGGCTCCGAAACGCTACGGTAGGAGCATGACCTCCGCCCGAAAGCTCTGAGGTCGTGCTTCATACTTTCGATAACACTTTTCTCGACGACGTTTCAACAAGCTGGACTGTGTATTATTTTACCCTGTTGTTTATTTATTGGTTTGATTATGAGAAACATTGGTGTATTTTTCACCATTTATACTGAGGGTGTCTCGAGCAAAAGCCATTCGTGTCCGAAGAATTCGTATCGATAAATCGGTAGGTTTACAGACCAGTTGTGTGTGTGAGTGTGAGCGAGTGTGTGTGTGTGTGCGTGTGTCTCTCACAGAGACACAGAAACTTAAACACATATATGTAAAGCCACCCATTGAATAATGTTCCTGTGCGCTGACGAACAGCACTGACTCTTTTTTATTGTTTTAAATTTTCGCCACAACCATCGGGCAAAAAGCTGTCGTAGAGCTTCCGACACAGCAATAATGACTCCCAAGTAGGTTATTAGCTTTCCACATCTGGCGCCAAATATGTCCTCATAAGTGATGCGTCACCGCTTTAGCAGAGTCGCCACATGGTTTCATGATCAATGCAGTGATTCGACATCTGTTAACGCCTGTACAATGGCGCGTTATTTTCACCATCCATGAAAGCCAGGTTTAAATTTGTTACACGTGTTGAACGGTCATGTCTCAAAGTGACAGCTGTGTCATGCACTCTTTCTAGAATCAACATTAGCCGTGAGGTATACACACTTGATTAAAGGAAAGGGTTCCTGGAACGCCACGGAAATTTATTTTTTTTTCGCACCTGTTGAGATTCGATAAATGTTGAGTGCTCATGGTGTAAGGTAACAATGGAGAATGTCAAATAGTGTGACACTGACTTACTGACTGCACGCAACAACTACAGGTATCTATCTTTTCCCCTCTCGTTTTTCCCTCTTTCCCCCGTCAAAATTCACTCTTTAAACGCAACCAGTTGATTTGCCCTGGTTTAGGTGAGCTTCCGGACCGACGGCTGTTGTTGTAGGACTCCCAACGTAAGCGTTATTAGAGGGTTTTAGCGTACCGTACGGCATCGCCTTGTGGGACCACCATGCTATCCCATCCGTTAGGGATAGCGTTGGCGGTTCTGCGCAATGCGCAAAGCTCTGCGCGTGTCTTGCGCATGCGCAGAACCACGACGCTATCTCATAGGTGCGCAATGACGATAGCGTACGATGCACTAAAACACGCAGCTTACTTTTGTTTTTATTTTATTTTTAATAATACGTAGTTGAAGGGAAAATGGCACGAGCGATCACTTCTGTAGGGTGCGATTGATTTGTTGATTTGGATCTTTGTATTTAGTCATTCCTGAAGCAGGTTAGTCGCTAATTGAATCATCGACTTAATCTAGTACACTTTAAAGGGAAAAAAATGATTCTTAAGGATAATGTTAGTCTTAGAGAGAGTGGATGCATTTTTATGCGAATTTTATTTGCAGAGCAGGAGAAATTCCCGGGATCGTGGGATCAAAAATGGGAAACTGCTATCTAGGGGGCTTTAAATTAAGGTGTAATTGCTCCCCAATTAGTTCATTTCGGACAGCGTTAGTCGTAAATGTGATGATAGCAGAGATAAGTATGGAGGCATCCCATTTGGCGTGGGTGTGGCTACACTGCAGCGGTTATGATACTATTACACTAGGCGCACAAGGTTCAGCATTCTTAAACGTTCGAGCTTTGTGTATTAATTTAGTGTTCCTTTATTGAAAGGAAATAGGTCCTTCAGCCCCCGCAAAAAAACTGGTTGTAGATGAATCTGTCAACGACTTCAAGTGGATTGGATTGGTTCCATACTGGATTGGATTGGATTGGTCGCACCCTTCTTCTTATTGAATACGCTATTATCCTCTAATAAGGCAAATTTCTTTCGCTTTCAGAGTTATGGAGAACCATGTCCTGGTGTATGTGGCGCTGGCTGTGTTCGCTGGTATGCTATGAACCGTTCAACTATATAAGTTACTTCAAATTAAGTATCATGTTTCCACATTAAAAACCGAAGGGTAAATTCGTGTTGTTCGTCAAAATCCTGGTCTAACGTTATCAGCATGTCATGAGTTTCACTGCGATCGCGGCTTTTTCTTTGCGACTGTGCAGCACATCAGCGGAACATTACAGTATAGTTGTATAGTCATTTCTCCGTGTTCTTCTAATGCCTGCGTTATCAATTAAGATATCACCAATACCGATTATGTTACGCAATCAGCTGTCATTACGAGTACCCCCGTCAGTATACTCAGCAATAACGGACAGTATGCCAGGATTCTGAGAAGGCTCATCCATCCATTCCTTCATGCCAGTACTGTCAGCCTCCTTTTTATGCTCGTCGTACTGAAACTCAAATCCACTTCTGTATCTTCTCCGACCGCAGTCCTAGCCGCAGAAGGACTTAAGAAAGAAAAAAGAGACATTGCAGAAGAATGGGACTTATTTGCCGGTGAGTATCATCTGATCTGTGGAATATCACTACACGTCACAGCGTATTTATTACCGTCCTTCGGGGAAGACGACGTGTACCCAGACGTGTACAAGATACTCAAAAATGTATTTGAGATAAGATAATAAATACTAACGTTAGAATGTAATTAAGATAGAGTACAAAATACTCCAAAAAGTATTTGAAATACAATTAAGATACTGTTTATCCTTGAACGCAAAAAGTCACCAGTCACTGGTCAATGCGGCAAGTCGCGGCCATGTGACATGAATCACCTAAACCCCGCGTACTACGCTAGCTGCCACTGTGTGAGAGTAACAATCTAAACACAAGTCCCAAAGATGACAAAGAGACGCCACATAACTCCAGTAAGAGCATGTGACCCAGAACAAAGCAAACTTCTAGCAGGTCCCTGCTCGAAGTTTGCTTTGTTCTGGGTCACATGCTCTTACTGGCGCTCACATGCTCTTACATGCTCGGCGAGGTCAGAATTCGGAGTCACCGCGTCAGGGCACACATAATAGAACGCTCACTGGCCAAGGATTAGTACACACGGGGCAAGATCTCTAAATGGAGACTTCCAAGAGGGGCCAGTGTCCGGGTCAAGTCCGAGGGAGTCAGGAAATTTCCACTGAACACGCAAGATAATGGAAATACGAGACACCGAAAGTTTGAGAGAAGGTCCAAAATACGTAATTAGAGTATTGAGTAGAAAATACCATAAAATGTATTTTAAATAGAGTACAAATACACAACACAAAAAGTATTGAGTAGAGTACCAAAATACCGCAAATTGTATTTAAAATACAGTATCTTAAATACAATACTCCAAATACGTACAAGTCTGCGTGTACCTGAGCAACTGGTTCCTTGCCCCCCCCCCCCCCCAAGATGGTGGCGTCCTCGGCAGAGTTCGAACATTGGGTTCATCAGGCGAACACTACAGCGCAAGGGCACAGATTGGAATAAACTACAGATAATGGAACGCCTCCGGTCTCTCCCGATGTGTCTTACTGAGCTCGAAGTTACGGTTTCGTATATCCAGCGGGAGGTCAAAGTCACCTTGTTGCATTGTAGAAGTTGCGCGGACACGTCGTCCCGGTAGTAAAATACAGTGGAGGTTAATGCATTCTAAATGCTTATCTTGAATACCACCAATGCACTGCCATGCCCCGTTGCGTCATCGATTACTTCAATTCCATTATTCGTAATTATTTGTATCTCACTGCTCCGTGAACTGTGTGAATCTGTTTCATCAGCCGCCACCCTGTCACTTCGTCACACGTTGTATTTCGATATCTAGCGCTTTTCCTGTCTCTATTAACGCATTAATGTCCCTGTCTACCCACATATTTAAACACATTTCTTTTCTTTCTTTCTTTTTTTCAGGCCCTTTTCTGTTCAGAGCAGCAAACGGCTGTGAAAACTTCTGCCGAAATAAGGGACACGAGACATCGACCTTCAACTTAACCAAGAGCAGATACAGCTGCAATTGCCCCGAACCTCTGTTTCCACCGGAAGATTCCAGGACCACCGTCGGACAAGAAACGTCAACTCCTGTTGTCACTGACGCGCCTGGTGGTGGGGTAGTAAATGAGGGCGAGAACGGTGGGGGAGTAAATGAAGGTGAGAATGGTGTAGGTCCAGTAGAAAATTGCTGAATGGAGTACCGATCCTGACGAGACTGGTCAGGACGGATAGCGGGATATTTAGTAACGTTCTCCACCGGCGCATGCAGCAAGATGTAACGTAAAGCAGAATTAAACAAAAAAATGTTAGCAGATAAAAGTGCTCGTCGCTTTACTTGTACACACACACTCGTACATAGCAACCGGAGTACAAGAAATAATTTAGAAGACCTTTTTAACGTAATGGCAACATGTTATCAACTACCTTTCTTTGGCTAGAATCTTGCGTTCGAAGTTTCGGTTATGTAACTTTGAACCACTCCGGAATTAATCCCAGCTCTGCAGAATCTTACGTTTTTTTATGCTACACAGGAAATCCAGGTCGAATCCAATCCGAATTCAAATCCAATCCTTTCGAGGAAAGTAGAATATTAAAGAAGGCTTCACTGTTGCATATGATTACTATACTGGACGCTCGTTGCTTTCTTCACCTTCCTCTGCTTGTTTATGCTATTGAAACATTATTGCCTCTCATATTGTACTCCCGCAAAATATTCCGTCTGCACGAGGGTGATCACAGCGTGCTCTTCTACTGAGCGGTAGAGTTGAATATATCCTGCACAATGCGCACTTTTATAAACACCTTTTGTTGTTGCGATGTTCACGTATGCCGAGTTCGCTCAATAAACTTGACAGCTACAGTTCTGTCTATGTGCATATCTTTAAAGTGTACTCTGTTGCGGTTTCGGGTCCGAGCGGTCTGGTGCCGGAGGTAGTCAGGCAGGGGTCCGTTACGAGAAACACAACGAGGTTTAAGGACGTGTTCGAAGACTCAAAGTGAAGGGATACGGACCTTTCGGTACAGGACATTTCGGTACAGGAGCTTTCGGTACGGACATTTCGGTACACGGACCTCTCGGTACACGGTACACGTTTGGGTGACAATAGCTGGCAAAGAATATCTGCCGTCCCAGAGATGTTAGAAGTGAAAACAGGATGTCTGTAGCTCATACATTTTTACAAGGGCTAATCTGTATTGAGAACAAAACACGTTGTCATAACCAATAAGCCGAAGACCATATTCCAGCGGTATGGCCGTGTACCGAAATGTCCTTGTACCGAAAGGTCCGTATACCGAAACGTCCCTGTACCGAAAGGTCCGTGTACCGAGAGGTCCGTGTACCGAGAGGTCCGTGTACCGAGAGGTCCGTGTACCGAAATGTCCGTACCGAAAGGTCCTGTACCCAAATGTCCTGTACCGAAAGGTCCGTATCCCTGGTGTCTCATATTAGAATTCGCAACAAGAGCTGCATGGTTGCATTCACTGCAGGCTTGTTGGCTTTGTTATGCGCCACAATTTAAAAGTAACGGGAAAAGTAACGCGTTACATTTTTAATCGGTAACGTATTACATTTTTGATGAAGTAATTTGTAACGGTAAAGAATTACTTTTTGCGCAGTAGTAACAGTAATTGTAACCAATTACGTTTTCGAGTAACGTGTACAACTCTGACTGTAAACCACATCTTGAGCAAAATATTGTGTAGCAAATGTTATATGAGCATCAGTTTAAAAGTTGTCCAATTTTCAACTCAAAATTGCTGGCGTGACTTTTGGTTCTAGTGCAAGGAAAGATGTGTTTACAAGTTTGGCATCGTTTCCTATTACCAGGGGTACAGCCTGAGGGCTTTTTTTGTACGTTAGAGGAACAAAGTATGTCGCGGATGTTACGGTGGCGCCGAAACGCTACGGTAGGAGCATGACCTCCGCCCGAAAGCTGACGTATTAAATAGTTACTCTGACTTCGTGCTTTTATTACCTTTCTTTACGAAGTTTCAACAAGCTGGACTGTGCATTATTTTACCCTCTTGTTTATTTGTTGGTTTGATTATGAGAAACATTGGTTTATTTTTCACCATTTATGCTGAGGGTGTCTTGAGCAAAAGCCATTCCTGTCCGAAGAATTCGTATCGATAAATCGATTGATCTACAGACCAGTTGTGTGTGTGTGAGTGTGAGCGAGTGTGTGTGTGTGTGTGCGTGTATCTCTCACGGAGACACGGAAACTTAAACGTAAACACATATATGTAAAGCCACCCATTGAATAATGTTCCTGTGCACTGACGAATAGCACGGAATATTTTTTTTTTTTTTTTTTCGACACAGGCATCGGGCAAAAAGCTGTCCTATAGCTTCCGACACAGGGATAATGACTCCCAAGTAGGTTATTAGCCTTCCACATCTGGCGCCAAATATGTCCTCATAGGTGATGAGTCACTGCTTTCGCAGAGTCGCCACATTGTTTCATGATCAATGCAGTGATTCAACATCCGTTAACGACTGTACAATGGCGCGTTATTTTCACCATCCATGAAAGCCAGGTTTAAATTTGTTACGCATGTTGAACGGTCATGTCTCAAAGTGACAGCTGTTGTCGTGCACTCTTTCTAGAATCAACATTAGCCGTGAGGTATACACACTTGATTAAAGGAAAGGGTTCCTGGAACGCCACGGACATTTATTTATTTATTTATTATTTTTTTGTTTCCGCATCTGTTGAGATCTGATAAATTTTGAGTGCTCATGGTGTAAGGTAACAATGGAGAATGTCAAATAGCGTGACACTGACTTACTGACTGCATGCAACAACTACCAGGTATCTATCTTTTCCCCTCTCATTTTTCCCTCTCTCCCCCGTCAAAACTCACTCTTTAAACGCGACCAGTTGATTTGCCCTGGTTTAGGTGAGCTTCCGGACCGACGGCTGTTGTTGTAGGACTCCCAACGTAAGCGTTATTAGAGGGTTTTAGTGTACCGTACGGCATCGCCTTGTGGAACGACCATGCTATCCCTTACGTAAGGGATAGCGTTGGCGGTTCTGCGCAATGCGCAAAGCTCTTCGCGTGTCTTGCGCATGCGCAGAACCACGCCGCTATCCCATAGGTGTGGAATGACGATAGCGTACGATGCACTAAAACACACAGCAAAAGGTACGTTCGATTAGGCCTGCACTGCCTGGACCAGTTCCGGTGGGGCTGCACTCGCTCGTTTGTTTCAACAGTGCGCCTCCTGCACCATCTCGTTCGTTTCAAACCAGTGCACGCCAAGTGTAGCCCTAGTGCAAGGAAACTCTGGACTCCCGCAGGGGTCAGTTCAACGGTGGTGCAGAGTAATGGCGGCAATGGCAGCGGACGACACAAGGCAAATAATAGTTAATGTAAATTCTCGAACGTATCCCGAGAGAGCCGGAAGAGCCGTTTGAATTCCAAGTCGAAATAACGATTCACTACTGCTTCGGTGTACATTGGTACACGGTTCCTGTCAGTTCGCAGAAGATTCAACGCTATATCACGGTTACCAGGTCGTCAAATTCTTCGTCCTCGCTGTCAGAATGCACAAGTTCCATGGCTGTTTGCACAATGGTTGAATAGTTCATTGTGTTCGAAATTAAAAAGCAGCAATGCGCATGTGATTGAAATGTCGCACGCGTTGTTACAAGAAGGCTTGCACTAGCGCTGCACTTCGATATTCGTTTCGCGGCGGCACTAGTGTTGCACCGTTGAACTGGAACTGGCCTATTGCTGCACTAGTTCAGAACTGGCCCTGCACCGCACGGAACTGGTTCAGGGAGTGCAAGTCTAATCGAACAGACCTTTACTTTCATTTTCGTTTTATTTTTTTTAATAATACGTAGTTGCAGGGAAAATGGCACGAGCGATCACTTCTGTAGGGTGCGATTGATTTGTTGTTGATTTAGTTGATTTGGATCTTTCTTTGTATTTAGTCATTCTTGAAGTAGGTTAGTCACTAATTGAATCATCGACTTAATCTAGTACACTTTAAAGAAAAAAAAAGGATTTTTAAGGATAATGTTAGTCTGAGAGAGAGTGGATGCATTTTTATGCGAATTTTATTCGAAGAGCAGGAGAAATTCCCGGGATCGTGGGATCAAAAATGGGTAGCTGCTATCTAGGGGGCTTTAAGGTGTAATTGCTTCCCCAATAGTTAATTAATTTCTGACAGCGTTAGTCGTGATGGTGATGATAGCCGAGATAAGTATGGTGACGTTCATCCCATTTGGCGTGGGTGTGGTTACACTGCAGCGATTATGATACTATTAAGCTAGGCGTACATAGCGTTTTTAGCTTAATGTTCAGCATTCTTAAACGTTCGAGCTTTGTGTATTAATTTAGTGTTCCTTTATTGAAAGAAAATACGGTTCTTCAGCCCCCGCAAAAATAAAGAATGGACTGGTTGTAGATGAATCTGTCAACGACTTCAAGTGGATTGGATTGGTTGCAGACTGGATTGGATTGGTCGCACCCTTCCTAATGAATACTCTTTGAATATTGAATACTATTATCCTCTAATAAGGCAAATTTCTTTCGCTTTCAGAGTTATGGCGAACCATGTCCTGGTGTTTTTGGCGCTTATTGCGTTCGCTGGTATGCTATGAACCGTTCACCTATATGAGTTACTTCACATTAAGCATCATTTTTCCACGTTAAAAAGCGAAGAGTGAATTCGTGTTGTTCGTCAACATAACGTTCTTCCTTATCAGCATGTCACGAGTTTCACTGCGATCGAGGCTCTTTCTTCGCGACTGTGCAGAACATCAGCGGAACATTACAGTATAGTTGTATAGTCATTTCTCCGTGACAGTCAGACCTCTCCGTGTTCTTCTAATACCTGCGTTATCAATTAAGATATCACCAATACCGATTATGTTACGCAATCAGCTGTCATTACGAGTACCCCAGTCAGTACTCAGCAATAACGGACAGTATAACAGGATTCTGAGAAGTCTCACCCATTCATTCCTTCGTGTCAGTACTGTCAGCCTCTTTTTTTATGCTCGTCTTACTGAAACTGAAATCCACTTCTGTATCTTCCCCGACCGCAGTCCTAGCCGCAGAAGGGCTTAAGAAAAAAAAAGAATGGGGACCTCCAAGAAGGGGACAAGGAAGATGGGGTCCACCTGCCGGTGAGTATCATCCGATCCGTGGGGATCCCTTCGGGGAAGACGAAGTGTACCTGAGCTGCTCGTTTCTTGTCCCCCCAAGTTGCTGGCGTCCTCGGTAGAGTTCGAACATTGGGTTCATCAGGCGAACACTACGGCGCAAAGGCACAGACTGCACTCTAAGAGGAAAAAAAGGAGTAATTTTACTCCTTTTGGGGACTAAATGCATTGCCACAAAAATAGTCCCTTTCGGGAGTAAATGCACGGAGGTAAATGAATGTCACAGAGTGGAGATGTTTAATCTCTTTTTTTCTTTTTTCAGGCCCTTTTCTGTTCAAAGCAGCAAAAGGTTGTGAAAAGTTCTGCCGAAATAGGGGACGCAAGACGTCGGACTTCAACTTCTTAACCAAGCGCGGATACAGGTGCATTTGCCCCGAACCTCTGCCTCCACCGGAAGATTCCGGGACCAACGGCAGAGAAGAAAAGTCAAATCCTGTTGTCACTGACGCGCCTGATGGTGGGGTAGTAAATGAGGGTGAGAACGGTGGGGTAGTAAATGAGGGTGAGAACGGTGGGGCAGTAGATGAGGGTGAGAACGGTGGGGCAGTAGATGAGGGTGAGAACGGTGGGGCAGTAGATGAGGGTGAGAACGGTGGGGCAGTAGATGAGGGTGAGAACGGTGAGGGAGTAAATGAGGGTGAGAACGGTGAGGGAGTAAATGAGGGTGAGAACGGTGGGGAAGTAGATGAGGGTGAGAACGGTGGGGAAGTAGATGAGGGTGAGAACGGTGGGGAAGTAGATGAGGGTGAAAATGGTGGGGAAGTAGATGAGAGTGAGAACGGTGGGGAAGTAGATGAGGGTGAGCACGGTGGGGAAGTAGATGAGGATGAGCACGGTGGGGAAGTAAATGAGGGTGAGCACGGTGGGGAAGTAAATGAGGGTGAGCACGGTGGGGAAGTAAATGAGGGTGAGCACGGTGGGGAAGTAAATGAGGGTGAGCACGGTGGGGAAGTAAATGAGGGTGAGCACGGTGGGGAAGTAGATGAGGGTGAAAACGGTGGGGAAGTAGATTAGAGTGAGAACGGTGAGGCAGTAGATGAGAGTGAGAACGGTGAGGCAGTAGATGAGGGTGAGCACGGTGGGGAAGTAGATGAGGGTGAGCACGGTGGGGAAGTAAATGAGGGTGAGCACGGTGGGGAAGTAAATGAGGGTGAGCACGGTGGGGAAGTAGATGAGGGTGAGAACGGTGGGGAAGTAGATGAGGGTGAAAACGGTGGGGAAGTAGATGAGGGTGAGCACGGTGGGGAAGTAAATGAGGGTGAGCACGGTGGGGAAGTAAATGAGGGTGAGCACGGTGGGGAAGTAAATGAGGGTGAGCACGGTGGGGAAGTAAATGAGGGTGAGCACGGTGGGGAAGTAGATGAGTGTGAAAACGGTGGGGAAGTAGATGAGAGTGAGAACGGTGAGGCAGTAGATGAGAGTGAGAACGGTGAGGCAGTAGATGAGGGTGAGCACGGTGGGGAAGTAGATGAGGGTGAGCACGGTGGGGCAGTAGATGAGGGTGAGAACGGTGGGGCAGTAGATGAGGGTGAGAACGCTGGGGCAGTAGATGAGAGTGAGAACGGTGGGGCAGTAGATGAGGGTGAGAACGGTGGGGCAGTAGATGAGGGTGAGAACGCTGGGGCAGTAGATGAGGGTGAGAACGCTGGGGAAGTAGATGAGGGTGAGAACGGTGGGGAAGTAAATGAGGGTGAGAACGGTGAAGTAAATGAAGGTGACAAGACTGATTAGGACGGATAGCGCGACATCAAATAACGTTCTCCACCTGCGCATGCAGCAAGATGTAACGTAAAGCAGTATTAAAGAGAAAGTGTTAGCAGATAAAAGTGCTTGTCGCTTTGCTTGTACGCACACACGCGTACATAGCAGCCGAAGTACAAGAAATAATTTAGAAGACCCTTTTAACGTAATGGCAACATGTTATCAACTACCGTTCTTTGGCTAGAATCTTGCGTTCGAAGTTTCGGTTATGTAACTTTGAACCACTCCGGAATTAATCCTAGCTCTGCAGAATCTTGCGTTTTTTTTAATGCGATACAGGAAATCCAGGTCGAATCCAATCCGAATTCAATTCCAATCCCTTCCAGGAAAGTTGAATATTAAAGAAGGCTTTCACCGTTGCATATCCTGCATATGATTACTATTCTGGACGCTCGTTGCTTTCTTCACCTTCCTCTGCTAGTTTATGCTATTGAAACATTATTGCCTCTCATATTGTACTCCCGCAAAATATTCCGTCTGCACGAGGGTGATCACAGCGTGCTCTTCTACCAAGTGATACAGTTAAATATATCCTGCACAATGCGCACTTTTATCAACACCTTTTGTTGGTGCGATGTTCACGTATGCTGATAGTTTGCTCAATAAACTTTACGGGTACAGTTCTGTCTATGTGCGTATCTTTAAAATGTACTCTCTATCACTTTCTCCCAGACAAATTCAAAAATAGTGCTCGGGGTGATTTTATCTAATATAATCTGCACATTCAAAGAGGAACCTTCAGCTCGAGAAACGAGATACAAAAAGACACAGAGCAAACAACACAGCCCAAGGTTGTTCACCAGCTCAGCTCCACCTTTTCGATTGTCATCTATTCTAATCTAATCAGTGCAGTACAGTTCATGCCCTGCTGTATCGACCTCTATAGGCATCGGCTATACTAGCTGTAGAAAATTTACCAGTAACGAAATATACGCGTACACATCGTAGGGTGGAAGAAAAATTCCAGAATCGATATAAGAAATTGTAATAGTTATAGAAGTTGAAATGGAAACATTGCTTTGGTTTATTTTTCACTATTTATCAGTGATGGCCAGTAGTTATAACTACATGTAGTTAAACTGCCTGATTGTAGTTAGAAACCAGTTATCAACTACTTGCAGAAATGTAGTGGCAACTACTAGTTAAAGTACTATTTCGAGTAGTTAACTACAGTAGTTAGGCTACTGTAGGTGCCAACTACTTCCGATTTTGCCGCAAGCTTTACGGCACGATTGTGCTTCCGACTTTTACCTCGAGCTACTTGTTTGGTGAGGACGGAGGTGCAGAGCACTTGTGCCGTGCATGTGTACTAAATCTTCACTTATATCGCTGCTTGTGATTCGTATTTAGGTGTCCGAGAACATTATAGAATGGGGTTGGTGTTGATGGACAACGTTAAGTATTTTTAGATGTACTTAAAATACTACTACTGTAATAAACTACTGTAAAAGTAGTTGGCGACCACCACTGCCATTTGTACTGAGGGTGTCTGGAGCAAAATCCATCCGTGTCCGAAGAATTCGTATCGATAAATCGGTAGGTTTACAGACCAGTTGCGTGCGTGAGTGTGAGTGAGTGTGTGTGTGTGTGTGTGTGTGTGTGTGTGCGTGTGTGTCTCTCACGGAGACACAGAAACATAAGCGTAAATACTTATATGCAAAGCCACTCATTGAATAATGTTCCTATACACTGATGAATGGCACGAACTTTTTTTATTGGCTTTAATTTTCGACACAGCCATCGGGCAAAAAGCTGTCCTAGAGCTTCCGACACAGGAATAATGACTCCCAAGTAGGTTATTAGCCTTCCACATCTGGCGCCAAATATGTCCTCATAAGTGATGCGTCACTGCTTTCGCAGAGTCGTCACATTGTTTCATGATCACTGCAGTGATTCAACATTCGTTAACGCCTGTACAATGGCGCGTTATTTTCATCATCCATGAAAGCCGGGGGGGATATATTTATTAGACGAAAAGGGAAAAAAACGGAGGAGAGGTCAGCCAAACGAGACGTCGGCTTGCTATTCCAGAAATAAATAAATAAATAAAATTAAGAAATAATAAATAAATAAAAAGAAAACAGTTGAAGAAAGAAAGAAATAGGAAGGAATAAGAAATAAATAAAGAAAGAAAGAAAACTAAGAAATAAGAAATAAATAAAAAGAAAATGAATTAGGAAATAAAGGATAAACCAACAGATGATGAAAGAAGGATGAGGTAGATTAAAGACCAAGATGACAAAAAATGACTAACAAACGGTGAAAGAATGATGAGATGGATCACAGAAGATGACTTTAAAAGGAAAGCACGAGGTTAATGCGTTGAGGGTGAGAGTGGGACACAGAAGAATGAGATTGCACGACTGAGTTCACAGGCTGTTCATAAGACCTGAATCTCTCAAGAAAGTCAGAACTGCTTTGGTCACAGACCGCGCTGTGTGTGATCTCGTACTGGGCCGAGCAGAGAGTGAAAGCCAGGTTTAAATTTGATACGCATGTTGAACGGTCATGTCTCAAAGTGACAGCTGTTTCATGTACTCTTTCTAGAATCAACATTAGCCGTGAGGAATACACACTTGATTAAAGGAAAGGGTTCCTGGAACGCCACATGATTTTTTTTTTTTCGGTTTCTCCATTTGTTGAGACCTGATAGCTTTTGATCACTCATGGTGTAAGGTGACAATGGGGTATGTCAAAGCAGTCTAACTTAATAAATAAAGCAATAACTGCAAAAAACATTGAACCGTAGTAGCGCAATTTTAAAACGCTCTAAATGTGGTAGTCAAAATGTGGTAGTCCCGTTTTAATGGCGCGCTCTGCTGCAGAATGTGCACTTCATTCGGCGGTTACACTTGCTGCACCTTGCTGCACTTCGTCATCGGATGGAGTGCGGATTCTGCACGAAAGCTGGTCATTAAATCTACAGCGTTGTTCCAGCAAACGTTACACATTTCGATCGCATTGTAAAAATACAAGACTAGGTTTAGCCCATCCCAAACATTGCAGACTGATAGCAATTTATCTGAAGTTTCATTCGAATTTTTTGTAAGCGCTATTGTCATGCAGAAAGAAAATTAAAAATAAAGCAAAATCTCGCCCCAGGCATTTTCAGCGGCCTATCCCACACAAACACCACAATTTTTTCTTGTGTCTCCTTCACATTCACATCGCTTCACGCAAGTAGCGCTGCCTACAGCAATGTGACATGCCGATTCTGACGTCATGCACCAATCCTCTCGTTCCAGTCTTGTTCTGCACGCTGGTGCCGCCTGTGTGTGGTGAAATGAAAATGAAGCCCACACAGCAGAAAATGACGACTTTTGAGTGAGATAGGCCATAGAAAATGCATAGAGTGAAATTTTGCTCGATTTCTAATTTTTCTTCTACAGGACCATAATGCTCACAAAAAATTCAACAAAACTTCAGACAAATGGCTACTAGTCTGCAAAGTTTGGTGTTGGACAAAACCCACCTTCGATTTTTACGATGCGATCAAAATGTGTAACGTTTGCTAGACTAACCCTGTACATAGATGCTCCTAAAGATTTCAACTCTTGTCTGTCGCGATGTAGATTCCTATTATGTATATCATTAGAGGAAGTGCCAAATATTCTACGACACATACAGGGTGTACCGAGCTAGAGTCAACATTAGCTGTGAGGTATACACTTGATTAAAGCAAAGAGTTCCTGGAGCCATAGATCTACATGATTCCAAGCGAAAAATGTAACTAAGTTAATAACGAAGTTATTGAGTCCGAAATGTGACTTGCAATTACGGAGTTACTTAAAAAAAAAAAGAACAAGTTACTCCCAAGTTACTTCGGACACAGAACAGCACTACACAGGTGCAGCAGTGTCGTACACTCTTAATAATGAACTTCACCGCATAGCACACTCCTAGCCAACCATAATCACGAATGATATCGTTATCTGCCCTGATTTGTTGAAAACGGGAGGCGTACGCCTTTTTTGTGACAATTATGAACATCATAAGTGTCACAAAAAAGGTGAACGCCTCCCGTTGTCAGGGCAGATAACGAAATCAGGGCAGATGACGATATCATTCGAGATGATGGTTGGCTAGGAGCGTGCTATGCGGTGAAGTTCATTTTTAAGAGTGTAAAGTCGTGGGGCTCTGAACGAACGAAGCCCATCTTACTTCACTCTGTACAGCCGCGTGTTTTGGACAACGCTACATCATATAACGTGTACATCGTTCTTGTCCTTTTTTATTTTACTTGTTGTTAACTGTTTTTCGGCGAGCTTTATTTTTATAAGAAAAAAAAGAAAGAAAAGTCTCACAAAGCGTACTTTGTTGCAAACACTTCGGTCGGGCGTTTCTCGACAATTCATTCCCCGGCCCTTACGCGAACCCTTGGCGAATCTTTCAAAAGCTGCGCTATTAATTAATATTGATTAATGAATTGGGCACAATGGAAACATTACTGGAGGCCAGAGTTGTACGTGACGCGTCACTAGTAATCAATTACTTTTTCCAGTAAATTTTACCGTAATCAACCAATTTTGTGAGCAAGTAATTTTCCAAGTAATCTGATTAGAATTTTCTGTAATCAATTACTGAGAAATCTATTACTTTTTAACCTTCTGTCAACAGTGGCAACACTTTTCAGCAAGCCAATCTCTTCTTCTGTTCCTCCACTAGTTCGACTGAAGCAATGACGCAGAGGTCACTGTGACGGCCGTCTCTAGTCCACACGACGGTGTTCCATGCAAACCACAGTAATGTGATAATCCCTTACAACCGCGACCTACTGGAGCAACAGTAAAATAGATGACTGCATTGATAAGTTGTGCGGGCTGTACATAACAATAGTAACAAAACGAAGCGGGTGTAACGCCTACACGATCATCCTCATCTGGGACAGTATTGAATTAAATTGAATTGAAATTTATTTACCATGAACTATTATGTACATGGAAGGCGGCGGGGCAAAAAGTTGCTTAAGCAACTTGGCAAGTAGGCGAGACAATTTAAAAGTAACGGGAAAAGTAACGCGTTACATTTTTAATCGGTAACGTACTAAATTTTTGATGAAGTAATTTGTAACGGTAAAGAATTACTTTTCGCGTAGTCGTAACAGTAATTGTAATCAACTACTTTTTTCGAGTAACGTCTATAACTCTGCTGGCTGGTATACGATACACAACTTGGAGCAGCACACGGTTCGTTTACGCGTGAAGAGCGTTCAATTTTTGTTTAGTTTTAGTTTTTTTTTTCTTATTGTGTATGTTCTTTGAGACTCCACGCACGTTTACCACTCATCTGCGCGTGGGAGACACGGAAGCAGCTATGCGTCTTGGGCAGACTTCAGAGGAATTGCACCGGCATGTGCCTTTGGAGCCACCGCATACCGTCGAGCAGACGCGCCAGTGAGACTTGCGCAAGGAAACGCGGCCTGGTATGGCCACAGCCACCGACGGGCCAAAAATAAAAAGAAGAGCACGATGTGGTAAACACAGTTCAGGTACCATCCATATACACGTGCATGTACATGTCACTTCCAGGTATCCGTTTGCCATGTCGCGTTCGCGATAACTCATCCATGGTCGCACAAAATGCGCTTGTATCGCGTTGAATGCAATCCTGGAGGTCGCACCGCTACAACTGCACCTGGTCCCCTTTTCCTCCTCTCCCAATATTCGCTGTGACGTCGTGAGTGTTACCAGGTTATTCCACATGCAGCAGCCTTGATTCAGTACTGTATTCGTTACAGCAACGGTCAACACATACCACGGACAGGGGCTCCACAACCCTCGTGTATCATTTCAAGTCCCGCAGTCCGTATATTGCTCCTGAGAGATAAAGGTAAGTAGTGTGTGACTGACATGGGGTTGGATATGAGTTAATGTTGTTATCGAACTGTTCTCTGTTGCCATATGTTTAACCAGAAAACAACGGCGTGTTTTTTTGTTTGTTTTTTTTTCAGAATTATGGACCCCAAAATATTCTTCGTGCTCGCTATTTCGCTGTGTTCTGGTGAGTTTTCCTTTTTTTCTCTCTGTCTCTCTCTCTTTCTCCAAGGATTTAGTTTTTTCGTCCCAAAAGTATTCTTAAACTGGAACTTATGATGACGATGATAATGGCAACGAGACAGTATCCCAAAGCTAGATTAGCACTACGAGAAGAAAACAAAAATAAGAAGAAATAAAATTGAAGTATAAAGCACATATGCCACCACTACTTATAACTCCAGCAATCCCTTGGTCTTTGAAATATTGCGCTATGACTCTGTCCTTGGGCACGAACGACATATTATGACGGCGATGACGTTCCACCCTGAGACTGACAGCTGACCCAGGTTCGAACCCGGGCTCCTTAAGGTAAATGTCGGCACACGGCTCCCCGGGAAGTCGGCCCAAGATGCTCGATTTCCCCCCCCCCCCCCCCCCCGGTGTAGTCGTGACGGTGCCCGGCTGAGCGGTGCCGACTACTGCAAGCCGTTCTATCAGCACCTCCACAACGACATCTTATTATTACGCGTTTAACAACAATGTTATTCCTCTGAACTCCTCCATGACACACCGAGCCGCAGACATGTACAAGATACCTCAAAAAGTATTTAAAATGAGATAGTAAATACTGCCGCAAAATTGTAATTAAGATAGAGTATAAATACTTCAAAATGAAAATAATTAAGTTAGAGTAGCAAATACTTCCGAAAGTATTTAAGATACACTTAAGGTACTTCGGTAGGCGTCGTAGAAAAGTACGTGAACGTGAGTATGACACACATTTGAGTCTGAAATTCGTGAGTTCGATGTCTTCACGGTCGAAAGCATCTTCTTCTCGGTTAAGCAAAGCTTGCATTTGACTGAAATATTATTATCGGTTTCCGAAACATATTCAAAAATCGTCCGGCAGAGCGAGCTTGCCAACGAAGAAAAAAATTAAAAAAATAAGAAAGAAGAAAAGGAAGAGAAAATGGAAAACTGAGAGGCGATCCAAAAAGTAGTTAGAGTATCGAGTAGAAGATACCACAAAATGTATTTGAAATAGAGTACAAATACTTCCCCGAAAAAGTATTGAGTTAGATACCAAGATAGCACAAATAGTATTTAAAATACAGTATCTTAAATACAATACTCTAAATACGTACAAGCCTGCACCGAGGCCCACATAACATTCATTTCGTAACGGTCAATGAGTATAGTAGAGCCAATTCGTGAAAGTACGAGAGCGCGGAAATCTTCAGAACGTCAATATGACAAATTCGGAAGCCATATTTTTTTTTTAGACCCTCACAGGGAGAACAACCACATCACAACTTTACAAATCAAGGTAATGAAAAGCGTTTGCAGCAGAACCGCGATGATAGACACTGTAGCAACAGTAACGTTCTGTGTGCCAGCTACCGGGCTCGTTTCTGCAAGTTTATTTCGTCAATCTGAATTTTCGAGGGCTTAAACTTTGTAATGCCCTTGCAAGGCGCTACAACTTAAGGCCTTAACTGTTATGAAAAAGCTGTATAGTTAGGCGAATGCTCTGTTCTCCAGCACGCTGCGAGACCTAAAGTAAGTTTTTATCATGGAGTTGATTGACGATAACCGACCTCATTTACCTGTTTTCTACCTTTCGGTCATGTTCTCGACCTTCCCGCGTACCTATAAACTATGAACTTCTGAACGCCTGTGTTTGCAGCTCATCGACAATTTGCAGGTAAACTGGTCCTTTAATGGGGCTTTTTTAGCGCCCGAGATGCTGATGCTTCCTTATTTCCAGCCCCCGTTTTTGTCAACGAAGCGTAAATAAAAATTTGTAAAAAAAATTTGGAGCTGATCACTAAATAGTGCGGAGTCAAGTTTGATTTTGCAGGAAAGATGAACAGCGTTCACGGTCGATTTTATCTGCTGAGCCATTGTCCCGTTTCTTTCTGCTTTCGAGAGTACGCGCTTTGGGGGTTTCGGTGTCTTGGAAACTCCTTTGCTTTTGGATCTTCGTTGATCCCCGAAGGACTTATCGTTGCCGTCTGGCATGACCTCAAAGCTCCTTCATTATAAGGAAGCCGTTAACAAACGGAGCAATATACACCCGATGAAAGCGGACAAAACAAGTACAGCTCAGAGTCCACGAAACGATACACTTGGATTTGATTGGATTGGATTAGATACCTGTCTAATTGGGCTAGAATGCCTCGCTGTTATTTTACTCAACTCCGCTAATTCCAGCCGTTGCAGCAGCAGTGGTCCTGTCTAATATCATGGCGTAACGTAAACAACGGGAATTAGCCGAGGCAAGATACATTTAAAGACAAACACAACACGTAAGCCTTCAAACGACCAATAATAAATGCTGTTTTTAAACCTTGAACTAAGGACGGGCCTACAGGATTCGCGAATCCTATAATCCACCAATCAGGTGTTTTGTTACTTTTTAAAATTGGCGCCTTGGGAATCAGCCGGCCTCATTGGCCGGCGGGCCCCGGGCCCATTAACTTAAATCTTTCAGCTGTGTTTTCTTGTTGCTTTTTTTTTTTTTTTACATTGCTCTGGACTGAAAGTGTTCAGGCAGGAACTCTTACATTACAAGTTTAAAAGTAACATAGTTTTACTTACGATCGATTTACGATTTACTTACCTTCGATTCCTCTACACTCTAAAAACTGAACTTCACCGCATAGCACGGTCTGCGCCAACCATTGCCACGAATGATAGGGTTATCGCTTCTGATTCAAGCAGAAAGGGGGGCGTACGCCTGTTTTGTGTCAATTATCATATATTCAAACCGACACAAAAAAAGCCGTAAGGCCCCTGTCTGTTCGAAGTAGAAGCGATAACCCTGTCATTCATGGCATGGTTGGCGCAGAGTGTTCTATGTGGTGAAAGTCCAGTTCTTAGAGTGTATGCATAAACAAAGTCGTTCTAAAAAGGATTACAGAGGGCCATCAAAAAAAAATCAGATTAAGACGTCCGATGAAAGTGTGTGTGTCATTTTACCGAATAGCGCGAAAGGTTTTAATGTGTGCACTTTGTTTGCCAGAAAAAAAAACAAAAAAAAAACTCCCATAACGATAGCTCCGCGCGTTCGCCCTTAACCCGCCACTCCGGGTATAATGAGGATCACCGATGACGTTACAGGGGGAACCGGATCTGGTTCTCCTGTCACTGGGGTTAGCGTCTTGTCCCTTTGCCGCCGTAAACCAGTTTTGCCAGTTCTCCCGGAGAATTGGGGATAGAAGGAGCGGCCGAATCATGACCGAGCCAGGGGCAATGCTTTTTCGGAGCCCCGAACAGCCGAGTAGCAGACGACAGCCCAGTAGCAGACGACAGCCGAGTAGCTGACGACAGCCGAGTAGCAGACAACATTTCTTTAGACCAATCAGCGAGCGTGATCCTTGTAGTGTCAACGCGAAGTTCCAGGCAGATCACAGGCTGGTACTGCCCTCCAACGCCGTTGCGCACGGTCGCTTTTTGCGGCGTACTTTAAATTCAATTTATGCGATAATTATGACTCTGTGGTGTTCATTACTTCGCATGGTGCATCTTACTGGCCTATACTTAACAGTTTTACCGGAAGAAAACAGGCTGTTATAAACGACTTCTGTGCTACTTTAAGATCTGGGCGGTTTGGTGCCTCATATTACAAGGCATAAAACAAGGCTGTTCGGGCCGTTGGTAATCTGCCGTTTCTTTCGCCTGTAAGTGACATCATGAAAAAACATCGCATTTTAAGTGTACAGGCTATGTATCAGCATAACTTGGTGTTAAAATTTTTCAAGGAATTTAAAAAGAACCCGGACATTTTTTGTAGTAAATATGGTATTAATACTCTCGTTGTTCCTTATCTCTTACGTACTGCTCCACTGGTTTGTATCCCTAGATGCAGGACGAAATATGGGGAAGAAAGATTGTCTTTCTTAGCTGCTAAGTACTTTAACAGCTTTTATGATTTAATGGTGAAATGCGACTCTGTTCGAACTTTCAGAAAAGAATTAGCAGGTGTTCTCTTGTAGCTCTTCGGAGCATTGATCGATGAATACGTATTGTTGTAAGATTTGTTTTGCTTTTATTACTTTATTATTTTATTACTGCTTTATACTAATAGATTATCGTCTTCACTGTCTTGTTTGTTTGATTGTATTGGCTGTGCTCTCGCCATGTCGGGGACTGTGTCCCTTTTGCGCGTGCACATTACCAAATAAACCTGAAATGAAAAAAAAAATATTAAAGAAGACTAAAACGCTAGTACCCGGGAGACGAAAGTGCTGCTTGTGTCCATCCTTTTACGTCTCCTCAACACTGGGATTTTTATTCTTTTTATTCAAAGTCCTGTTTCATGTACCGTTAACTTATGCAGTAGCCATTTTCGATGCCGAATGCAAGTACCCTCACAAGAATGACGAGAACGGCGACTACGACGCCTTTGGGCTCTCATGGCTGATCGACGTCTTCGGAGGAACCAATCCGGAGGATAACAGCTTGCCATCCCGTAAGGGGGTCTACTTTATTAGCTCTTTAGGTTCCGTAGCATGGGACGCGCAGCTTGTAAAGCTCGCAGCTTGTAAAGAGCATCGACACTGAAACGTGAAGGTTGCGGCCGAGTGCAGTAACCGTTCAGAAATCATCTTCTGCAACGAGCAGCTCGAATTTTTTTTTTTTCAAACCGATAAACTAAACGTTAAAAAGATAAGTAAAAGTAAATCGATGGAACCTTGTGGCTGATAAGCGCAGTTAATGCGCATCTAAATCACTTTATAGAACGACTGATGTAGGTAAACGTGAAATAGGTCTAATTAGAGTCACTTCTGATCAGGCTTCTGCATCAGCTTGTATTCCAATGTGGTTCGATATCTATAGATTGAAACCTCTGTAGACCGCAATATATTTTTATTTTTCACTGAGGAAAACAGCTACTGCGGTACCGTTGACATTCGTGTAGTTGTCTAAATATTTTTTGTTATTATTACTAAATAGTTTGTTTGCGCCATGACGACTGTTGTCGTCCGCCGTTCATTTATTTTTCTCTTTCATGATATACTAAGCTTCAAAAGCGAACCCAGCCCAGTGGATGTCAACATTTTTTTTTTTTCATTGCTTATTTCCAGCTGCACAATGCAGAAACTACTGCGCAGCGCATGACTTCCAGGACTTCGTGTACGAGTCCGACGTGGCCAACTACACCTGCATATGTACGAGTCCACGAAACGAGACACAGGCAACAGAGATCACGTCGGAGAGCGTTGAAATCACGGAAGTCACGTCAGAGGCCACATTTGTAACCGATGAGTACGATGTACAAAATGATACCGGGGTGCTACAACCACTGTGGTGATGCAGGGGGGAATCGGGGAATATCAGAAATGTTTGGAGCACGTGTAAAGGCAAAGCCACCTAGATAAACAAAGCCTGCCTCTCTTTGCTCCTTCGTCACAATTGGGATGTCGTCTGTACTTCTGCTAGTCGCAGCAGACGATACCAAACACAGGCTTGCTGTGGCTACTAATGGCTTCCCATGCGGCTGGCGGCGGCTTGTCTCCATAGCGACGGCCGACGAAGCACGGTCGTGATCGGCGTGCTCTTCATAATTATGTCACGTCTTTTAAACGATCAGGCTTTGTTTACTCTAGGTGGTGGTGGTGGTGGTGTTAGGTTTCCGCTGCCGGTAGGCAAGCAATGTAATTTAGTTTCGATTTCGTTGCAGAGTCTGGTTTTGGTTTCTGTTTCAGTGTTCGCTACTAAACACGGTACTTCCGGTACTGAACATGTCTTCAGCTAAAGTTCTCTTTTATTTCCGTGACTTGCAATTTCTAGTTTCGATTTGTCTCTAAGTTCCGTACGTCAGTCCTTCAATGCCTTTTCGTATGTTTCCCGGTTTCTGTTTCAGCTTTCGGTACCGAAGTTCGTTTAAATTCGTATTGCTCTCACGTTACCTTTACTGACCGCTACACCAGCTTCCATTTCTGTTTCCACCTGCGGTTCCAGGATCGTTCAATGATTTTTTTTTTTCGTTTGTTTCCAAATTGTATGTTATTTTTATTGTTTATTATGTTTATGTTATTATTTTCGGTACCAAATAAGTTAGGTACTGTAAAGCAGTATACAAGTATGATATGCCGGTGATGTGACTAGAGACTTTGTTGCTTCTAAATACCATATGCGGAACCATACGACCGACAACGCGCTATAAATATTTTTAATTTGCCATGAAAAATGCGGCGTAGTGGAGCGGTGCGACGCCTGGTGTCAAACAACCCCCTGTACAGCGGGCAACACTGAAAATTGGTATTACACACTATTACATCGGAACTTAGTTATTTTAGTATCCATATTATTAGTTTCCCTGTTTAGCTCTGCATTCTGAAACCCCTGTTAACAGTGTTTTTTTGCGAAGTAACCCAGCGCTGGCCGCTGTTCGATGGAGGCTCTCCCTACTTCTCTACTGCGCCTGCGCGCTCCTTCTGTTCGCGGCCTCTTTCGAACGAACAAACTCTCTCTGTGAACCTCTGTGAATAAACAAGTCCCAACGCTCTCTGGCTTCTTGAACGTCTGACACTTTTTTTTTTTTTTTTTTGAACGGCTCAGCGTTTCATTTCAGTTCGGTTATCCGTTTATCGTCAGATGTGGATCGTTGTGTGAATTGCAGGGACGGATTTTATGGTGGATTGTTATCTCGGGCATAGTGTTATACGCATGCAATGTGGTTGCCGCCATATGTGGCAGGAGTACGGAACCATTTCGAATACCTAGTACAGTGTTGCCCGTCATCTTTAATTGTAATTTTATAATTAATTGCATCGTCGATTGGAATGAAACTTGCGCAGTTTTTGTCCTGGTGGCTTGAACTATCGAATAGCCACACTCAATGACATTTGGTCGGTGCTGCTTTGCAGTACCTTTAAACTTTGCTTTATTGATTTCAGCTACGGAGTCCCCCATTGGTTCGTCACTGCCTTTCTAGGTTTATACCCTTTTTGGTCCCTATAACCAGTGAGCGTTCGTAGATTCCTCACAACACGCACATGACAAAAAGATAAACATTGAAACGATCAATATTGATATTCAAGAAAAGTCAAGTCATGCTATTTGTGGGAACGTTTTGTCCCTCTATGTACCGTCAGTTTATAGTAGTACTATAGTAGTGTAGTAATATTAATGCAGTAGTCGTTGTATACGGATAGTTATTGTAGACACAATGTATCGACGATACGACGTCAGCAAATATTAGTTGATGTGGTATAAACTTAAACTCCGTATGACATTATTAGTATTCGCCATGCAAATGATAATTGCTGATTGCCTTCTTGAAATAGGTTTGTAAATTTTTATACGAGCTGTCAAATAAATATTTGATACAGCCACGGGTATTCATGCTTTGTTTCTGTTGAACAGATATAATCACACGTTGCTTACAGGGCCACTCTGAACCCTGAAAAGGAAAGTACCTATTTTATTTCGTACTACAGAACAACGGTAATGAAAGACACGATACGCGATATATTTAAACGCTACATGTTTCTAACAATTCTCGAGGAAATTGTTGAGCCTTCACAAGTCTCGCTTTCACGGTAGGTGACGTCATCAGATGCGTGGTTAGCGTACGCCCCCTAGCGCCGACCTCTCACTCTCAGTGTCCATCTCTCCGATATTCCTCACAGGATTACCAGCCGTCCTCCACAGACGACCTTGGAGAAGGTGGCGCTCGTGAAGCAACAATGTTGCCAGACGGAAGCCAGGTGAAGCCAGACGGAAGCCAGGTGAAGCCAGGTGAAGCCATGTCGCGCGGCTCTTTACGTAATATTTCTCAAAACCGGATATAAATTTATTTTTGTAACATTTTATGCCATTTTATGTGACCGCATCTCAGAGAAACACGACAGGCGTGGTTGGATGAATATACAGGATGCGTCACGAGAAGCGGGTTAAATTTTTCATAAATCCACTTTGTTTTTCTTTAAAAAATACGCATACTTAACATACATACATATATACTTGTATATCTATTTACGTTACGGCCTACTTTGGCGTAATATTGTTTTAACAGCCAGCCTGAATGGGCTTTCATAATTAATTTCGTTAAATTAATAAAAATGGGTCGCTATTTTAAATTCGAAAGTTGTAGAGCAGAGCCCTGAGGCCTCTAACACACACAAAAAATGGAAACCGCAATGAGTTCAAACGATGCAATGCGAGAGATAGAAAAATGCAAAATCTCCGTGCGTTCAGCGATTTTTGTTTTAGGCACGACCGCTTTATGCATCATTCTCTTCTGCGTCTGAATCGCCGTCGATGCACCTGCTGCGGTTTCGCATGCACTCCCGCTCTGTGTAGTGTAATGAATCAAATGGCGAATTCGGGTGGTCATTTCGTAGCAACTTTTTTTTTTTTTTTTTTTTTTGCCAGATCTCGAGCAGTCATGTTCGCTTGGTCAAAATGAAGCAATCTCGCATGTTCGCGTGGCGCTTTCCGAGCGCTCGGAATTTGCCAGCTAGCACTTTTTTTTTTTGCCCGGTCTCAAAACGATCGAGCAGCAGATTGCTGAACTGTATCCGGTGTCGTCACATCCGCACTGCAACGGTGGCGAGTGCCCTGCCATTGTCCCGCATGTTGAAATCACGTGGTTTAGCAGACGACAGAACTCGAAGACGGGCGACCGCGACGCCCCCCAGCGTGAACCAAGTAACTAAAAGTCGCCGTTGTCGGCCTCACAGAGGTGGGCAACATCACTACTGACGCCCCCTGGGGTAATGCGCGTCCTGGGCCGACTTCTAAGGAGAACTGTGCCGACGTATGTCCGAAAGCGTCTCAGGAAAACCTGTCTGGGGCTTTTCCTTCCATACTGCAGCATGCACACACACATAAAAAGAAACGATGATGACATGGAGCTGATGCCGGTCAGCAGGCTGGGCGCTGCCCAAGCGTATGAAGGCCGGGGTATAGTTGGTACGAATCCGTGGTGTGTAGACAGCAAAAAGACGCGGGCAGAAGAACGACGACACAGCGGTCGCCCGTGTCGTCGTTCTTCTGTCCGCGTCTTTTTGCTGTCTACACACCATGGGCGCTGCCCCAGTGCCAATTGTAGAGGGTGAAGGATGATGCAGCAGCACAGAAGCTCGCTGCGGTTGCTGTTTTTGCGCATTTCAGGCCGCGGAACTCTACTCTACAACTTCCTAATTTAAACCACAGACGCATTTTCATATTATTAAAGAAATTAATTATGAAATCGATAACTGTGAAAGGGCGCACAGACTACCTGGTGCATAATGACAAAGAGGAGACCAGAGACCGGGGGAAAATTAACAGACAACAATTTCTCAGATCACAGAATAGTAGAGGGCCATTTGCATAAAAGTTGAGTACGAGACTTCGTTGGGTGCTTCGGCATCGCTGCCCGCACGAGCAGCAAGCACGTGCTGGTGGTGGTGTTGAAAGGGCTTGCCGTTGTCGGCCTCACGTATGTGGGCAACGTCACGACTGACGCCCTGGGGAAATGGGCGTCCTGGGCCGACTTCTAGGGGAACTGTGCCGACATATGTCTGAAAGCGTCTGAGGAAAACCCAGGAAAAACCCCAGACAGCACAGCCGGCATGCATGGCACAGCAAGCATGTGCTCAATGCACTGCCAAGGCTATCGTCCTGGCCAATCGCCCTTTGTGACTAGCGGCCACTGCTCTCCTGGCTTAAGAAGAAGAATCTGAGACTCGTACTCAACTTTTATGCAAACAGGCCCTAGTAGGTCCTTGATGTCGAGAGAAAACATCGTGACGCCTGAACCGTGGAACGGGGCTAAGTATTGCAGCAATTCTTCGGAGTTTCTTAAAGTGATTGATCCGAGAAGTGGAAGTGTACGGAGTGATTTCTGTAAAAAGTTCGAAACTATTCTCTGCCACGAACCAAGCTGGCAACTTGCAAGGACATAGTGTTGTCTGTTAATTTTTCCACTGTCTCGGGTCTTCTCCTTGTCATTAGTCATGAAAGTTCGTTAACACTGGCACTAACTCGCCAAACGATATTACGCTTTAGGCCAAGGAGTTTCCCAAGGAAAAACTAACTATGAAATTATGAAAATTTTGGCCTGGGTCTGGTTCTGTTACGCATCTGCTTCGCGGCAGCTCCAAGGTGACGTCAAAGACCTCGTGCGTGAGATTTCCCCTGCGTTTTCTAGCACACTTTCCAGAAACACGTGTACGCCGCCCGCTCCTGTAGCCTCATAGCTGCTTCCCGGCGGTAGCGCTGAGTAAACACAGAGTAAAACTTAAAGAAACAATATTTAGCCAAAACTACAGCGACAGACACGCAGGTTTCAACACCATAAATTTTGAAGACAGAAGACAAGGTCCTGCTGTTTGATGTGTCCCACTTATCTTCCACAAGACATAACTCCCGTTCCACGCACACACACTGCAGTGCAGCGTACTAGTAGACGTTCTTGAAGAATCGGCATTGCCCGGAATAAGGCAGCTAATGAGGCCGAAAAAGGCTCCATCAGTTGCCATCCACTCGGTGCGGCCGATTGCTCCCGGAGAGCCCCTGTTTGTTTTCCCGTCTTTCGATGTGTTGGTCCAGTCGAGCAGACCATCTAATGGGCCGACTTACGTTGCCAAGGCTAGAGCACCGTTGCAGTGCTATCGCTCAACGCGGTCTTGCCAATTCGATGGGCGCTAGAGCGTGAGGGAAAAAGATGCCCGTTTTTTTTTTGCTTGCGAGTTAGATCTCGTGTATCCAGAGTAGACACGGAGCTCGAACGGATGTAAATATGTGATTTGGGGCGAGTACTTTATTGACGAAGGGGTGATATGAACTAGGCATTCGCGCGTGGGATTATTTTTCTTTATTTATTTATTTTTTGCGAGACTAATCACGGGACATGGCGCAAACCTGAGGTGGAGAGATCAACTCATAATTGTGGCCGTTTAAAAGGTGAGCACGTATCGTAGTAGTTGATGAGGCCAGCGTAATAGGGAGGAACGTACGCAACATTGAAAGGGGTTCTGACAGTTTGCCCCGGGTGTTTTCCTTGTTTCGTGTTATAGCCGCGAAGCAACTATAGCTATGAACGGTGTACAAGAGACGCGGACTGATCGAAGGAGGATAGCAGTAATGAGTGGCGGACAGAGGGGCTACTGGGTTACACTGGGATATGTTTAATGGGAAAAAAAGATAAGAGAAAGGTTAGCCACGGTGTGGACAGAGGGGATTAAGTATGCGTCCTGGGCAGACTTCAAGAAGAACTGTGCCGACATCCGTTCTGAAAAGCCTATCAGAAAACCAAGAGAAAAGTCTCAGACGGCACTGCCGATGGTAGAGTTCGGACGCTTCAGGTATGTCTTCAGCATGACTTTGGAGTTACTGCCAACCAGCGAATGCCGTATCTACTGGGCCATGTCACCTCCGAGTCTTCAGCGTTTGGTTCTTCAGCATCACTTTGGAGTTGCCACAAACGAATGAATGCTATATCGACCGGCCCATGCCACCTCAGAGTCTTCAGCATGACTTTGGAGTTACCAGCAATGAGTGAATGCTGTATCCACTGTGCCATGGCACCTCCGAGTCTTCAGCATGACTGTGGAGTTACCACGAGGGAGTGAATGCTGTATTCACGGGGTCGTGTAACCTCAGACTCTTCAGTATGACTTTGGAGTTGCCACCAAACAGCGAATGCTCTATCCACTGGGCCATTTAACCCTCGAGTCTTCAGCATGACTTTGGAGCTACCGCCAACGAGTGCATGCTGTATCCATGACCCATGCCACCCCGAGTCTTCAGCATGACTTTAGAGTTACCACAAACGTGTGAATACTGTATCCACCAGGCCATGTCCCCTCCTTGTCTTCAGCATGACCTTGGAGTTACCGCCAACGAGTGAACGCTGTATACACTGGGCCTTGTCACCCCAGAGTCTTCAACATGACTTTACAGTTACCACAAACGAGTGAATGCTATATCCACTGGGCTATGTCATCTCCGAGTCTTCAGCATGACCTTGGAGTTACCACCAACGAGTGAACGCTGTATACACTGGGCCGTGTCACCCCAGAGTCTTCAACATTACTTTACAGTTACCACAATCGAGGGAATGCTATATCCACTGGGCTATGTCATCTCCGAGTCTTCAGCATGACCTTGGAGTTACCGCCAACAGGTCAACGCTGTATACACTGGGCCTTGTCACCCCAGAGTCTTCAACATGACTTTACAGTTACCACAAACGAGTGAATGCTATATCCACTGGGCTATGTCATCTCCGAGTCTTCAGCATGACCTTGGAGTTACCACCAACGAGTGAACGCTGTATACACTGGGCCGTGTCACCCCAGAGTCTTCAACATTACTTTACAGTTACCACAATCGAGGGAATGCTATATCCACTGGGCTATGTCATCTCCGAGTCTTCAGCATGACCTTGGAGTTACCGCCAGCAGGTCAACGCTGTATACACTGGGCCGTGTCACCCCAGAGTCTTCAACATGACTTTACAGTTACCACAAACGAGTGAATGCTATATCCACTGGGCTATGTCATCTCCGAGTCTTCAGCATGACCTTGGAGTTACCGCCAGCAGGTCAACGCTGTATACACTGGGCCGTGTAACCCCAGAGTCTTCAACATGACTTTACAGTTACCACAAACGAGTGAATGCTATATCCACTGGGCTATGTCATCTCCGAGTCTTCAGCATGACCTTGGAGTTACCACCAACGAGTGAATGTTGTACACACTGACCATGTCACCCCAAAGTCTTCAACATGACTTTACAGTTACCACAAACGAGTGAATGCTATATCCACTGGGCTATGTCATCTCCGAATCTTCAGTATGACCTTGGAGTTATCACCAAGGAGTGAATGCTGTACACACTGAGCCATGTCACCCCAAAGTCTTCAACATTACTTTACAGTTACCACAAACGAGTGAATGCTATGAATGAAACGAGTGAATGCTATATCTACTGGGCTATGTCATCTCCGAGTCTTCAGCATGACTTTGGAGTTACCACCAACGAGTGAATGCTGTACACACTGAGCCATGTCGCCCCGAGTTAAAAATTCGGAAGCAAATCTTAAGTGTTAAAGTTTGCATTGAAGTGAATCTATACATTTCAAGTTTTACAGCGAAAGGGGGATGGTAGACAGCTATTTACAGCAACGGATACATTGAAAACCACCACTGTGGAACCGAAACTGATCCGATAGTGAGGTGGCCGCGGATGAGGTCACATGCTCTCGACCAATTAAAACTGCTGTTGCTCATATGACGCCAGTGCACTTCGGTACGAAGTACTATACCTTACCCTAATAGCTGACTGGAGAAACTAAAGTCTAGAAGTACCAAAGCACAAAAACAATAGTAATTTAATTGTGCGTGTATCCGCATTATGTAAGGAAGAGGTACTGATACCAAAGCAATACACGAACTCCGATCTTAGCCCTACAGGGTGCTCTATCTCGCCCTCTCCATCTTTTCGCTATATTCTAGTAAAACAAATCACATGATCTTAATCCACGTCCTAAACCACCATTAAATACGTGAAGGAAACTGTATTCTTACTGAGCCATTTTTAAATGAAGCAGAATACATGCTTTTTGTTGCGTGCAGCGGCTTAATTTTCATTGAATGGCTCCACGGCAGATGACACACACACACACGAAAGGCAGCTTAAAAGCATTTCTATTCTATCCTCTGGCTCGCTTAATCGCTTTCTTTCACTGCTCTAATCCAGGCAGTGAAAGCAGAAAACACGTACCGTCGTCACGTTTGTACTGCGAAACCGGACAGATAATTTCAGCCTCCTCCAAAACACGTATAATGTCGTCTGCGAGAGCAGAGGGATAATTTCAGCACCATTCAAAACACGCAAAATGTCGTCTGCCAACTAATCTGCGTAATTATTTTCTTAAAACGACGCGCTGTGCTAATCTAAGGGCTTTTAGGAGAGAGACCCGTAATTAAATATTGAAGCGTCAGGGGCAGAGGAAGGCGGCGACGCCATTGTTATGTGGGCAATGTTGCCAGACTGGAATAACAAGTACGTTGAATTAGACGGAATGAGGGTTAGTCAGCTTTGTACGGTATACTATTATCAGTTGGTGGTTTTCGTGGGCTGGGTCCATCAGCGACAAAACAAACGAAGAGTTTTGGGTGTGGTGTTTTGTGTGTACAGGGCTGATTAGTTTTGTTTCCTTTTTCAAGGACTGGTATAGTTCTGTGTGTTGCATTTCATCACGATGTCCTGGTGGGCATTACGTAGTTATTCATCGAAGTGCCGCGCTTCTACGTGACGAATTTTCTCTACGATATTTCGTTTTATTTTTGTTTACGTTTTGTTTTGTCGTCGTGCGTGGTTACGTAATACTGTAGTAGCCTGCAGAGTCCTGTAAACGACTGTAAACAAAGCAAACGAGTCATGCGCGCAGCGACACCTGCAAGTGACTCGAAACACAACAGGTGCGGTGGATTTCGAATGTGCGAATTCCAACCTCGACAGGTTCCCGACATCACCATCCTTCTAACAGTGACGTTACAGACGAGGTAACATGTGCTGGGATTCCAGCGTGTGATGCTTACACAAGTTATGTGCGGTACAGAATCTCCGAATGTCGTGCGGCCGTGACACCACGGGAGCCATTTCGTGCTTACGAGAGCTAATAGGAATAGCCTATAGGCTCTCCCGATGTTAGGGCTAGACACCGATTTGCAACATTTCGACCCAGGGTATGTCAACTAAATGTGAAATACGACTATTTGGATCGATGTGCGCCTGTATTACAAGTTTTACAGCAAAAAAAAAAGAAAACGGTCGGTACCGGGAATTCACACAACTCTGACATACTGCAGGCGTTTCGGTCAGTTGGGCAGAGCGTGGGAGGTCACGTGCGCTCGAGTACCAATGGGGTTGGCCGTAGTGTTGCAGTGAATCGTACGTGTTGTTGCAGTGTTTATATCTCGCCAAGCACGACACACAGGATTTCTTACACACCGTGTTAGCGCCGCGAAGCAACTGTGGCCAGGACAGACGGGGGACAGGTGGAGAGCAGGACAGCAGCAGGATGCAGTGGGAAGGATAGTGTGCGTCCCCATTCTTTTTTACTTTATCACATCACCAGTGTGCGTCCAAGGCCGACTTCAGCGGGAACTGTGCCAACGTTCGTCTGGAAAGTCTGCTGGAAAAACCAGGGAAAACCTCCGACAGCACAGCCGGGATGCGAACCCCCCCAGTCTCGGCAAGGAAGGCGATCGTCCTAACCACTACGCCACGCGAGCTGGTTTCCGCAGCACTATGACATATACGAAAGCAGCACAATGTTTTTGACTAATATTGGACCAATATTGGCAACGTCGGCGGTTTATATAGTATTGTACAGTATACTGTATTGCCAATCTTGGTCCAATATTGAGCCAAGATGTTGTACTGCTTGGGTAGTTCAATTCGTGCACGTTTTAGTTGCTGTAACGAACCACAACTCCGCAAAGAACTCTAAGGTGGGTAACGGTGATCCATGACGCTGTCCAACGGTAACACTACCGTGGCGCCACCCCCGGCGTGGAAGTGCCGACCACTATTATTTCTATGTATCTACCTGGCTGACATAATTACGAAAGACATAAAGCCGAAACACTCGCAACACGTTCGTTCATTCTAACGTATTCATTCCAACTGCAATCCCGTACATGCTTTCGTACATACGAAGGTGCAGCAATACGCGGGGGGGGGGGGGGGGGGCATCACGTCGTGGAAAGTGGCTTTTGCATGGAGCGCCAGCTCATCGCGCATCCGTGCGCGTGACTGCACCAGCGTCGTAACAAATCAAGTAACGGTATAGCGGGCGTGACCACCAGCTGCGTTTTTTTGTTGTTTGCGAGACGGGAATGGAGAAGAAATGCAGAGGAGTCCAGAGCTGCACGTGTCGCTCGGGATTGGAACTTGATGGGTTCCGCAGGGTGGATGTGCCGAACTGGTGTGGCGACGTGATTCAGTTCCTCTTTCGTTTCTTTCTTCTTTTTTTTTCTCAGTTTTTGTCGTCCATATTGTTGTCCCGCGTGTGTTTTTTTTTAGAGGGAGAGGAGGGGCGTGAACTACAACTTTAGATTTGCAGCTCAGATTATGTAATGTAGTAGTTGATTACTATAGATGTAATGTAGTATTATAGAGAGTTCTCTATTGCCTCATCTATACTACTACATTACATAATCTGACCTGCAAATCTAAAGTTTAAGTTTTAGTAGTAAGGCCGTCGCCTGCGCGTACGTAAGGGATATCGTGGTGCTTCTCCACAATGCGCGAGGCTCTGTTTATGTTTCATGTCTTGCGCGTGCTCAGAACTACCAACGCTATCGCGTTTGCTTACGTAAGGGATAGCGTTGATAGTTCTGCGCACGCCCATAACAGAACGAGAGCTTCGCGCAGTGCGCAGGAGCAGCAACGCTATCCTTTGCGTACGCACACGCGATAGCGTACGATCTACTAAAACTCTCTAATATTAGAGAGTTTTAGCGGACCGTTGATAACGTTGCTTGCGTCGAACCGTATCAACCAGAACAAAATCAGTGGATAAGATTCTGAGTCGCATACGACAGCGATTGGTTCCGATAGGCACGATAACGTCACCAACGGTTTGCTAAAACCACCTAATACCTTCCGGACGGCAGAGCTTAAGGCCGTAAAGGGAACGGCCGTAGGGAAACTCCGTAGGTTGTTAACGGCCGTACCTCCAAGGACGCTGCAACACGACAGCCACAGAAGGTCTTTATCGTTCCAGGGGCTGTTTCATAAATGCGTGTAGCGTGTTGTCACCCGGTTTTCATGCTAGCGCTATGCCCGCTATCGAGAGTATCCAGTTTCCTCTTGCGTTCGAGAGTAGGCAGTTTGGAGGCAACGGAAGACCTTATCGCCGCCGTCTGGCATGACCTTTATCTCAGTTTTCGTTTACGGCCTTCGTACTTGAAGGCCCTAGTGCGCCATTCTGACAGGGGTGTTAAACGCACAAGGACGGAACACAACACAAGACTCACAAAGGCCAGTTTGCCATTACAGTAACTGCCATTATTCATATTATGTACGTGTGAAATGAGTGTAGCAGTCTGAGGGGGAAAAAACGAAATCGAATCGAATAATAGAATAGGAGTAGAAAGAACAAAATGGAGACGTAGATCGCATTGGTGCGAAGTCGAGTGTAAGGTGATCATCTCACAATGTTTGTATTTTTGAATATATACGCGGAATATTTCAGAGCAAATCCCATGTCAATAAATTTTAAAATCGTAAATGACTTGGAGCTGATCTGAGAGAGAGCATAATGGACGAAGGAGAGCCCGTGAAAATACTGGAGTTGATCCTTAACTTAACCTCTCCTTGAAGGAAAGCAGCCAACGTGAACGTAATCCTAGACCTAAGCATAACTTGAGCTCATGCTTAATCGCGATCTAAACTAATCTGACTTAATCTAAAAAAAAAATTCAGACTTTACCTCAGCCTTAGCTTACTTTTAACGTAACCTGAGCTAAAAACATAAATCTGCGCCTTACCTTAGACTATGATTAGCGTTAACCTAACATACCTAACCTTACCTAACCTAACCTAACCTAACCTAACCTAACCTAACCTAACCTAACCTAACCTAACCTAACCTCAACCCAGCTTATACTATATCGGAGATACGCAACACTTTACCTGGACTTGTTCTATCAAAACTTCAGTATGTTCTTTAAAGGGGCTATGAAACGATATTATTCTCGATTTTGTTTGACAGAAGGCACGTTCTTGAACTATCGGGCTACTATCGGGGAACTATCGGATGTGTTACGTTCGGCAAGCGAACAGCTTTCTCTCGAAGGAATATTTCGTATTCGCATGTGGCGTATACGACATTTGCGCGTGACACGATTTCACGCATTTCATCTGGCGGAGCACACTCATTATCTTAGACGCGCTAATTAGCATTTTAATTGATTACAACTGCGCGAAATTTGAATAAAAGACAACAGGACATCGTTGAACAGCATAGCGAGCTTTAGAGCTGTAAGAATGTTTCTGACGGGATCCCGTTTGAGATATTACACGTCGGTTCTTGAGGATTTTCTCCTCCGACTTTCTTTGTGTCCGATAAGCTTCAATTAACTAGGCGGATATTAAGAATAGTGCCCCTGTTCGTTCTGTCAAGTGACACAACCAGATGGGAGCTTTTTTTATGTTCGGGCACAGTATTTCCCCCTGCTGTCTGGCGGGAAAAGGTAAGTCAACACCAGCTGGACATGGAATGAGACAGTCGCCACGTCTGCTACTGACTGTAAACTAATGATTGTATCCAAAATTTCCAAGAAGGAAAGATGCGACCGAAGTATAAAAAGTTCAAGCGAACGTGACATGGCCTTACATAGCCAAAAGACCAGACAATCCAGCATAACCCAACCTAACCCCAACTTGCATTAACCTAAGCAAACGTCGCCCAGCTTAAAAGTACCGTGAAGCAGCAGAGGTGCAATCTCAGAAGGGTTATCTATTCGGTATCCTGAGCTCTCAGTACTCTCGCGCCATAATTTTCGTCAGAGCTGCACTCATAGTTTTTTTAGAAAATTAAAAACTACGGGCAACACTGTGTCGAACTGACCCACTGCTCATTGCTCGCCAAGCACGGCGGCAAGACTACATTGCATGCTCATAACACTGGGTCTAAAACAAAAAAGTCTGCTAAGTGTCGGCTACGTAGCCATCATGAGCAACAAGCCAGTCGGGAACATGGATCACTGTTGCTCGACATATTGTGGATTATTTCCCACCAGACGTCGCCCCGAGCCGTTTTACCGCGAATTTGCTAGCAAATTAAAAATATTTAGCGTTGTCTGTTACATGTAGAACTTATTGTGCTGGGTTTACAAGTTACAAGTTACAAGTTTACACCGTTGAAAGAATGCAGAGTGCACACGCGCACCGCACGCGCTCTATAATGATGTTATTACCACCGCCGTGCTCTATGATGTTAGAATTAATTTAACCGGGACTTTATTAGACTGCCGCTAGATGGCCTGGCACGCGGACGCGGCGTTCGAGGAACACACACAAAGATTACGTCAAATCCTGTTAGCTTCGCTGTTAGCGGAGTTCATCAGCGAGCCGATGACACGAGAGGAACTTAATTACGGCTACGCGTTCTTGTCGATAATTATGCGCGGTTGCTTCACCTGTAAAGATTAATCGCTAGCTTGGCTAGCGACACAAACTGGTGATTACTACTTAATGAGAAGCAATGTCCTAAAAAAATGTGCAGGGTTCTGATTTAGTGTCAGAACCACAAATCGAACGTCGCGGTACCAGCACTGACCTTAGTGGTTATTGTTAGGTAGTGAGCTGCTGATCAAGTGCAGAAAGTTGAGCTAGCTGGTCGAAATGTATACTCTGCAATTTGGGGACGCAAAGAGAAGAGGGCAGAAGGAACCACTCCCGAAATTGCACAGTGCAGTCCATTTGCAGTCCCCAATTGCACAGTGAGATGCTTCATAACAACGTAATGTGGACTATCGCGCATTGAAATATACCTAATGTAAATTGTTGCCCCCACGTTGTCGCACGCTCGTATGTAGCACCATAACCCACAATAAAAAGTCACGTGGTTAGAGAGAAAGAGAGAGAGAAAAAAAAAACGACCTCGCAGAAGACACAGACCTCGATGGGGGTCACTTGGCATTATGATACGTCAGATCAGTCATACGCAACTTACTTTAAAACAGTAATTAAATAAAGAGTTAGGTCGCAAAAATAGCAACTGAGGCACGCTCTGAGTTTCATTTCTCGAAATGTAGCCAGCGATGGCCACCACGTTAAATTAATTTGGCTACAATTACAAGTGCACAAACGAAATAAGCCAGTAAAAGCGACTCTCAAAAAACTTCTCTTCTTCTTTTTAAGGGTTGAGAGAGATCAGCCAATATTTGGCTTGCTACTTTCATTTTAATTTTTGCAATTCAGCGCACGTTGAGGAACCTTGAGGTGGGAAAAACTATTCGCGAGTAGTAATAAATGATCAAGTCGTAATAAAAATGTAATAAAGTCGCAAATTATGTATTTATTTACTTAAATAAATTATAATAAAGCTATACGAGTCAAGTTTCCTTATCTCGTTATTGGTTGAACTGAAAGTTAGTACTATATCATTTTAAACCAGGCGAAATTCCGAGAAAAACTTCTTTTTTTTTTTCTACCAGGAAGGCCTCTTAAGCTTCCTAAGAAGACGGTCGCAAGGAGAGTTTCTGAAGGCCTGCACTTCCAGAGTACCTCTCGCCAACTCGAACTTCAAACTTAATACACAAAAGTGGCGCGTTACAAGCTACAGACATCAAGCAAATCGTAACAAAATGGAAGTGTAAAGTACGAAAATACTGAAACTCACTTATGTTCTTAAGTACTACGACGCGAAGAGGCAAAAAAAAGGGACAGAGAAATATGTCATAAGCCTACACGATAAGGCGCAGGGGGAACACACGTACTTCTGGGAATGTCAGGACAGTTTGTCATAGACGAAAATACCCGAGGGATGGGATTTGACTTTTCTTGCTCCTGCGGACGTCTTCCACGACAGATATCACATTACGAGCTTAAGGAATCGGAAAGTAAAGTATAAAATACATGAAAGTAAACTGTACAAATCTAGTGAGTGGACAGCCGCGCACATAATTTCATTTCCGCATAGCCAAAAGTTTCGCGGCGCAGAAGCTGACGTCTTGGCCACCGGTGTCTTCTGCTTTTCTTTCCGCTTTCTGCTCTCTGATACGACGAGAGCGTGCAGGGAAGAGATAGTTCCGACGCTTGTTTGACTTGACGCGAGAGGGCGATGGATATCGTACAGGACAGCGTCACTGCCACATTACCGGAACATCTCGTGGCGTGTCACTTTGTTATGACACTGTCACTGCCGCTTGGGATGCTAAAGTGTCACTCCGTTATTCGTTTTTTTTTTTTTTTTTCGTCTGACTTTGGACGGGTAGTAACAATGCGAAGAATAAATTTTTAGTCTGAGTGGTGCTATGTTGTTTTTCGAACCAGAGATTCACAAGCGGGAAGGTGTTGTTCGTGAGGCGTGGAAGCTAGTTCCAGTTTGGGGAAACTTTGTCCAATGTTTGGGAGTGCACGAAACGTAGTATGTCTGGTGGCGCCACCTGCCGCATCGTCGCGGTACATTTGTCGTCTCGATAAGAACTTCAGTGATGTCAAGGTTTACGATGTGAGTTTTTGTGAACATTTCGTTATAGTTAGGCGGCCACTTTAGTGAGACAGTTATTTTTAGTGCATGTGTACAAGCTGCATAAAGCGGGGAATGGCGAGTTCGTCAAGCCACTATGGTGGCTTCTTTTTTTCTTTTTTTTTTCGCTGTTCCCTCCAGACTTTTATTGATGTAACTGTCTTGAATGAAAGAGTAAATAAACAAATAAAAAATCGTGCAGCCTACAACTGTTGGCATACAAAAGTTAGGTGGTAGTAGTAAATGTACGTAGTAAAAGTAGTCAGCGGGGAGGTTTTACTTCCATTTCGGTAGTTTCACTCGTAAACGCGCTTTTATTAGCCAATGTTCACCTCTTTCTTGATGGGAACAAGTTCATGTAAAACCAAAATGTGAAATTAATGTAAAGCTGGCTTTTCCACATTCACCCTACTTGTGCACGCAAAGCACGCTTTACAGTGGACAAGTTGCCGGCATAACTTCACGTACTCTTATTATGATTTACCTATCGTTCAATTTAGGGTCATATATCACGATAAGTCGGCCGAGATATCGTGTTACATGGATAACATACAAAATCTTCGCTCCGGACCGGCAGTGAGAATCCAATTCTGAATTGCATGTACCTTTTTTTCCCCTTTCGTTTCCAGTTGGATTCCCATTGATCCCTAATTCCTATCCCTAATTACTTAACCCTTATATAATCAGTGTTAGCACGCATGCCATCCACGCAATATAATCGTCGCTTTCAAAAATACATATATATACTAATATGAGACTTGCATTGCGCACTCAAGCTACGTTTATTTTTATTCTGACTTTTCTCGCTTTCAAACACTATTGGGAATAAGCATTGATCTCCTATTACGCAGAGCGCCGCAGCATTTTGCTAACGAAAGCATTGGCCGTTCCTTGACGTACTTTCCTCTCGCTTTCGTGCAGACTTTATGCAAATGTCCTCTCTTTCTCTCTCTCTCTCTCTCTAATGGTAATCGTATTCGCAGCAGCAAAAAGGGATAGTGAGCCCTGCTAGTTGGCTTCCCTGATGCACGATAGGCTTCTTAGTCTGTGTGCGGGCTTTAAGTTTCCGTTCCTAATACGCCCCTACAGCGTTGTGTAACAGCTTGCTTTAACTTTTATTAGGGAGAAGGGATTTGCAAATTTGCGTCCGTCTTCTTGTCTGTCATGCTAATCAGTCTGTTATGCTAATTGTTAGGCTTCGCATTGCTTTTTTGAGCTGCGTGTTGGCACATCTAAAAAATGTAGACCAACGCTACATTGGAAACAGCAACTTAAGCGCAGTTTTGTTGAAAAATATCCGTCTGGAGCAATCTTTTTTTCACGAAAAGTACAAATACGATTTCCTGTTCCAAACACTAGTCAACCTGCGTCCATCATTCACACGAATTATCGCCAAGCAAAACGCAGTTTGCCAATTAACGCGGAGCACGACACAGAGCAGAAGCTTGTTTTCTTTGCCACCATAATATACATACACACATCCGCACCGCACAACAGTCCGGAATGGACCGAGATCCCCAACAACGGATGACAACGCGTTCTTTTCTGTTCCTCCTCCTCCCCCGTCACCCTCCTCCTCGACGATGAAAGCATATTTCTGCTCCTTCTTCAATGTACTCAGATTACCAGCCACGTCACCTTTCCTAATGATCATTGTGAGGCAACGACGATATGATCCCTTAGCATGACAGAACGTCGGATTAATAGGGGGGAAAACACTCCCTTTTCTCCCTATTTCCCTTATGCTCCGCACAGAAAGTATACGTGCATTCGTGTGCGTGTTTTTGTGTGCTGGGTATTAGGACATGTGCGACGATGGATGCCTAATCTGAGAGAGTGTGCCTGCGCTCTCTTCTTTTGCTTGCCCGGGTCTTTGCGCTCGTTTGTAGTTCGCTCCGATAGGACGTGTGCGTGGGAATGAGACATAGAAGAATATGTGGCTGCGGGATGATGGATGGACGACGGCATAATCCGATAGTTTGGTTAGATTATTTCGGTGCAGTCTCGTGCGTTGTAGAGGATTAGGAGAACGTATATAGCTTTGGATTCTGGTATCGTGACTTGGCATTTTGCAGTCAGAGGACAACTGCCTTTCAAGAAACGCACTCGTGGGTCAACCAGTTGTTTCTTCCTCTAACTCATTTGCATTTCAGTGATAGACTCAAAATCACGGTTTTAAGTGTTGCTATGTTAATGCCGCAACTTTCTCTACTGAATAATAAGAATAAGAATACTGAATACTAATAATAATGGTATTGCTGTAGGTAATACCTCATCGGTTGCATGAAAATAATCACGATTTGGTCGTATTAACAGAGCGCAAGGCAAACAAAGACACTCAAAGTTTGTTTGTTTGCACCGCGTAGCATCTGCGGCTATCAGCGGCGTACGGACGCGGACTGGTGGAGAGAGGACAGCAGGAAGGAGGGGGAGACGAGCTGTGTTACTAAACGTCCTGGGCAGACTTCAGAGGACACTATTGACATTCCTCTGGAATTCCAGTGAGCCTGGAGGGCCCAGGCAAACACCGCACGGCACAGCTGGTGGTAGGATTCGAACTCACTACCTTCCACTCTTTAGCGTGACATTGGAGCTACCGACAGAGCGAGGATAGTATTATCAGTTATTTACTCAATCGAACCTCAGAAGCCCCAGGCTCGATCCCTAGCGGCGTCAGCAGCTCTTTTCCCTCAGTTGCTTGAATTCGTTATTCAATTCAATTCAGTTTTATTGCAAGTTAAACGGCAGTGCAAAACTGGCCTACCTAAGCCCTGAAGGCGTGTGAGCTGAGGCCGACAGACAGTAAGCGAAACACTGCATACCATTGAAAATAACCACAAATAGTAGTAGCAATATACGTAGTAGTAGTTGTTGTTGTAGTAGTACTACTTGTAGTGTAAAGTACTATAGTAGTAGTCATATTAGTAGTACTGCTAGTAATAGCAGTAGAAGTAGTAGTTGTAGTAGTAGTAGTAGTAGTAGTAGTAGTAGTAGTAGTAGTAGTACTACTACTACTACTAGTTGTATAAATTACTATAGTAGTAGTCACATTAGTAGTATTACTAGTAATAGTAGTAGTAGTTGTTCTAATAGCAGTAGTAATAGCAGTTGTTGTCGTAGAAGTAGACCTAGTAGTAGTGTGACTGTAGTAGTATCCGTTACAGTATTATATCTGTTGTGTCCGTCTAGTTTTCCCCATTTTCTGGGTTCTAAGTATCGAAGCATTATCCACTTAGCCGCGCCAGTTGTGACATTCAAAGTGTCACGCAAACGCCTTCCCAGAAAAACGCCCTCGCATCTCTGCGTCACCTCAAGCCGCGTCGTTCAACATAGCTCGGCGCCTTGCTCATTTCAAATTAAGTAAGTTGAAAGAGAGCGATAAACAGAGACATGGCAATGCTAATGAGGGGACCGCGGTTCGGACGAAGACTTAAGCCTCAAATTGCCGCGTCCGTGGCTTAGAGAGCGCGCGTTGCATTTCCGGGAAGGCACACGCCTGCGGGCCTTCTATGCAAGTGTGTGTGTGTGTGACCAGCCTGGGAAAATCGCATTAAGACGGATTCTGAGCGAATGCTGCTATGATGACGACGATAGCCTTAGGGCACAAAGGATTCTGCCAGGGAATAACATTTGTGCACGCGCATTGGGGTTTCTCCGGGCTCAACAGCGCGGGCATTAAGGGGTGCTGTGGGAAAACTGGTAATGAGGAAACACTTTCAGGGAAAAAGAGGGGGCAAGAAGCTAAGGCGAATGAGATAAGGGAAAGAGACAGCGTTGCTTCAAACTTTGCGATGGTGACGGATAGAAGAAAAAAAAATAGGGAGGTGAGTTGACGACTAAATCGGACTGGCTACCCCAGTGCACCTACGTACAGAAAAAAAAAAAGGAAAAAGGGAGCGACGATAAGAAGAAGAGTTCCGTCGGTTGAAGAAAATGAAAAACCCAGAGTCAGAGCAGGGAGCCAAACATTGTGTGAGTCTCTCAACCACGACCTACTAGATTATAACGCGACCATGTCATAATCGGCAAGCCCTATGAGGAGCCTGTCCACACGATCCGCTAGGGGCGCTACTCATCGGCCCGCGAGATCTACAACACGATTGGACGATGGAAATTTGAATTTCGAACGCGCAGAAACGGACGTACGACTACCGTAGCAGACGACAGCAACAGCTCCTATGAAAACGCGTAGAATGATGATGATGATCAACTTTAGAATGAAACATCTTCCGTGGGACATCCACCGCTCGTACAAAAATATTAAGGTAAGCTGAAGTACACAAAGTATTGTAGAAGTTGAGGAAGCAATAACTGGGACGATGTGTATAGCGCCACCGCTAGCTTCCAAATGCGTTCAATTACGTTTCATAAAAAAAAAAAAAAAAAACTTTTACCACCCACCGAAAATGAAGGCAGGGGCAAAAATAAGCATACACCGCGTAGAAACCTTAGAAGCACTCTCAAATTTGTTTTTGGCCACTCAGCATTCTTTTCCGGAACAACCTTCACCCGGCGTTTCCACTGCCTAACTTTGCTTCTTCCGCGAAACGGCAAATATAAATTTTCGTTCTGCAAACCCTACAGCGACGTAATATAGTCTGGCCACACTGTAAGCCTCTAATAGCGGCACGTCACGATCGTCTGCCAACATGTGGCTAGACGGATGCGCCCCTAGCGTGATCTGGCGGCATCAGGCGCAACTGTTTTATATGGACTTCGCCTGCGTCGGTCTCATCGGGTTCCACACAGACAGGACTATTGCACCCCGCTGTCTGGAGACTGGAACTATTTGTTTTCTTTCTTTTAGTTTGTTTCAGAACCTCCCTTACATGTCAAAGTTTCTCTTTTTTTCTTTCTTCTTTTTCTTTCGCCGGGAAAGGATGCGGAAAGCACTCTGAAAAGAAGGGGAGGGGCAGCATTTGGAAGACGCTTAAAAGAGTAACAGAACTGCGAAGACGTTTATAAGAGTGGAACTGCGAAAAACGGTTCTACTGCAAAGGAAGTACTGTGTACTGCATTTCCACTTGAATTAGTATCTCTGATTCATATTTATTTGTTTTTCTTTCTTTTGTCAGTGTAGTTTTAATGTACAGCATTAGTGAATTTTAGTACATCGGAAGGTATTCAGAATAACCCAAGCAGCACAATGTACTGAAAGTCGAGTGCAATGGGTGGGGGAGGGGGGACGGTACGTGTCTTATCGATGTTGTTTAGTTTCACGGGTCTGCTCAAGGACTTCCGCCTACCCATCCACTCCCATTGCACGCGACTTTCAGTACATTGTGCTGCCTGAGAACGCTTCCGAAAACGCGCTGTTTCTTTGAGAAGGCTGACACCACATTGCCAAGCTTGGATTTAATCGTATCGTATCGTTTTCGTAGAGTTCTTCCGACGCACTAAAACCCGCTACTATTAGGGCCCGTACTAGCACGCGGTACACATGCGCGCAAACCGCCTTCGGGCCAGCGCTGGGCGGCAAGAAAGAATGCTTGCCGCGCGGCAGCCGAAACCGCCTGCGGTTTCCGCGGCTCTCAAGATATCGGCGCTGACGACGCTGTCAACTTACTGCAGACTGCGTGGGTGGCCGGAAGAAAACAAGAGCGTGACGCAGTCTCTGTTGAGCACCTGATTGGACGAAGGTGCGCGGCATGCCGCTAAAAATCGTGCGTTGTGCGGTCGAGGAAAAGCGGAACGCGAAGGCAGCTTCTCCCGCAACGCGCCAAGAATTTTTCCGCTCCGCATACTCGTCGTGCCGCATGCGCTTTTGCCGCATGTGCCCATGCAGCACAATGTACAGCTTGGGACAAAAGTTTACGGAACACGGCACCTGCGTATTTCTTCATCGGAGCGCTTCCCTGCTGGCTATCACGAAGCGGTCGAATAGGAAACGGGTGGCGGTCTATCCTATCCATCTCTCAGTATGTATGTCCACTCCTTTTTGCTGCTAGGTTGTCGCTCCATTGGAGAAATGCGACACCCCGGTGTTCCGTAAACTTTTGTCCCAAGCTGTACTGAAAGTCGAGTGCAATAGGGGTGGACGGGTAGGTGGAGGGCCTCGAACACACTCGTGAAGCTAAAGAACATTGATAAGACACATACCGTCCACCCCTACTGCACTCGACTTTCAGTACATTGTGCTGCTTGGGTGGGTACGCGACCTTAGCGAGTTGAGTGCTCACGAAAACGGTTTCGAAATACGATAGGCAAATTACAAATATTCATTTGAAGCGACTGACCCCTGGTGTTTGATTCAAGGGCGCTTCCGATCTGATAAAACTCCCTATAGTACGATGTATACTTTCTTAACCCGTACTTTTTTTTCTTTCTTTTGTGCATCTTTCTAAGGAACTGTACGCTTAAATATCTCTACTCTAGTGCCTTCTAGAAGGGCATAGCGTGACGTGTAAGTAAAAAATAAGAATTATATGACTGCATTATAACTTAACGTATCAATAACGCAACGTATTGTGCTAATAACGTGTTATAGCAGTAATTAGGGATTTTTAGTTGGCCACTTCTGCTCCTCCGATAACTTTCCGACTCACCTTTCCGCAAATGCGCATGCGCATACTGAGTCGGAGATCTCTATCGGCTACGAAAAAACAGCGGAATCCCACTCATTCCGAATTTAGCGGACTTCTTTCGTGCGAGCTTTCGTGCTCCCACTCAGCTGGAGCATGCGCAGAGCGTTCACTTACAAACAAGATGGCTGACAACAACAGAAAGAATATTGTTCGCTTGTGCGGCGTGCACTTGGAACGACTTTGGTCTGCAACTTCCCGAAATCATGGCTGGGCGACAACCACGGGTACAGTAGCGGATGTTCTGAAGAAAGGACAGTGGACTGTTGACGAGGCGTAGTGTACTTCACACCCTGTGTGACTTCCCTCGTCTGGACGCCTAAGCCTAAGTGAAGGTGCGCATTGTTTCGCAGACTCTCGGTGACCAAAAGCTGTTGCCGGCGCATAAATGCGCAGAGAAACGTTTAGCAACATTACGTCTTCCACAACCATCGATACAAATGCTTGTAACACGCATTTCATGCGCCTAATGTAACTGGATACTAGTAAAAGAAGTTAAGATTTTTGCGTACAGATGGCGTCCCGCTTGATTTTTCATGTCGGTGGGTCGTTCTCGGTGACTCTTCGTCTCCAAACTAAAACGGCGTATCTGTTTTTCCGAGATCGGATCGATCGGCGTGTTATCGTAGTGGGAACTAAAACTCCCTATTAAAGTGAGAGTGCATTCAGTTGACGCGCGCAATATATCCTGCTTCACGAGACGAGATAAAATTACAATCAGCCCACGTGTCACTGACCTGTAACTTTTTTTTTTCTCTTTCTCGATGCCATCCTTCATCAAATAACGCCCACATTTAATCCCACGCCCGTAGCGAGCACCCGTGTGTTCTCGGAGTTCTAACCCACGGTGCGAACCTTCTACCGTGTAAAATAACGGGCGCCACGTCTCTGTATCGTAATCTCACGAGCAGAACATCGTATCATTTCGACGGCTTTCACTAGTGCATCAAAAAAAAAAGAAAATAAAAATAAAAAACGAAAAAAGGAGAAAAATGCCTTCCCTTCATCTCGCTATAAAATTTAGAGGTTGAAACGTGTGCCAAGCTCTTTGAAATTAAATATGGATTTTTGTTATTCAAAAGATACCTTACACGCGCTGACGTTTTTCATTCTTTGTTTTATTTTTTTTTTAGACGTGCAATACGAGCCCGGCGAGATTCGCGACACAGAAAAAAACACGCGCTTTCCTGAGCACGGACAAACAACATGGGGTAAACCAAATGGATTTTGTTGATCCGTTTAGACAGTATATTTCATCACTTCCAATTCAAACCTTGGAAAATCCTACCACATAGCACTGGAAACACATGTGTGCTATGGGGGGTTGTAAGGGGACGAGTAAATTACTTGCTGTTCTGTTTCTGCTTCTTTGTACCCTTTCGGTTTATGAATAAACGTTTGTTTGTTTGTTTTTTCTTTCTTTGTTTTGCTGCTGCATTGCGAATAACTTTAAAACGAAACAGATCAGGTTCGAGGCTATATAGTGACCGACAAGTCGAGCGAACGAGCAGGGTTCGACGCCTGCATCTCGGAATGTTCATTCCATTCATGTAGGGTCATTTTTAGTGCGCGACAAAAAGTAGCAGAAGACAGACTGCGTCGTCTGCAACGCGATGCGGGTCTGTATTTGAGCAGAAGACATTACCGGAAGCGAGCGTGTGGATGTCGTCTGCTAGCAGAGCAATGTTGTGTGCACGACTTGGGATTTCTTTATCGATTTTCTTTCCACATAAGCTAAATGGCGTGTCCGCGACGAGCTTCCGATGTCCAGTTGGTTAAGTAAAGTGGCCATTTCAGCAAAAGATGTTGCGGGCGAATAATTTTCTTTTCTTTTTACATTGTGCTATTGGAAACGAACAGGCGGGAGACGTAGATGGATAAGGACATGATATATATGTATATATATATATATATATATATATATATATATATATATATTTACATTTTCGTTTCGTATCTCGCGCAACAGTGTAATATACGTATATCCACGAAAATTGATTATATGCGTACAAATGATCAGCTTGTCCTTTTTTCGCCTCGGGAATTGTGTCAGCCGACGTCATCGTTGTTAAATGAATTAAGGAATTCCGCCGTCACTTTTGATATCACATTGGGATATACATAAAATATTTAGGCGTGTGCAAATCCAAATATTTTAAGTCGAATCGAATATCGAATCGAATGGGGGCGGGAATTCCGAATACCGAATCCAATATCGAATATTCGTGCAAAATTTACAATATGTGACTTTTGCACTAAAAGTTTCCATTTTGTGGCCCATGGCATTAGTGTAATTTTTCTGGCATTAACTGTCACAAGAGAGACACGCAATTCTTCTGTTTAAAGCCCCTACTCTTTAATTTTACATCAGAGTGCTTCCTGCTTTTCAGATGAGCCTACACTTACTGGAGTACTGGAGTTGTTACCTTCATTTCAAAATTTTATGTCAGGCAGTAGCATGTTATACGGATGAGGCTGTAATTGTTTCAGACATCCACAGGCCATTTGTGAAACAAACGCATTATCATGCTGCCTCAGCTTTGCCCATGAACACCCTTTAGTTTCTTTGCTCTCACCCGAGGAAGTTGCACTGCTGAAATTTCAGACATAAAGGACATCTTTAAAACACCCTTCTTGTTTGTGGGCTGTGGACATCACTCAACAGTCCTAGCTTTTTAAAGGCAACCTCACAAACATCAAATCAAAGTCCCTCGTCGGCACCGCTAAACTGTATGTGGGAGAGGCGGCACCCCTTCCACAGACGATGTCTACAAAACTAAGTTTGGATAACGTTATCTTCAACTAAACACCGTCCGGCCTGTGTTAATCCTGCAGCAAGGGCAATTTCCTAAAGTAGGCTTCACCTCATGCACGGTAGCAACAGGTGAAGCCCACTTTCGGGTTGTGTCGTTCATATTCGTGGAATAGTCGAACGTTGGATATTCTCGTCGAACGTTGGATTAGTTCTCGAATTCGCGAATCGAATAGCTCGAGCGTTTGATATTCGATTCGCGAATAATTCGAGAACTCGAATATGCGCACACCCCTAATAATATTACGTAGAAGAACTGCTAGTTCTGCACTTACAGGGGCGTCGCGGCGACACAAAACACCGTTTCGGTGCTCTTAAGACCAACTTCATACTAAGAGCCTGACGTGCCTCAGGTTTAGTAACGTAAGCTAGGGAGCTTACAAGAAAGATACATAAATGCATTTATTGAATACTTGCTTAGAATGGGCTTATACTGGTCTTGAGGCGACGGGTCACATCCCAAACCCAAGACTTTGTAGATACCTTCGGCACAGCCAAGAGAAAGGTAGGGGGTTCAACCTCTCTCCCGAAATTGTCCCTTTAGTTGTTGGGAGAGGGCAGCGAGTGTGAAATCCGCTTCTCTGTGTAAAGTTCCCACAGAACTGCCTCCGAAATATTTTTTCCCGGCTACTCCACTGCATCGCTCGCAGTTGCTTCGAGGCGCTTATGTAATATATGAAGGAAAAACAATGAGAAGACGGAAGCAACAGGAAGAAGAAGCTACGCAGCCAGTTCAGATTAAGAACGAGAGGCGTGTAGTTAAAGGGAGTTGTGTGTTACAGTGACAGTGTTACAGTGACAGTGTTACAGTGACAGTGTTACAGTGACAGTGTTACAGTGACAGTGTTACAGTGACAGTGTTACAGTGACAGTGTTACAGTGACAGTGTTACAGTGACAGTGTTACAGTGACAGTGTTACAGTGACAGTGTTACAGTGACAGTGTTACAGTGACAGTGTTGTGTTACAGTGTTGTGTTACAGTGTTGTGTTACAGTGTTGTGTGTGTTACAGTGTAGTTAAAGGGAGTTGTGTGCCATTCCCATTCGTAGTTGTCAACATGTGACCCCCTCCCCTGGCGGAAATGTCCGCCGTATTTGTTTCCCTATTATGATGGGTGAAAATAAACCTGATTGATTGATTGATTGGGAAATCTGATTGGTTGATTGATGTTCAGAGCCGGAGGAGTTTCGGTATTGACAATGCCAGTTTTCTACGCTATGTCTATTCCCCTCGTCTGCTACGAAAGCTGCAAAAGTCGTCATGAACATCGACATTGCCGCAGATGATCGTCTTTCTCGCTCATTTGGCATTTTTATTTATTTATAAATTTATTGATTGATTGATTGATTGATTTTGACTGCGCCCATCAACGGAAAAGTGTAACGCAAGACGATCGCATATATTCACTGAGGGTCCGAAGTTGGGGAAGTCGGTACATGACAAGTTCACACCACCGCAGCCAGAAACACAGACAAACAAAGACAAAACAAAGACAGAAACACAGACAAAACGCAGCCAGAAACACAGACAAACAAAAGACAGACGCAAAAGAAACACAGATCGCATATATACCTCAAGTATACAATATAAAAATTGTATACCTCAAGCATAACTTGAGGCGAGGTTTTCATTCATTTTCTTTATCTCTTTCCTTTCTTTTTTCTTCTTCTTCTTCCTTTTCTTTTTCTTTTTTGCTAAGCGTTTGATGCGAGACGTGCCAGCTCGAACCGTGCTGCCCGTCATTGCATGAGTATTATAATTAGCGAAGTGATTCCGCGCGCAGACTTTGCCAGATCGAAGTTTCATCCCGAGGCCAGGAGAACGTAAAAAGAAAACTACGCAGGTCAATGCAGAATCCACGTGCAGGTGCGTGTCCCTCCCAATCGATAGGTCTGGACCCCGTCTGTTTGGCTCACAGCGAGAAGTTGCTTGTTTACCCGTTCGATCCCCACTCACTCTCTCTCTCTCTCTCTCTCTCTCTTCCCTCCCTGGTACACGCGCGTGCGATGCATGGAAGCAACTGGTAACCTTGTCAGAAGTCACAGGGGAAGTTTTGGGAGAAGGAGATAAAGAGATATGACGCTGATAATGGTGTAGTTGCTGAGGGAAGTGAAACACGGGATGGTGAATACGACGCCTAGGCGGCGTTCCCACGGGGTAAGTTTTTCCAGCAACTTCAACCAACGTCTTACGAGCAATTTCGAGACCGCGTTCACACGTAGCAACTCGGTAGCTCCACCCACAAGCAACCTTACGGGCGACCGATGAATGTGGGTTCGAATCGAACTGGTGGTGTCTTCTCTTTTGTTGTTATTACTCCAGAAGATCATAATTTTCAAAAAATGGCTATTGACACGTTTGCGTGACGTTAGTGAAAAAAAAAAAAGAAAAAGTTATTTCGCGGCTGCAGCTGCAGGATTTGAACCCATGAACTCACAAACGAAATCACACCACGTCATCGAGAGTCACGTGGCAATGCTCCCATCGCTGATTGGCCGGTGCACGAGCAGCTTCACAAGCTTTCGGTCGGAGAGCGTTTCCAAGCAACTCGAGCTGCTGGAGGTTGCCGGAGTCGGCCGACTGCCAGCAACTCGCAAAATTGCTCATAGTTGCTGGAAAAAGTTGCCCCGTGCGAACGCTGCCTCAGGCTAATCCTCACAACACCGCGTATTTCGGTTGAAGAATGACAGTCGATAAAAAAGAACCTGTAGCGGGACACGAACCTGCAACCTCAGATTTTTGGTCAGAAACAGTTACAGTCACACCATGCCCGTATGGAGTAACTGTAGCGACTCGGACGGAAAATGAGCGGTTCATGGGCTCGAGCCTCACCTCTGCGGGCTGTTCGTCAACTGCTGTCCTATAAAGGAACTGTAAAGTGAATGGAGACCCTGTAGAAACTGTATGGTTTTCCGAAAGTTTGATATATACGCTACTTCAGATATATACGCAATAGCTCTGCTGTATGTTGAGCACTTTTTAAACAATCGAATTTCAAGGATTTCTGCGCAAAGCAAGCTAGCTAGCTAGCTAGCTAGCGGACTCCAGAAGCGCCCCAACCCTGAGGCGACTCGCGCGCCATCTATTGAGAAGGCAATCAACTAGACGCTACATCAGGCGAGATCGTGCGTTTCTCTCGAGTGCAGTAAGCATTCCATTGCGAAGGTGCACTGTTCGTCTGCTCCGGAACAAAAGAACGCAAACCAGACATTCGTTTAGATCACTTGGACGCGAGGTTTGGCAAACAGCAGCGATACAGCGAGCAGACGACACAGAGACGCAGAGAGAGAGAGAGAGAAAGGCCAACAGATGGCGCGGATCGCCTCACTGCACGGAGCTCGCATGTTACAACCGTTAACAGCTTAAACCAACTTCTCAAAAGTTCCTACTGTTCTTCAAAAAAATCTAATGGTAATTATTAACCTGTCTCACACGCGTTACGTTGTACTTCAATATCACGTGATGTCTGTCCGCCAAAGCGGGGCAGACTCCGACTTTGTTCTTTGCGAGCGTTGAGGGCCGACATCTTTCAGTTTCGAAAAGATGTTCAAAATTAGTAAGTGCGAAAAGTGTGAAGAACTGAGAGGTGATGACTTGTTTGCGTGATCATACCGCCAAGTTCTACGTGATGGTACCTTAAACTATTGCGGTTATATTTCACTTCCTTTAAGGGGATGTTGCATTCAGAAAGAAAATCATTAAAAGCCAGTAGCAGGTGTATATAAATGACGCAAAAGAAGCAGGTACTAAGACAGTGGTAAACATATTGGGAGAGGAAGAACTATTGGTTGAAAGTCCTCCTATGAGGTCCCGTGCGTTACACGTGCTGCGCTTCGCAGACCGCACGCTATATGGTTTCTGGTCTTCTGATAAGGCTCCATTCCATATTGCTCAAATTCACAGTCGCCCATTAACTCGACGATATCAGCAACTTCCCCGCAACTCTTTCACTGCCAAGTGAACCTTATGTTAAGGGACACTTCGCAACCAAATGGATTTCAAGCGCTTGCGGTATTCCGACAATCATTTACACGAACTGAACACAGTTGTGAAATATCTCACTTGAAAACGGAGGTGGAATCATAAAAACGACTTTTAAAATTTGGAAAATGTCTGGCTCCCACCGAGCGTCGATGGAAGTACTTCTTTCTCTCTTTCTCTGGTCGGCCAACGTCACCGTGCGTTAGTCATATCATTCCTGCGCTGTTTCTCAGGAAAGCAGGCGACACCTGTTTCTTTCCATCTGCTCAATGAGCGGAAGTCATCCCCATATCATCGTCATCATGTATCTGTCTCTCTCTCTCCATCTGTGTCTGAATAATCTGATCCCGAACCTTCGTCCATTGTTTCGCTTTGTTTTGGGGAATCACATACAGCGGCTACGACCGGCGTGGTATATACTACTTGTCCGCTCCATGCAGGGTGACATAATAGATCTTTAACCGAGAAACGTCATCATGTCGTTGGTAGACAGACTGAAAACAAAACAAATCGGAAGGGGAGGGCTGGGTTCCACGAATGGGGTCTCGTTCGCTACCTCCTATTTAAAGAAAAGTATGACCGAAGGTCGGGGATTTCAGGGACCATCGTAATCCCCTCAAGACCGTGGCTTTCGGGCGCGACTGTTCGCCCCCCAGCTTCGAGCGTAGTTCAACTCTACCAAATTGGTGGCGCTGTCGAACACTGTATGACGTCATATGACGTCAAAGTTTCTGCGACTCCCTCCCGCGTCCCTGTTTCGGTTTCGGTTTCATTCCTCGTTTATTTGAGGCATAATTCGTCACACGAGAAAGAAACAAAGTTGCGGATGCTATGCACCGACTACGATGTGCAGCATTTTTTTTCCTCCGATCGTTCTCCCCTTTCCACATACAGAACACACTGTACGGTTCGCCTCCACGCAACATATATAGAAGCGCAAAGATAGCGATAACGTGCAAGATCGGAAGCGACTGCTTGCGAGGTTCCTCTCGTACTAATTGTGCCGGCTCCAACGAACTACGTTGTATCCGAACTCGGGGATAAGTGCCCAGAAAGCACCGACACGCGGGGCCTAATGGACTCGGGAAGATGTAGGTTGGTTAATCCCGAGGCTAGCTGTAAGCCCCCCCGCTGCGCGGGAACACGGGACTCAGACGTGCGTCCAGGGGAATCAAGCAGACTTGCTACCGAAGCAGGCTTAGCTATCAAATCGTCTTGCAGAAAGAACCTCTCCTGCGGAGGTATATATCGACAACGGTGGTGCTGCGTATCCTGTGCGGATGTTCTGGGGATCTTCTGCGGATCTTCTGGGGAGGGGAGGGGGCGGAGATTATGTTAAAAAAACTTTAGCGGCCCTCTCAGTTCGAGAGGTCTGCGCGGTTTCGAACGTAGAATTCACTTGGTGATTTTTTTAATTACGTTTATTTTATTATTTTATTTTTATTCGCACCGACTATTAAATAATTTGGTTTTTGTTCCACGTTAGCGACGGGAAGCCACTGTCACTATGAGCTGTGTGCGGACGTGGCAGATGACAGCAGGAAGGGACTGAGGACACTGGGTTAGTACGCGTCGTGGGGCGACTTCAGCGGGAACTGAACCCACATTCGTCAGTAAAGTCAGCCGGAGAAGCCGGGAAAAGTCTCAGACAGCACAGCCGGTGGTAGGACTCGAACCCAGTCTTCAATTTCAAATAAATCACGTTGGCTAAGGTTTCCCTACAGTTTAGCGAGCCTCGTTAAAGAGAATGACGTTTTCGAGAAGAGGCTACACTTAAGCGAATTACGTCTGAGCAAGTAAGCTCGTTTTATCGAACTACGTTTTCGAGAATAGGGGGCACGTTTCAGAGAACACCATTTCTCGCGAATCAACTTTCGTTCATAAGCATTTATTTCAAGTAATGTACAACGGTGCGCCGGTATTCTGTCGTACTCATTTCGTTTCGTCTGCTGAATAGACGACGTAGCGCCTTCGTGGCCAATCTCAGACCACGACCTACTAGATTATAACGATCATGTCATAATCGACAACCATTATGAAGAGCCCGTCCGAACGATCCGCTACGAGCGCTACACATCGGCCCGCGAGATCTACATCGTGATTGGACAATGGAAATTTGAATTTTGAACGCGCAGACGTACGACTACCGTGGCAGACGACAGCAACAGCTCCTATGAAAGCGCGCCCTAACCCGTCCCCTTAGTCCTGACGAAGGCGGAGCTTCCGCCGTAACGTCGACGTTACCCCTCAACTTTCCACCTGTAAATAAATAACTTCCCCCTCTTTCCTTACTGCCTACACTTTCGTTGTCTGCCTCTAATTTTTTTCAACTATCTATATATATATATATACATATATGTATATACAGAAGGGTAAAAGTTCAGAAGGCCACGAAGTAAATACAGCTATGAAGGAATGAAAGGCAAACAACGAAGGTAGGGGAAGTAAAAAAAACGGGGTGATTTATTACAATTTAAACTAATAGACCGGTATCTAGGGGTATGGTCAACGTTGCGGCGGAAGCTCCGCCTTCGTCAGGACTATGTGCTAAGTCTTAGTCCTGACGAAGGCGGAGCCTCCGCTGCAACGTTGATTATACCCCTAGATACTTTTCTATTAGTTTAAATCGTAATAAATTGCCCCCTTTTTACTTCCTATACCTTCGTTGTTTGCCTTTCATTCCTTCATAACTATACATCTATATATATAGTCATTAAATTATCTACATTAGCTTAATTAATTTAGCCCTACACCATGCCGTAACGGAAAGGCATATATTATACGTCAAAATCTCCGCATATCGATAAGCCAAACACACGCCACGCCTCAATACACAGAACGGCACACATACTCAACACAAGAACACCGGAACTCGATATACCGAACACTACAGCACCTCAATACAACCGACGCCAGAGCACTTTACGACAATACACCCAAAACCACGCCTATACATTTATTTATTTAGTCGATACTGCGTGCAATTACGCATATAACGAACGCCACTGGCTCACTATAAGCCCAACTTCAAAAGCAGTTTCGGCAAAGTCTCTCTCGTCCCAAAGTACGCCATGCGACGCAGCATTAAGTGAAATACTTTCCGTAATAGACAATTAGCCTGTAGCGAATCCACGGGGCGTTGCCATGCGCCCGTTGAAGCTGCCGTATACCTGGCGGTTCAATGTTCATCAGCGCGAAAGGAACATCGGTCACTGCACAAATCAATTCGTCACGGGGCAGCGCTTCGCTGAATGTTATACATTTCCAAGATTACACTTAACGGGTCGATTTCCACTCTATGTGTGTGTGTGTGTGTGTGTGTGTCGGAGCAGTCATGGCGTATTTATTTCGGAGTAGATTGATTATGTAACCCAGCGGTGACGCAGCAAGGAGAACGCCGTGTCGACGAGTGCAACGGAGGACATTCAGGAAACGTTCCATATTGAGATAGCGCTATACAGTGAACCCTCGTTAATATGACCCCCGATAATCTGACATACGCGCTTTACGACCATACTTCTGGGGAACAATGCAGTGAAACCTTTGCAAATCTCCCCCTTTAATATGACAATTCCGCATTATGACCAAAATTTTCGGGAACGACCATGGTCATAATAACGAGGGTTCATGGTACAGTGAACCCTCGTTAATATGACCCCCGATAATCTGACATACGCGCTTTACGACCATGTTCCTGGGGAACAATGCAGTGAAACCTCTGCAAATCCCCCCCGTTAATATGACAATTGCGCATTATGACCAAAATTTTCGGGAACGATCATGGTCATAATAACGAGGGTTCACTGTATAGTGAACGCTCGTTAATATGACCCCCGATAATCTGACATACGCGCTTTACGACCATACTTCTGGGAAACAATGCAGTGAAACCTTTGCAAATCTCCCCCTTTAATATGACAATTCTGCATTATGACCAAAATTTTCGGGAACGACCATGGTCATAATAACGAGGGTTCACTGTAGTTTATAGTTCTACGTGAAAATTCTCAAGAAGCTTGCAACGTGCTATGTTAAGGACACTTTTCTGTACCTTTATAGTAGCATTTAATGATCGTACAAAAACTTTGTTGTGTGGGCGTTACGAAAAAGGGTCGAGCTTGTAGGGTCCGTCCGCCATCTTTGTATTGGTTCAATTTCCATCTTGGTTTGTTAGACTGAAAATATAACCCCCCAGTAGGCGCTCTTTCCTACTTCTTCACGAGGCTTCTATTCGGAAGAGCAACTATAAATATCTTCCTGTACGGCCACTTCGCCTCAAGGCGCTCAGAGCTTCAAAGCGAGAACAAACCTAGTTCTGAATAAAATCGCTTTTCTTATAACGTGATATCAGACTGGATCGTATCTTCCAACTCCTCGTGCGGCGATGGTTGTTCAACTTATTAACCAGGATTATTCTGCAAAGAAGAAAAGGAGGAGGAGGAAATGAGGAGGAGAATGAGGTTGTGACTGGTGTTTCGATGTGGTTTGAGTGGTTTCGATGTGCTTTTGTTAGCGCCGCGAAGCAGCTGCAGCTGTGAGCATTGTACAGGCGTGCATATATCGAGAGAGGACAGAAGGAAGGAGTGAGAGACAGGAGGGGGTTAATAAGCTTCCTGGGACGACTTCAGAAGGAACAGTGCAGACGTCCGTCCTGATCTTCCACCGCAGAATCGAGGGAAACCTAAGACAGCGCAGAAGGTGGGAGGATTCGAACATAGCATCTTCCAGTCTCCAAAACGACCTTGAAGCAACCGCAAAAAAGTGGATGCTTCATTTTAGTTGCTACGTTTAATAATTAATGTGTTTAATCGTAATAATTGGCGTTATATCCAATAAGTGAATGAACTCAACACTTCAATATTATGCGCTGCATGTTGGTATAAAAGTATCCTGTACAAAGACAGGATCCGGAAGGACAGAAAGTGATGCTCCACTATCAGCAACCTTTAATACCCCTATCATGACGTCACAAATATTCCCTGAAACCAATAAGAACAGACCAAGTTATTTTTCTTTCTTTCTTTTTTCAACGTTCTTCTCAATGATAGGGGTACTTTGTGTTCCTATCAGGCTCCTCTCTGTTGCGTCTGTTCAAGAAATTATTGATGGCAGAGCCGTATGTCACGTATATATTATGTTTTCTATATTTCAGTTATACATTATCTGTAATCGTTGTTCCATATGTTAGAGATAGCCTGCAACGTACAGACCATAGATATTAGGCATTTTTCGCTTTTCAAAAAGACCCTGATTCTTATGTTTATAGACCATGTTTTCCGAGATACGTAAAAACATTTTCTGGATTATTAATAATTTAACAAATATAACCTAACAGATAACACCTTGTCATTTGTACAATGTCTACAAATAATGTCGTGATCCCTTCGTATTCAACCACGACAAAAAAAAAAACAGCCTTCTGCATAAGATAACTCGGTGGATGAACACCTTTCTTCCCGAGCCCCGTTCCCGACAGACTTCTTTGCACTCGAATATATTTTAACCGTCCGCCTCCCCATCCCAAAGTGCCCACGAACTTTGCTGTTACTTATCAAGCTGTATCCCATCGTAGAAGGCCCTATAATTACTTCCGAAAATCGATCTTGACTCTGTTCGCTCCGCTTTGCTGCTAATCTGACAAGAAAGATAAAAAAAAAACGGAAAAAAAAAGGAACAGCGCCAAAACGTTTGGCAGCGCCCCCTCTTTCCCCCTTTCCCCTCTCAGTCCTGCAAAGAGCGGAATAAATAAACTAGCAGAAACAGCCATCGGCCCGGCAGCCGTTACGCTACTGTGTAATCAATGTTATCTGCGACGGCCCTTAAACAATACGCGAGGTCCTATTATCGAACATATTCGATAAGAGTGGATATATATATATATATGTGGAGAGAGAAAGGATGAAAGGGAATATATGGGGGAAAAGTTTCGGTGTTCGGTTACCACGCGGAGAGTTTTTGCGCAATCGAGTTCGGAAAAGTTGCCCGTACTTCCTTTTTGTTTGCGAGTGCCTATCGCATGGTGAGTGAAAATTAACGGTAGAGGACCGTCGAAAAGTAGATAGATTTATATCAGACGATAGAGAGGCTAGATGCGTCAGGGTTCAAGAGGATGGATGTTGTTATCGCTTTCATTTGCTTCGTGAGAGACTGTTCACTTTGACGTCGATTGTTTAGTAGATTATAAGAAGTGAAGGAGCAGCGATTACGTATCGATGTAGAGTGTGTATGCGTCTGTGTTTATTATTATTATTATTTCATCATCTGTGGCACCTTTGAGATTTAATTGTACGCGTCAGCATAGACATCATCTTCAGCATTCTATTTAAGATAAAGTACAGATAGTAACTGTTACTCCGGAGGCTTCATTTATTGTCTCCTGTTAACATTGGCTATGTTGAAGATATCACCAAAGAAGATGATGAGTCACTGTCTGTTACACTCATGTGACAGACATCGCGCTCGTTTTAGTTCCTTTCAGCGTAATAAACGCATCGTCACCCCTCTCCGCTGTGTCGTCTTTCACAGGGTAAAGGCCCGTTCCGACATACAGCGCTTTCCTCCACAGCGCTGCACCACAGCACTGCAAAACAGCACTGCAAAACAGCACTGCAAAACAGCACTGCAAAACAGCGCTGTATTTCCACTGTGGGGTTCGTACTTGCAGCGCTTGTCCCAGCGCTGTACTTGGTGATCTCACGTGATCGGGAAAAAAAAAGGCAGCCCCGTCACGTGAACGCGGCGCCGCGTTCTCATTGGTTCAGGGAGCCTATCGCTGGGAGACAGCGGTGGGAAAGTTCACCGCAGCTCAACTTCGCCAAGCGCTGTTTTCCATCGAGTCGCAGCCGGGAGAGGAGGAAAAAACAGCGCTGTTTTCCAGTGCTCTGGAGCAAAGCGCTGTATGTCGGAACGGGCCCTAAGACCCGAATCTAGCCAATACCCTTATTAGTGATTTTTGTCGGGCAATCCTTTTATTTTTTATTTTTTTCGAATCGATCATATTTCCTAATAGGCTAGTGTGTTTGCTTGCCCTTATAATATTCATAATAAATTTATAGTAATTGAGAGTAAACTTCCACGTAAGGTGAGACAGTTATGCGGCGACATCCTGCACGTGCTGCAGGGTTGGACTGCGGATAATTTCGACCAGCTGGGATTCCTTCCCGTGCGCCAGATCATGGAAGCAATGTCTACCTCTCCCACATTGCTACATTTAATTGCTTCGTTTCTTACTTGTGCCTCGTGCTCTACAAGGTTGTAGGTATTCTATACAGAGTGCCTACTATCCTGAAGACCCCGAGCTGGAGACCTCAAACTTTGTGCACTCCGCGTAGAGTATATGACTGGAGGAGTTTCGGATTAAGCTGTCGCGTCTGGCAAACATGTGCACTCCGCAATCTTTGACATAGCCTACCAAGTCTTCAGTGAAATACGTTTACCGTGCCCTGAACGTTCCATCTCCCTGGTAGTAGGCGCTCTACGGAGTGCAATGGCCCCCCGGGGTCTCCAAGCTAATACGGAGTGCCTACTATCTTGGAGGTCCCGAGAAACATTGGAAGCAATCAAGAGCAGCCTCTTGAAACCGACTAACTGTTCACCAACAACAATGAAGAGAAACACCCTATCTAGCAGAGTCATATTCGATGCATACGTCCCAGATAAACGTTACTCTAATGTTAATGGAAATTCATATCAGGCCACAGGCTAGTTCTCCAGTGGGTTCCAGCCCATTGTGGTGTCGTGGGGAACGAGCAGGCCGACAGCGCCGCAGAAGCAGCACTCTCGTATCGGAAACGGACCCGTATTGTTCTGCTGAGAGGAGACCGCCGTTCCATTCTGCGACGCCTAGTGACACCCCTGGCTTCCCGCCAACGGACAACCGACATTCTTCCCCCCTCTATGTTGAACAGAGTTGATCCCGCGCTCGCTTTCTGCATGCCACGAAACACCTCTCGTCAAGATGCTGCATTAATCCACCGAATGCGCCTCGATGTGGCCTTTACAGCTCAGTGGCGTTACCGATTGAGACAAGTTGACTCTCCCACCTGCTGCCACTGTGGTGCTCTTGAGGATCTGGAGCACATTCTTCTTCATTGCCGTCACTACGAACCTTCCCGAACCACACTCTCCGAGTCTCTTCGTCAGCTGGGCTCTCGCCCTTTCTCCCTATCGAAATTGCTTGGTCCCTGGCCCAATCCAGCCCAGCAACGCTCTGCGCTCAAAGCTCTTCTGACATTTCTGGACACCATCGGACTTCGATCGTTATTGTGAAGGGGCTCGTTATTTTATTCCCCACATTCCATCCAGCAATGGGGTAGAGTATCGCCTGTGGCGATGAAACTCCCCACTCTCCAAGGTCGAAAATAAAGTTGTTGTTGGAATTCATATCCACGGTGGTCCGTCGGCGGATTAATTTTGTCCAGCCTGCAGGATCTATAACGTGCATCGAAATATCGATCAACACACCGCGCACCGCATTTAATGTCCCTCGCCGAAGGCGGCGTGTCAAAGCAACTTGTACCCGCTGCCACCAAGCTGCTGGCGTCCTCGATCGGGTTCGACCCCACAACCTTGGGATCAGTAGGCGGACACGGCCATTATCATGCGGCTTACTACCATCAGTGATGGCCAGTAGTTAACTACATGTAGTTAAACTACTAGTTAAACTACCTGATTGTAGTTAAAAAGTAGTTATCAACTATTTGCAGAATGTAGTGGCAACTACTAGTTAAACTACTATTTTAAGTAGTTAACTACAGTAGTTAGGTTACTGAAGGCGCCAACTACTTCCGATTGTGCCGCAAGCTTTACGGCAAGATTGTGCTTCCGACTTTTACCTTGAGCTACTTGTTTGATGAGAACGGAGGTGCAGAGCAATTGTGTCGTGCATGTGTACTAAATCTTCACTTTTAATGCTTGTCTAGTGAAGCCTCATTTGCTGTGAAGTAATTCTGCCGAAAACAATCCCGCCGCAAGCTTTGCATTTGATGATCGTAGCAATGGCTTGAGCAAAAGTTTATTATTGCTTGTGACTCATATTTAGGTGTCCAAGAACACTACAAGGGATTGGTGTTGGTGGACAACGTTAAGTAGTTATAGATGTAGTTAAACTACATTGCAGTAGTTAAAAAAGTAGTTTTAACTACTCCCCTGATAAGTAGTTGAACTACTAGTTAAACTATTCAATCAGAAAATAGTTAGTAGAAGTAGTTAGTGGCCATCACTGACTACCATGCATACGCACTACATGGATCTCCGCATCTTCGCGAGGACTTGATGTACCACGTGACCTTCTGACGCCGCTTCTTCGAACGTTGCAAACCCATACACACCCATTCAGCCCGAAATACCCGATCTGAAAACGACACATGACATTCAACAGCGCGTGCTGTCTTCGCAAGCACTGATCTCCCAACAACTCTCCCACCTTAATGTCAAATTGATCCCCGACTGCAGTCGCAACAGAGCCCGACAATTAACAGCTTACTGCCCATCACGCGACACATTCTCCATTTCATAATGGTCCAAAACGATCTTTGGGGCGAAACAGCGCTGCGTAATTGCTGACCGCCGTGCATAATGTACGGGACGGTGACTCCCAACTCTTTTGACAGGATGATCACTGCTCTTCAAATACATCCCCGCCCGCCCAAAAGTCAAATCTGTACGACGCGCGCGCGCGCGTGTGTGTGTGTGTGTGTGACCCTCCTTGACCCATGTATTCAATCAAAGGCAGGCATTGAAAGCCCGAAAAGTTCTGGACGGAGATCTGCAAAGACCGGTCATTAGGAAGGGATGAACGCAGCCGCGCCCTTGGAGAGCGCGCTGCACATGCGATTGTTTCGCCAGATCAAATATGCAAATGAGCAAAGTTCTTCCAACCGATCTCTCTCCCTTTTTTTTTTTCTTCGGTAGCTTTTTTTTATTATTTCTTTATTTTTTCGTGGTACTATCATTGTAACAGCGAGAGAGTACTTTTAACAAAGCGTGTCCGGACTGCCACTACTTCCTGATTTGTTCGGTTCTTGCGACTTTCTTTATTTGTACGAAGCGGTATATATATATTTTTAAATACATTATTCGTCCTGTGTTCAGCAAGCAGAAGTTAAGTAGGAGCGGGATTCGTGGGAGAAATTGTGGAGGAGCGTAGGATAGAGGTGCTGCGCGTGCTCGTTCAGCGGTAAGAGGTACATCATTAGTGAAGCGCCTGTGGTGGGTACTACAGGGTACCCCATAGTGGGGGGAAAACTGTCTCATTTCCGAGCGTGATAACAGCCTTCCCGGGGGCACTCGGGGAATGTTACACGACCAAAATCGTTGCGTTAAACCAACAGAATAATTTTGTTCAATTAAGATTTTCTCGTGTTCCAAAAGGTTGCTGTGATTGCGCTCGAGAACAAGAGGCACATTTTTTTCCCCAGTGTTATTATTAAGTTTGACGGGAGGTGTACCGGGCCAGTACGCGAATTATGTGTTGTGTTGCAACCAACTTACAGATTAGGCTCTTTTCTTCTGCGTGGGTCGTGCTCGGCGGTGAAGACTTTCTGGGACCTTCTCAGCCCTCTGTCCAGGCCGAGACCGAGAGCACTTGTGCACAGGGGCTCGACCAAATATATACGAACCTGAAGTGTAATAGTAAAGGAACAAATGGGTGCCACAGATACCAGAGTAACGAAAAAACGCGTCTCAATCGTCATGATAGACAAGATATCACTGATATGTTATGGATATATTTACCCGCACCCCATGTTAGTGCGTACCAGTTCTCGTTTGCTTATCGAACCACCGACGAACAGAAAAAAACAGAAAACGGAAAAACAAAAACGAAACAGAAAAAAACAAAAGAATGGAAACAAAACGAAAAAAACAGAAAAAAAACAAAAAATGGAAACGCTGCAAAGGCAGCACAATGTACTGAAAGTCGAGTGCAATAGGGGTGGACGGGTAGGTGGAAGGCCTTGAACACACTCGTGAAACTAAAGAACATTCATAAGACACATACCGTCCACCCCTATTGCACTCGACTTTTAGTACATTGTGCTGCTTGGATGGTCGCACCTGCCGAAACCGAATGGAAACAAAGTCACCAAGAATGGAAACAGAACGAAAAAAAAACAGAAAAAAACAAAATAAGGGAAACGCTGGTCGGTGCGACCAGAGTTTCCATTTTTTTGTGTGTTTTTTTTCTTTCTACTTGTATTCTATTCTCGCTCCCCTCTTCCACAGTTTGCTCGCCTGACGTCCGATTCGTTCCTCACCTGCTATTTTTCTACATATGCCAAGCTTTTATCTTTTTCCCATCACTTTCTATACCGTTGTTCTGTTTACCCCGTTTTCTTTTTGTTTTTTTTTTGTTTTTTTTCTGTTGCACTGCTCAGTAACCTTTGCTGCTATAACCTTGAATTGTTTTGATATGGTGTAAACTTCTATGTTCTATGCTCTTAACTACTTTGATAATAATTCGGTGCTTAACGTCGCGAGACAACTGTGATCACGAGCGACGCCACAGTGGTCGGGTCTGTGGATTAATTTTGCCCACCTGAGGGGTCTTTAATTAACGTGCGCAAAAAATCTCGACACACCACATTTAACGTCCCTCGCGGAAGACGGCGTGTCTGAGCAACTTGTACCCTTCCACCAAGTTGCCACCGTCCTCGATCGGGTTCCTAACTACTTTGTGCCATTGTTTTTGTAACATGCTTAGACCATGTCCATAAAGTATAGGCCAACATAAAGTAGGCATAAGATGGTCAACATTATCAATAAATAAATAAAAATATGGCCACATATGCTATCTTATCCCATTTCCATCTATGCTCTCCGTTTTCCCAACAAGAAGTTTCAACTATACGCAAGACCCCTTCCTTCGAAGCAAAAGGAGCAATACAAGTGAAGCCGATGGTATAGCAGACGAGAAAATTCGTCTGCGAAAGTCTGCAGGAAAAACACGACTCGGATTGGATAGGATACCAACAACGCGAAACGTCGTCGCTATCTTATTGGCGAGTTTTAGTGCATCGTACGCAACCGCTTTTGCGTACGTAAGGGATAGCGTTGGCGGTTCCGCGCACGCGCTAAACCGCTATCCCTATGCTATCCCTTGACTCTTTCGCTGGAGGTATAGTCGTGAAGGAGTGATTGCCGACGGTCTCCTGAACCTCGAAACTGGGATATGGCACCGCTTACGTGTTTTTGCTTTCTCTCATTTTTCGGTCTCTTTGTTTTCTTTTTTTTTTTCTGGCTTTTTAGTCTATCTCGTCTAAGTGACCATAAAATCCTGTACAGATACACAGTTTCGAACAAACACACTTTCAGAGTTTCCATACTGAATCACCGGGTGCTGCAACCCTCCATTGCAATTCTTGCAGCCCGTCTGTCCTGTTATTGCCAAGATATCTCCTACAGGCCCACGATCCGAAACATTAGCTTCGTTCTTCCCTTACACTATACTCTCAGGAAACGGTGCATATTGTGTACCGCGTCTGGTGCCCGGGATATCTCGTTCATGTACGTCGCGTAAAAAGAAAAAAGAAAAAAAAAAAAAGAAACGTTGTTGACGAATATCTGCGACAGTAGAGTATAGTGCTGGCTCAGGCATTTTTTTTTTTTTTTTGTCTTTGTATGACTTATTCTAGAAGAAAATTGTATCGCGTCTGATTTTCCTTTCTTTCTTTTTTTTAGTATTATTCCTTAAGGCCTTTACTTTTGTGGACGGCAGGAAGTGTACTTAATGTAGCGAGCAGACGATAAGCCTCAAGACCGTCGTCTGCTATGGTCGTCTGCTTGGGAAACATCTAAAACCTGGGTCGTATTCTGCAGTCAGCAAGACGTGCTATCGTGGCACAATGCACGCTTACGCGTATTGTGCAGTTGTTCCGGGACGCATACACTGTTGTAGCTATCTGCGTTTCACTGGTTTCGGTTTCGGCATGCAGACGTTTCCTGACGAGACGTCTGCGTCGTTCCGTTTCTGCCACCCTGTCGTCTGCAAGTTTCTTTTTTGGGCGACGTGTACTTTCTTACTGGAGGGAGTGTTTTAGCGATAAATTCTTTCTACAAGTAGGCGGAGCGTGGATACGAATAAGGATTCGCTGGTAAGACAGGCTTCTTGGAAGACATAAATAATAATAATAATTTATTTGATCCCAAAGATGACCGAGGACAGCGACAAAAAGTCACAAATTGCAAATACTGTCAACGACCATTCGTGTCATACAGTCATTCCAATATTTAAGAAGGGTGACCGTAACACCCCCTCTAATTAAAGCCAATGTCTGCTTTGCCACACTTCTCTAAGGTCGTTGAAAAGATCATTTACATGTGATTATAACATTACCTGGAGAAGTACAATGCAATTTCCCCTATAGGCACTGTGGCTTCATATGCAACAAAGCTACAAAACTCGCACTTGTTAGGTATAAAGAGTTCATTTGAAACGGTTTTGGGACTAAAAGGTAACTTTAGGTGTATACATTGACGTTTCGAAGGCGTTCACACACATCTACATCGTCTTGATATTGATTTGTCTATCATATCACGTAAATATTTCGAGCAGTCTATGATAGCTAATTATTTTCGCTATATTTTAACCCACTGTTTGTTCAGCAAACCATTTCGTAATCCGTGAGCCTCGGTATACGATGTCTAGGAAATTTTTGTTGTCTACTGTCTTTCCTGTCGTAGCTAACCAACCCATTGTTTAATTTCTTTTTCATTTGCACTATTTACTATAGGCTACATGTTGTTCGTAGGCACATGAGATAAAAATAAAGGTTTGATTGATTGATTGATGTCTATTGATCAGTTTATGATTGATCTCGGTTGAAAGCAGCAGTTGCTGCAGTCTGTAGGGGTGACGAGACGTCCCCCTAGCCTTCCTCCGTTCCTGCTTTCGGCCAAACATCCCCCATCACGTGATAGAAATCAATTAAATTGAATTAAAGTACCGCAACCATTTCTCGTGTGCACTATTATGTGCGTGCAAAAGCGCATTGCACCGGCCGAAACAGCAAACTGAATGACACGCAACATTGCAAAGGTAACCTGTCTCTCCGAAGCATGCGCCCTAAACCGAAATGTGTTCTGTCTCGTGTAACGAGGGAACACCTGTTGGCATTGGCCGAGCCGGAAGTTAGCTTAGGGGGTTCAACCCCACCCATCCGAAATCATACTTTTAGTAGTACATTTGGTAGAGGGCACATCTCATCCTGCCCATTGGGCCTTGGGGTAGTGGGCCGCACCTTATGTGGCGAATTTCCCCATTCATTATCATTAATTTATTTGTTGTTGTTGGTAGAGGGAAACGAGGGAATTCCCCCTCCCACCCGTAAAGTCCCCACAGAAACCCCTCCCGAAATATTTTCTGGCTATGCCACTGCCCTGTTGGATTTATATGTCCTCTTATCGTCGATCTTGCTCTTCGACTCCGATGCTTAATATCTTTTTTTCTTTGATTCCTCGTCAGCGTTACTATGCGACTGGTGCCTTAAGCGGTGCACAGCCGTGGACCGCTAGAGCAAGATCAGCAGAAAGGAATGGGAGACAGATGGGGTTAGTACGTCTCCTGGGCTGAGTTCATGAGGAGCTATGCCGACATCGCTCCTGAGAAGCTCTGCCGGACAACCCGCCGGGGGAAACCTCGGACTGCAGATCCTATGACGGGATTCGAACCCGTCACTTCTCAGTCTCGAACACGACGTTGCTCTGGAACATTGCTTGCCGATTCCCTTATCCCAGATGGAGTCGTAGCGTTGCCGTAGACTAGAAGCTAACAACAGCAAGGGGCAGTAACACCGCTTCTACAAGCAACGAACAGCCCTGCGCTCTCGAAACATCGCGAGTAGATAAACGTATAACTTTATTAAAGTAAATAATTGCGACGACATAACCATGTCATAGCACACACCCGCAACCCCCATTTTCAAAGCTAAAAACTAAAATAAACATCACGGATAATCTTTCCCCAACGCAAAAACCAACCAAACGCTTAATTTCCCTTTCTCCTTTTCAAGAACCACTTCTCGCGCACTAATACAATTACGCAACAAAGTTCTACTTCGCCCTACGCGCAACAACAAACAAACAAACGAACGAACAAAAAAAACGAATAGTAGAAGAGAAAAAGGAAAAAGAAAAAATCGCGCGCCTCGCAAGTTTTCTTTGGAAAGAGGCAGGTGATCTCATCTAAACTAATTGGTTAGCGTTAAACAAATAGTTGGCGCAAAAGTTTTATCTATACCACGCGTCGCCTTTTAGATCTCTTAGTTACGCCTGGTTTTCTCCGCCGAACGAGTTTCAGCCGCGCTCGGGTGACTCTCTTTTAAAAGCGGGGGGGGAGCTGCCTTATACGAGGCTTAACCTGGTCGATTAATTCCGGCGAATAACAAAATAAATGAAACAAAAATGTTTTAAGGGAGGGGGGGGAGGTTAGGCAGGAAAATTCTGCTCTAATGGCAACTCGGTAGGATCGCTGCCTGTCTGGCGTGCACGTGTATATTAAGGTAGCAGCCAGTTTGGACTACGGTAGTTTTCCACCCCGCACGTAGGGGGAGAGGATTTTTAATTATCAGCGATCGTCTCCGGTTTTATTATAGTCGGGGAACGTTTCGGTGAGGAGGAAGTTAAACGTGATTTCGTTAGAGGCAGGCATATCGTTATGTTGGGGCTGTTGTCTATTATGTGGGCTTTAAGGTGAGGAAAATTGGGGGGAAAGCGTTTCTCGAAATGATAGATGCGGTCGCGATCTCGCCTTTGTTGTCAGAAAGTGGGAATATAACGCAGAAATGGGTGGACGTCGCTTTCTATCGGCCTTTCTTTTTCTTTTTTTTTTGTGTAGGTCTCGTTGCAGTTGTGGAATTCTCTCTTTTTTTCATGTTCGCTTATCTGATTACCAATGATCTCACGTAAACGCAGTTTAGACGTAGAACTTACGTGTTTCCGATCGTTTTCTGTGGCCGACACTTAAGAAATTTCATGTAACGTTTTGGCGTTGCGGCTTGGGGACGGCTAAGTTAATTTGATTGGGTGTTCATTGACTTGATTAAAAATTAAATTACTTGAAGGTCACCCATGTGAATTTTGCGCCCAAAACTTCGTTGACCTCTTGAACTGAGAGAGCATCTTATTTCTTACCCCCCTCCACCACACCGCAATAAAATGAAATATGTTGACGTTGGCAACATGTCCCTGGTTCTTGGCGGAAAGGCAAAACAGACAAAAAGAAAACGAACAGTACAACACGAGGCTCAATAAATTACCAGCGCGCGGCATTTGTCCGGGACACCTCAATGCTTTTATGGTTATGCTCCGCAGATTCCGATCTAACCGCAAGCTCAATGGCCATGACTGCTGTGGCTGCCGCAACATTGCTGAAATCTTTATAAACAGATAATAGTAATAAAAAGGATGAGTAAATACCTTTTATCGATCGACAGCAGTAGAGCAGCAACAGTCCTTATACATGAGTACAGGTTGGGACAAAAGTTTACGGAACACGCGAGCGGCGTACTTTTTCTTCGGTGCGACACCCTAGCGGCTGCAGGAAGCGGGTGAGTTCACTGTTTCGGAGGGGTGGAAGGGTACGCTGTTAGCGACACACACCGGTAGCTTCCACTTCCCAAACACAACCAGGCGATACCGGAACTACCGCTGTGTCTCTGGCATCGCACGCTTGCACCCTCCCCCCCCCCCCCCCCGAAGCAGTGAACTCACCCGCTTCCGCCAGCCGCTAGGGTGTCGTACCGACGAAAAAATACGCCGCTCGCGTGTTCCGTAAATTTTGTCCCAACCTGTACAAGAGCGTAAAGGTTAAACGGAGAAGCAGCCATCTTGATCCGTCCGTCGATTTGAATCCTCGCAACTTGCGGTTGTGAGGCTTATGGCGTAGCTGTCCCACGTGCGTTAATCAGCCTGTCCTACATCAGCTTACTTCTGCGTGTTTCTTTCTTATTATCGACCTAACTGGGCGCTCTCCCACGCGGCGCAAGGTGCCTGTACGAGAAGACTGATAACATGCCGCTGATAGCACGCTGATAAGCGCCCCCTGTTTTTGCTGCGAGCTCGCGTTGATGAGTCACACGTTGTTCTTTAATCGGTATTATCACCTTTTTGTGATGACTCGAGTAGCATATCTCGGTACACCCGGTCTGCTTTCTTTCTTACTAGTGTCTTGAATACAAGAGTAAGAGAATAACGCCGATATTGTCTCTGATTTTGTCGTCGTGCGTTGTATTATGTTCCCTTCATATGCCTTCCACTTGAACGGCATACTCAGGACGAAGCTAACTGCCTGCATCGCTCAATAAACTAAGGGAATGTCTCCAAGAGATATACAGTGTTTATTCACATGACGTCATCCGCAGGAGACCGCCACTGTCGCTAGTAGGCAGATGTGCTGCCATCGGCCGCCATATTGTAGGTCCCATCCAAGCCGTTACCCCATATTGTACTCACCGTATATCTTGTGTTTCAAAGTTGTTGCGCAGTGTAATTTGTAGCATATCCAAGCAATTTCCATGTTTTCGACGTTAATAGTCATCCAAAAAAGGCATTCGGAAGCTAACGAATGCGAGAACGTAACATCGAGGGCCCTACAGTATGGCGCTCAGGTGACGTCATTGATTAAACCCTATTGAAATCGTCATGGACTAAGAGTGGAACAAAATACCACAATCCAGTGGCGAGAGAAATCCTCTTCCCCGTGTAAAGTTCTCGTAGAACCCCTTCCCCAAATGTCTCTTTGACTATATGGTACTGTTCCACACACGCATTATCTCGGTTGAAGTAAGGCTCGGTCATCGAAAAAGTCAGACAGCGGCCGGATTCGATTCCAGCGACTTGACCAATTACTTTCTATCACCAAAACGAGCGGAGCATTAATAAGGAATTAATGATAGGCAAATAAATGTTCCCGCAAAGTCACTGGCTCCTGCTTTCACGAAAGAACGCGTGGCACAATTTGCGAAACCCGTGCTGCCATCTGCGAGAGAGGCAGAAAATCATCACGACTAGAGGGAACGGAAAAGAAGGCGGATGTCAGAAGAATGGTCCCCTTGTTCGGGAGCCTACGTACGGGACTCCAAACTCTTTTGACCCTACACTCTGTTGAAGACAAAAGTAGTATACAAGCGTGCCGGTGAGTGGGCAGTGTCTTTTTGGAGGCTATCAGCCTACCACACGTGATCTTCCAATTCCTCCTCCTCCTCCTCCTCCTCGCGTTTCGCGATCCTCTCTCCTTCTCTTGGGCGCGCGCTTTTCAAACATCGCGGACATCGCCGTGACAGTAGTGAGTTTTAAGCCTTTCCGTACGTAAGTGATGGCGTACGTAAGTGATGGAGTTTGCGCATGCGCAATACATGAACAGAACGTTGTGCATCGCGCAAAACCACCACGCTATCTCTTAAGTACGCAAAGGCGACAGTGTACGACGTACTAAAACTCACTATTATCTCATCTGCCATCTGCATGTGCAGTTGAGACCAACGAAACTCAAAACGACGCCCACAAACGCCCACTTGCATATTTGCATTAAAGAATGACTAAAATCAGATGGTGTGAGGTCAAGTCCCACTGGCGCTGACTTTGCAAGCTTTCTAATAGACATCTCCCTGTTTGTAAACAAACGACGTCATAGTGTTCGACAGCGCCACCAATTTGGTAGAGTTGAACTACGCTCGAAGCTAGGGGGAGAACAAGGTAGCGCCCGAAAGTCATAGTCTTGAGGGGCGATTACGATGGTCCCTCAAAGGGAAGCGACCTTCGGTCCTACTTTTCTTTCAATAGGAGGCAGCGAACAAGTGACCATTCGAGGAACCCAGCCCTCCTCTTCCGATTAGTTTCGGTTTCAGTCTGTCCACCAACGTCATGATGACGTTTCTCTGGTAGAGATCTACTGGTGGCGCTGTCAGTTTCTGAAAGTATTTTTATGGCCTAATCAATTACTGTAGTGCGCTATTATGTACGGTAACTTAATTACTCTTTTTAAATACTTTACAATTCCGATGTCGTGTTACGGCATTTACTTTATATTATATTTATTTATTGTTTCTATATATTATATTATATATACGGCATTATGGGCGAAACTAATCAACAGACCAATGCGACGTCATTCGTTAGCGTCGATATCTCGACATGTAAAACCACAATAAATGCTTTTTTTTTTCCCTAGTGCGGAAACGTAGAGCTTGGTGTGACATTCCGAGCAAAGTTTCCCGCTGTGTTTCTGCTCGGGCAGATGTAACCTGGGGGCTTAATCGCTTCATCGTCGTTACGGTCGTTACAAGCTAACGAGTGGCGGGAAATTCAAAGAGGCGGGCGGGAAATTTAAAAAGGTGGGCACGTGATAAAACACGTGCACGGCGCTCTTCGCGCGATACGTGAAGGCCGTGGTACACATCACGCGCAATGTGTCACGTGCCCACCTTTTTGAATTTCCCGCCACTCGTTAGCTTGTAACGACCGTAACGACGATGAAGCGATTAAGCCCCCTGGCCGGTCTATATCAAGGTGCCACCTTTCTTCCAGCGAGCAGTGACAGAAGATTTCTCTTTTCTTGAAGGGACCTTCTCTTCCTTCGGCCGTAGCCGAAAGCGCCTATTTTCCTAGGAGGAGCCGTGCCTCTTCCTGGAATGAAAAGGGTTGCCATGGTGGCAGCCAAATTCTCCCCTGCGCAGGTGCCAAAGTTGCACGTTCTCTTCACCCGAATGTGGTTATTGCTGCGGTAAAGAAATCAGAGACACTCGTTAGAACACGACTGGTTGCGTTTCGTTATGCAGTGTGAAGTTGTTCACCTGACAACCCAACTCTGGCTTGTAAAGAAACGCAGATATAATAACCCTGAATTGCATAATATAAAAGCCTCAGTCTAGGCACACAGAGCGACGACACGAACACAAGACTCAAAGTCGCGTGTTCGAGTCGTGTGTTTGTGTCCTCCCTCTGTGTGCCCAGGCTCTGTCTTATGTCTCAGTCTCAGACATTATGGAGTTCTTCCGCCAGCTCGTCTGCATATACGCCATTTTGTCAAGAGTATCTGTGTACCCCTAGCGTGTGTACCCCACTTTCTTCTGTACCTTGAAGAAAATGTTGGATAAATCTTCATATCTGAAAATTTATGTCTGTTACTCACTTACTTTTTACTAGCTTGTATCCTTTTTGCCCTTTTCGAGGATTTCTTTAATTTTTTTAAAAAGAAACGGCCATGACCGGCAATCGAAATCTACAGGTGGCGCAATTGGCACAGCGAAACTACGTGGAGCTCGAATGCGAGCCAATCCAATCAAATACACGTGGCCTGTTTCATGATCATACCTCTGGTACAGTGAACTGAAGAGGGCAGTGGAACGACCGAGCCCTCTCCGCGTGATTATCGCGGCGTCGACAGCCAACAGGGACGCTGCAATCGACGACTATGGAGACGCCATAGAGTTAGTAAGGAGGAGACGCAGATTAAAAATGCAACTCTTATTGCAATCACAATTAATTACAATCATAATTTATTGTTCTCAGCAGAACAGAAGAGAACAAAAATGTGAATTCGTAAAATTGTTCAGACGCAGACGACACGCTTTGCAAAGCATGCTCACACACTGTAGTTGGCAATAGCAGCGGCGCCGCTATATTGTCGCCACATGCTCTGACAGCCGTCCCTATATGCGCAGACCCAAACTCCGTTCGCTGCACTATGTCTCTTCTAGTTCACTGTACTTCTAGTTTAATGTGGTTCTTGCGGTCGGTGTTGCCAGCATAGCTATTTTGTAGCTACATCTAGCTACTTTTGGGAGCAGCCAACTACAAAACATCGGTGACGATGAAACAGCGGCGCGAAGCCCGCTCGGGCGCGAAGGGCGCGAAGCCCTAAAGCAAGCTCAAGTACAAGGTAAGATAGCAATTAAGAAAGCAATAAACGGGCCGATGAGCAGCGCCACCGCTGCGGTGCTGAGAAGGGGTGCGAATGACGTGTCGCTATAATCTAGTAGGTCATGACTTCAGCCCCCTTACCTTCTTTCTGAAGCCACTGCCTTCCCTCAACGGTGCTTAAGATCGTCAAAAAGGTTGCCATGAGCAGCACAACCAGAACCAATTTCATCGTGGGTCACGTCTTGCAGCGGAACAAGCAGGACGTCAACCTTGTGCATGACTTAGAAGGAACCTGTCCTCTGAGGGGTATCTGAAGCAGAGGTGAGGAAGTTACAGTGAGCAGAGCAAGTGCAGCAGAGGAAGTGAATCTGATGGGAGGTACGAGAAACAAAGAGGAGCAACAGAAAGTGGAAGCTGCAGTGGCCGAGGTTGAAAATGGCAGAAAGAAGAATGCTCATCTCTACTCAAATGTTGCAGAGGAATACATGCAAAATATATTACTTTTGCATGCTGTGTACCTGTTACATACACAATAAAGTGTCCAGTTATTTTCGCGGCCACCACGGCCGACGCTCACTGAATAAGAATCCTGGCGGAGTGAACGACCAGCTCGGCATTGAACAGTGTCAATAGCAACGAGGCAGTACAACGCTTTGCACGTACATAATTAGGTCGGTGCAATGTCCGCACATCTCCTTGTAACATCCTGTGAGGATAAACGAAAGATACGAGTGAGATGTCCGACCCGGTGGTCCCTCGGAGACATGTGCGGGACGTCCGCCGGAAAAATATCTGCCTCCCAGAGAGATCCTGATTTCGGTGAAGGATACCCCAACAACACCTAATATCCTCCACGTCCACGCACGTCCGATGGATATCTGAGTGATATCCATCATACAAATACGTTAGGACATTATTCTTACATCTAGAGGATATTCGATTTTCTTGGGGGAGGGGGATATAGGTTTATTTTTTTAAGAAAATGGAGGGAAAGAATATCCCCAGGAACACCACGGTAGGTTTGGCCTCAAGTGCACATAAGACAGCATGTCGAGAATAAACTTGGATTCTTTGACTCTTTGTCTCGTGCTCGTATAATTCTGCATGTAAGAGGTGCTCTTTTCCTCGGGGCTAAGCTATTTGTATCGGTAGAATATTTACCGATGGTGTCGTACCGTGGTGCCAAAAACCAGAATCGTATTAGGATTTTAACCTGTCTCGAATGTGCCACTTAAAACGGGCTTTTGTCCAACAATCGTTTTCCAGAAACATGCTCGTAAGCTGCGGTATCCTACAGAAGTGCAAATAGGAGAAACTTATAATGAGTAACTGTTCTTCCCAGTGGAGGATCCACGGGGTGTGGGGGGCGATCGCCCCCAAAGAACGTTAGGTTATCAATTAGTGTTCCCCTCTCCCCTTTCAAGTTACAGGATTGACAAAGGAACTCCCCCCTCCCGCAAGTGGGTGTCCGGATCCGCCCCTGGTTCCTCCAGTACAATTTACAGGCAAAATGCAATTAAAGTAGTTACAGCCATTAATTTCTGAAAATGTTTCTATAAACTAATTAATTACTTTGATGTTATTTAAGCACAGTAACCTAAGTACTCGTAAATTCTTCACTAAATTAAAATTAAATACTTCATACTTCATGTATTTATTGTTATTGTTTTCAATTTTATACTGCTGGCTCATTTGACAGCCTGGGTGCTCGGTGCACAAACGCCACGTCCACGTCGTAGTTTATTGAAAAATTCGTATTTAATATCATGGGCAACCCTGTTTCTAAGATCCGACGTGCACTCCGCAGTTCCCGCCACGTAGAGCGACGAACATAAACATGCCAATAACAATGGTAGCGTACAACGACATCTGTGGACCGCCGTCCGTCAACACACCGGTTCGCCGGACGTGGCGCATTTTTTCGTAGGGGACTCTTATGGTGCTTTTGCTGACTGTTGCGGGAAAATGATCGCCATCCCCCACTCGGGGCGAAGCCCGTCTGTCCAACGTTCGAGGGACACACTCAACAAAGGCCAGCTTACCAGAAGACACCAAGGTTTATTACATCCAACCCAACTGCGCCGTGGCATAGTGGTTAGGATGAGCGCTTTCCACGCCGAGACTGGGAGGGGACCCGGGTTCGAATCCTGTCACCGGCTGTGCTGTCTGAGGTTTTTCCCTCGGCTTCCTGAAGACTTTCCGGACGAATGTCTGCACAGTTCCCCTTGAAGTCGGCCCAGGACGCACACTATCCCTCTGTCCCCCACTCCTTCCCGTTGTCCTCACTCCATCTGTCTACGTCTGTACGCCGCTCGTAGCCACAGTAGCTTCGCGGCGCTAACACGGAAATAAAGAAAAACATATCACTGAAACAGCCTTTTACTCAGCTTTTACTCAGTTCACCGGAGGCCACATCTCTCGAAGGCACAAGTCACAAAGAACTGCACAGCCGGTGAGCTGACTTCCGCGCGAGGGTCGATGACGCGTGGAGCAGGTGACAACATGCCTTGCCCACAAATTTCAGTGACGTCATGTTTTGGAGTGAACCCTCGACTCCTTGCAACGAGGCCTCCTTTAGGGTAGGGTCACGTGACGCTGATGGAAAGAGGGGGAAATGGGAGAGACGTCTCCTCCCTCCTTTGTGCTCTCTCGAAGGTCGGCGCGGTCGGAGGATATGTCACGTGGGGCGAGAGCTAGCGCTTCGTCGGAGCCTAACGTGACTTCGCAGTTCTCAACAATAAAAATTAGTTTGCTCTAACATTCGCGTCACGTAGAGCCAAAATACTTTGCGACAATGTAAAGTGAGACAAGAAGATTTTAGTAACGCGAATTTGGTTGGATTCTGAGATTTAGTCTGTAGTGACGTTTGAAAGGTGCTATAAAACAGCAGACCGACAGCTTATGGCGAAGGCGTTAACAGCAGGATGCTTGTATACCCAGCGCAAAGTTATCCATGTATGACAGGGAACGCTGAATGTTTTCAATTTGCTAGTAAAATTGCGGTAAAACGGGTCGGGGCGACAGCTAACGAGGAATAATCCAAAATTCGTCAAACAACCGTGATCTATGTTCCCGATTAACTTGTTGCTCATGATGACTATGTAGCCGACAGGGTATCCGACTTCTTTTGATTTAGACCCAATGTTATGCGCATGCAGTGTAGTTCCCTAGCTAAGAGCAGTTGGTGGCGACTTCGACAGAGTGTTGCCCATAATTTTCTATATTGATTTTTCTGATGAGAAAACAACAAAGTTGCACACCGGCTTCTCACAACAAATAACAATTTAATGCAGACCTTTCGTCTCCCATGCGGGGGACATCATCGGTGAAAGCAAAATGAGAGACGACCGCAACCAGCCGACCTGGTTAAGTAATCCACTGGTTGCGGTTGTCTCTCATTTTACTTTCACTGATGACGTCCTCCTGCATGGGAGGCGAAACGCCTTCATTAAATTATTTGTTGTGTCAAGCCGATGTGCAACTTCGTTGTTTTCTCACGATGACATCTCCTGGCTTCTGGAATATTTTTGCACTGATTTTTCTTTAAAAAAAACAACGAACGCAATTGGACGCCTAAGGCGTCAACGTAGAGAGGGCTCAGGCTGCCGAACTAATCCACAGATCGACCAGCATGACATCACTCGCTATCATTTGATGCCTCGACGCCCTTATCAATGTTTTTATTTTTATCTTTCGAGTGCGGAGGTGTAGGGATTGGAGTGATCACCAGAGCAAAGTTGCCCACTGTGTTTCTGCTTATCAACCTGCCACCCGTCTTCCAGCTACCAGTGCCAGAAGATTTCTCTCTTGAGGGAGAGACCTTCTCTTCCTTCGGCCGAAGCCTTGAGGGCCAGTCATTTGACTCGGAGCTTTTGGTTTCGAACCGTCGAAGAGGGTCGCGAGGGTGGCTGCCAAATTCCCTCCTCCACAGCCGACGCACGTCGCCCTCTTCATCCGAATGCCGGTGTTCCTGCGTTGAGGAAATGGCAGACCTGGGTTAGAACAGAGTTTCATTGCGTTACGTTACGTTGCATTATACAGCGCGAAATTGTGCCGCTACGTGGCTCCTCTCGCTCCCTGTCCGACACTCCGAGTTCAGTGCCCCTGGAGCAGCCATTGAAGCGCACAGGGGTGGCACCCAATGCATTGCTCCGTAGACGGGAGTGCGCTGGGCGAACGCAATGCATCCTGGACAGGTCCTGGTCGCACGTCACAGCAAACGTCAAGGCGCACGTGACCTTATAAAGATGACGGCGCCCGCGATCGGCGGCCAAACCGTTTGTAAACAGTGCGCTTGTCGTTTCTTTGTCTTTGGATGTTTGAAAGTTTTGGATGTCTTTCAACCTCTGTAATTATTTTGATCCGATAATCTCGCAGTGAAACGCGCAGTTTTCCACATAAGGCCTCGTACCGTTGGCGACTTCCAAAGATGTGATGTCCACTGCGCATTAATACTCACTGAGCCGGTGCGATGTAGTTAAACTAAGGAGATATGGGCTACCATGTTGCAGAAGAAGCACCGCATAGTTTACGCTGGCAAAATACGTTCATCTCCTGGCGTTATATGACGACGAAAATATGTCGGTAAGCGGAAAAAGAACATTAAACGCGGTCACATGACCTCAAAATGACGTTTTCTATGACGTGCGACCAAGACAAGAAGGAAGTTTTGCCAAAGGCACCCGCTTGAGGGTAGTTACAACAATGGCGGGTTTGTGTCACCCCTGTGATCAAGCGGCACTTGAACGCTTGAACATGCTCGCTATGCTGCCGTTTCTCTCTTTCTCTTTTTCCTCTCTCTCTCTCGGCTCTTCTGCAGTCCCGCGTCCTCTTTCTTCGCTTCCCTGGAGAGGGGGAAAGATGTCAAGTGACGGAGCATCACACCACCTTTTTCGTGCACCCTCCAAAAGCAAGAGCGTGAAAAGCGTGCCCGCATACGGAACTCGGAGTCCGAGCGCAACCACTTAACAGTTGGAGCGCAAAACACTCTTGCTCCGGAGCAGCCGCTTAGGGAGACTATCGCATCCGTCCCGGTCGTTTCCGAAACTAGTGACGTTTTACTCCGCGTTCATCACTGATAATAACTCTGAAAACCCGACGCGAATTGGTGGCGTTGTTCCTCTGCAGTTTGATATAAATACGTCCAAAGAGCAGACGACGCATTCCGGGATTCGCCCTCTGGAAACGTCACACGGACGAGGCCAATCACTGCGAGCCCTTTGACGCGGAGGAGACCAATCATTGAGCGGCCGGAGGGATCTTGGTTGCCTTGGCGACCGACCGACAGGCAGCCGGGCGAGACGGAATGCTGGGGGATGGCGTCTGCTCTGTGATCGATTGGCGGAATGTTGTTTCTGCTTAGCGTCGAACGTGTTCGTACAGCCAGGAGCGTAAGAGTGTTTCACGCAACATGGTTACGTCACAACTCACACTTGTAAGCGAAAGCCAGCGTATTTACCGAGGACTTTTCACTTAGAATATTCTGATGTGAACGCCAAGCAGACGACCTCGGAGACAATCGCCTGCGCTGCGCTCCCATTCGTGTGCCTGGCTTACGTCATCCTCGTCTTGGCTACAGATGCAATGCGAACCTTTAAAGCTCGTTTATTTAACATGTAAGCTGTTTTTGGAACAGAAATTTGGCCAAATTTACTCTGAAGCGGTGACCAACATTACCCTACCAATATCATACATCCGTTCCCGGATGCGATAGTTCACCTGACAACACAACTCCTGCTTCTGAAAAGGCAGGAATATGATAAGCCCATACAGAAACGATAAAGAGGGTATGTCGTTTTTTTTTTATGAGTCACGGAAACTAGGGCTATACCCTCGCACGATAAATAGTGGAAATCGTTTTCTTCCTTGCTCCGACAGTGCTGTTAAGTAACGGAATAAAAGTATATATGCGCCCCTTATCCACAGGTTCTTTTTTGTATACGTTGAGGAAAATCTTAGATAAGAAATGACGTCGGCTACGATCCCGGTCGAGACGGGAACCAAGGGGTGCCGTTGTCGATCTCTGTTTCAAAAAAGTCGCAGAAACGACACCACTCAAACAAAAGAATAAACAGTCAAAATTTGTTGTGCAGTCCAGCCCCAAGAAAACTCACATTTCCCAGCAAAGACGACCACCATGCAAAAGATCAATCCATACCAGGGCGACTCACACATTGGGTGCATCAGAGATTAACAAAACAAAGAAGGGGCTATAAACCGACCAGCACGCTTGAGTGCAATAGTAATACTTTCACAAAAATATCAAAAACACCACGCAACATTTTATGGAATCGATGCACTAAAATTAATTTGAACATCATAATATGATCGAACGTCACAACATGTGGTGTGCTGCTACCGATTATGATGTCACGTAACAAACCTACTTAAGCAATGTGTAACCACCTACGCATCTTTTGTCCTGACGAAGACAGTACCACTGTAGAAACGTCGACCGTTCTAATTACCCATTAAATAAATTAGTTTTTGTTAACTTTCCCATAATATGTCTTCCACGTCTTATAATTTTACTTATATATATATACATATATTTTGAAAAGTTGGAGTTGGGTCGGACGGCTACGTAATTATAGTGAATGTTGAAATAAATGGGAGACAGAAGACGAAAGTAGGGAAAGTAACAAAAAAGGGTTTATTAAAACATAAAAATTATAAAAGTTAGGGAGTATGTGTTAGGGAGTATGTTAGGGAGTATGTGTTAGGGAGTATGTGTTAGTTAGGGAGTATGGCCACGAGGCTGATATGGGGCTTGAGAATGGCATCATGGTCGGTTGGGGGAAATTCTCGCCACCTGGCGATTGTCAATTGGGAAAATCCCAGAGTGTTTTTGTGTCAGGTCCAGGAATGGGGTCATCGTCCTTGTGGGTCAGTGGGGATTTTGATCTGGCTGAAACGAGAAAAGGCAACAGGGTCTTATCGAGGTACTTAAACTTCTTATTGTTGACAGCATGCCAGGGTCCTCGTTAATGGCCGATCGCAATTTGTAAATTAGTTAGGATTCCCGTTGTTCCCGGGACCGGTCGGAGATAAAGTTCGATTGGAGAATAAAAACTGAGGCTTCGTTGATTAAATGTTGTGGTTGTTTGAATTGGCGTGAGACTGGAAGATTAGGTTTCGTGGTAACGTCCGATCGGTGATTGTTGAATCAAATGCGGAAAGAAGTTTTTGTCTGACCCACGTATTGGGCCCGGCATGTGTTGCATCCGATTACATAGATAACGTTGCATGAGTTACAGTCTACGTCTGCGTTGAGCTTGATGGTAAAGTTGGAATTCGTACTTCTGACTGTTTGTGTGGTCTGCATTACCTTGCACGTACATATACAGGGTGTCCCAGAAAACGTGTCATTGAATTATAATAAAAAACTACACCACCTAGGGTCACGTGGTCAATGGCATTTGTTCTTACTGGGTTTTTGCCACCTCCTCATGTGAATGTTGTGTAACGTAAGTTTAATTATGTAAATTTTGGCGAGCTAAAGTCGGAAATTTGCCTAGTAAAGGTGAAAAGTGTGTCTAATTTAGTCAAATTAATGATAATTGACAGGGATATTCAGGAGCTATCCCATCGGAAAAAATAGCCGAACATCATGCTCTACGGAGGCCGCACAGAATAGCGCACGATGAATTTTTCAGTGCAATCTTTGTCAGTCCGACAAAAAGAGGTTGGAAACCCAGCCCTCCCGACATCGCAGAAAGATATAAAACAGGCACGGCTTATCACGTCCGACTTGTGCTGGGATAATGCTTTCCCTCTCTCAATTACTATCACTCTGTGGGCTGGCTTCGGCCTTCGAACTTCGAACTTCGAAATTTGCCAAGTAAAGGTTACCCCACCAATATGAAGAGCGTGCCGAATTCACTCAAGTTCATGATAATTGACAGGGATATTCACGAGCTATCCCATCGGAAAAAATAGCCGAATATCATGCTTTTCGGGGCACCGAACCATAACGCGCGATGACTTTTTGAGCGCAATCGCTCTCAGTGCGACGAAAGGAGGCTCCGAAGCCAGCCCACAGAGTGATAGTAGAAAAAGTAACAGTTCCTAAAATTGGGAGAGGAATCCCTGCGAAAGTCGGACGTGATAAGCCGTGCCTGTTTTATCTCTTTCTGCGATGTCGGGGAGAGCTGGGTTTCCAACCTCCTTTCGTCGGACTGACAAAGATTGCGCTGAAAAATTCATCGTGCGCTATTCTGTGCGACCTCCGTAGAGCATGATGTTCGGCTATTTTTTCCGATGGGATAGCTCCTGAATATCCCTGTCAATTATCATTAATTTGACTAAATTCGATACGCTCTTCACATTGGTGGGGTAAAAAAGTGACATTTACTAGGCAAATTTCCGACTTAAGCTCGCAAAAATTTACATAATTAAACTGACGTTACACGACATTCACATGAGGAGGTGGCAAAAACCCAGTAAGAACAAATGCCATTGACCGCATGACCCTAGGTGGTGTAGTTTTTTTATTATAATTCAATGACACGTTTTCTGGGACACCCTGTATATAAATATATATACAAAGGAAAAATAGCTAAAGCTCTATGGCTGCACGTTGAGTATATGTTTACACTTTTATTGAGCACTCCCAGCCGAGTACACCTGTTTCGTCCTACTTGGGACTCGTCAGGCCAGCGCAGGGAAGTGACACGATCTTGGGTCGGCGCTCACAGTGCGTCTCGGCGAGACGTCAATATAAATAAATATATACTATATATAGTTGTGGAAGGAAAAAGCCGTGGACAACAGATTTTAGGGAAGTTAGAAACCCTAGTTCATTTAATAGGACCAAAGATGCGCAGGCGGTTGCAGATTGCTTAAGTAGGTTTAGTATGTGGCGTCATCATCGGTACAAAGCACACTACAGGCGGTTGTCGGTGAGTCAGATATGGGTATATTCGAGAAGGTCAATATTCCCGTATCTGACTCACCGACAATCGCCTGTGGCGTAGTATCTTTCACTTAAGGGGGTTCGAATATCATCACGTCACTCGTTAGCGACTGTTTTTTTTTTCTTTTTCGTTGACGTCATCACGCTAGGTGGCCACCTGTCGTCGATCTCGGCAACTACCCGCTGTCAACAAGCAACATGGCGGTTGCTCGTCACTCGGCCGTTCCGGGACAGCATCTTCACCACGGGAACAATTGATTTTCAAATAAATTGTTTCTCTCCACTCTATTTCTATAATTTTTTTCTTTTTTATGGACACAGGTTGCCGCCAACACACAGCTGGTCTAGACACGAGTTAGATGCTCCCCAAATTAGTGTGGTGACACCCTAGAGGGTGCTGATTAATGTGGGGGTCCCAATTAGCTCTAATTGCTAGTTTAATGTGTTTAGGTTTCAGTGGTGTTTAGGTTTCAGGTTTTTTACTCAGTTCTGTGGTGGCGGCAGTCTGTGTCCATTCAGTACTACTGACATGTATCCCTAATGGGCCTCCGCTACATTTCAAAACGCTTAACTAGGCTGCTATCAGCTAATATCCGTCGTTGTCTACGAATAGTGCGCGTACTGCACGTTAGAGCCCTGCACGGGCACGGGCCCCCGACCCGGCCCGCGGGCCGGGCCGGGCTTGTTATTGGCTGTGTGCTCCGTTCCGGGCCGGGCCGGGCCGGGCCCGGGCCGACAACTATGTTCCCGAGAGTCAAGCTAATTCTACACAATGGAGATGCATTAGTTCATATCATCATGCGCTTGCGTCATTCCTGTGCATATTTTGCAAAGACAAGCAAAGGATACTGCATTATGCATAAGATTCGACCCTCTAGAACATTCTCCAAGCCACTTTACATTGCTCCTCACTCCTCACATATTTCACAATCACTTTGGCAAAGCTTGGTGAGAGGGGTAGGGACTGGGAGAAGCAGTTTGTCGACAGCATGCTCTACCTCCGCAAAATCTTGACAGTGTAACGATAACGCCCATGCCCGGATTCTGGATTTAATTTGGTCTCGTGCGGTTACGGTGTTAAACCGCCGTCACTTGTATGTTTGTCTTCTCTCCTTATAAATTTACTTATAAATTTGTTTGATAATCGCCAGAAACGCGTACGTCGCGACTGGAAATACTGGGCCGGGATCTACTCGCCGGGTCACCGGGCCGGGCCGGGCTCTATTTGCTTAGACGCCGGGCCGGGCCGGGCTCTAGTCACTGGGTCACCGGGCCGGGCCGGGCCGCATAAAAATATTAAGGTCCGGGCCCGGGTCGGGCCGGGCCATTTTTCGATGCGCCCGGGCCGGGTCGGGCCCGGAAAAGTCGGCCCGTGCAGGGCTCTACTGCACGTACCTCATTCGGTCACGTATGCGCATTCGGTCAACGAGAGAAATGAATACTCTCTTCAGAACCTACGTTGGGTAAGGGGGGGGGGGGCAAGATATGAGACGCGGGGCAAGATGCGGCATTTTTTGCTCGACGCCGCCTGTCTCAGAGACGCGTTGCCCATGCGCTCGAAACGTTACTCATAGGTGACTCTGCATGTCCGTTTTTTGCACGTGAGAATTGTCCGGATTGGTATACGCGTTCAAGAGAGGAAAAAAAAAGTGATTACTTCTGCCTGGAATGTAAGGACCCGCAAAAAAAGGCGCGATTTTCTGTACTCGTTTTTCGTTTTCAGCTGCGCAGCAGCGGGTCGGAGGCGCATTCTGTCAATGTAAGTCCACATCCTATTTATTTATTCATTCATCTAGGTACATGCAAAATATGGGCACTCTTGGCTATACGGTGTTTAACTGATAAATTAATGCATCCTACGGTATCCACGGGGCAAGACGCGACAACTTCATGTAATTTAAACGTGATGCAATTTAATGTCATTTTGAAACTGACCACTCAACTGTGCTTGCGGCCTTTTGTGGCAATTTGGATATATGGAAATTGCCACAAAAAGGCGTACACCCGCTCTGTCTTCCTATCACAGGCGATGACCCTATCATTCGTGGCAATGGTTGGTGTACAGCGTGCTATGCGGTGAAGTTCGGTTTTCAGAGTGTACCCATGGACTTAGCCAGCACGCTGAGCCAGGAATAACGTCCCCAACAACACCGAATATCCTCTGGCTGTACGAATAATGTCCTAACGCATTCGTACGTCCGACGGATATTCTGAGGATATCCATCGGACGTACCAATTTGTTAGGACATTATTCGTACATCCACAGGATATTCGGTGCTGTTGGGTACATAGGCGATCTTCTTGGCCAACATACCTTGATCTTGAAGACAGTGCCTTCTTCCCTGCTGCGGAGCTTAAGATGGTCAAGAAGATTGCCATGAGCAGCACAGCAACAAACTTCATCTTTGTTGGGTGTTATAGCGGAACAAACAGGTAATAAGGAAGTCAATCTCGTTTCCTCCGAGGAATACCTCAAGCACAGTGGCTCGACCGAGCGCTATATGACAATTACGAGCCGTTGACTCATCATTTTTCTGTCTTTGTCTCTCTTTTTTTTGTTCCTTCTTGTACGTGACCTTAAATATGAATTCAACCCTTATTAGAAGTGATGAAATTACTTCGTATGCAGCCATCAATCATGTCCTGTATCGAAAGTAATGGCAGTTGGTGTACACCGCAAAGAGCATGCGTTATGCTATGGGGACCTATCTTGCGTGATTGTGTAATGCGTCAAAGATGACATTTAATCTGCCTAACGTAATCGATTTGTTGGATACAGCTTGCGGACAGCTTCGTGAAAACCTATAAGCTATCGAAAAGTGAGCAAGAGATGAAATGTCAGGGTCTGAAGAGGATTCACTGTCTGGTGACCTTTTGTAATTGAAGCTGTTGGCCATGAGACTGTCGTTTCATCTCTCACTGCATAATATCAACAAGGTATATTACTGTAAATTACCTGTGCGCGGTTTGCCGGTTTTATGAATAATGTAATTCGTGCTACCTGCATCATCCCGGTGACATCATAATATGCATTCGGGCCCCGTTTCTCTTTGTTGAAAACGGGAGGTGCACGCGCTTTTTTGTGTGTGACAATTTTTCTGACCTCCCGTTCTCAACAAATCAGGGCAGGTAACGATATCATTCGAGATTATGGTTGGCTAGGAGCGTGCTATGCGATGTAGTTCATTTTTTAGGAGTGTAGGGTTATCGCTTCTGATTGGAAGAGAGAGTGGAGCGTACGCTTTCTCGCGTCACTTATTATATAGTATCCAAATTGGCGCAAAAAACGCGTACTGTCGCGGTGGGGGCAAAGTAGCCGGCCCCCAAGATGAGTCCACTCTCAAATTACACCCCATACACCTCACCTATGTCTTCGCAAGACACCAAAGATGTCTGGGGGGAAGCATATGCCGCATCTCGCATGTTGGGGCCATCCCAGCCATGCGGTTTTTGCAGTCCCGTCCAAAGCCACAGCTACACTCTTAGAAATGAACTTCGCCGCGTGGCACGCTCCTAGTCAACCATAATCTCGAATGATATCGTTATCCGCCCTGATTTGTTGAAACAGGAGGCATCCGCCTTTTTTGTGACAATTATGAAAAGCATAAGTGTCGTAAAAAAGGCGTACGCCTCCCGTTTTCAACAGATCAGGGCGGATAACCATATCATTCGAGATTATGGTTGACTAGGAGCGTGCTATGCGTCGAAGTTCATCTTCTGCTGCATCTTCTGCTCATAAGCTGCAATCGTTGCGTTTTTTTAATGGCATTTATTGGCCACAGTTTTAGACTGGTTAGTCTAATTGCCACATTTGTGAAATCCGCGCCAAACTTCCGCAAAGTGGTCTGCCAAGTGCCAAACCTGCCACCCCCTCATGGGCAAAATATGAGACGTCGCAAATGTACAGTCACCAAAGTGCTGATGATGGCCAAACAAGACCGAAATAGCTGTACAGCGCCGGTATGGCGACGTTTGAGTACTTAAAAACGCATACACTCCGTGAAGTCAAAAAGCCTCAGCTACGTTTTTTCCCCTATATGGGTCCTATATATATATATAGGGTGTTCATTTTATATTAACAAAATTAGGGTGCCTCAACACTAGTTCCCTCTGCACAGAGGGGGCTAGTATATCTTAACAAAATTAGGGTATTCCTAACAAAGTTAGGGTGCCTCAACACTGGTTCCCTCTGCGCAGAGGGAGCTAGTATTCCTTAACAAAATTAGGGTATTCCTAACAAAATTAGGGTGCCTCAACACTGGTTCCCTCAGTTCAGAGGGAGCAAGTAATCCTTAACAAAATTAGGGTATTCCTAACAAAATTAGGGTGCATAATGTAAAAAACCCCGAGACTAGGGAACACGAAGGGACAGACACAAACACACAAAACAAAAATTAGGGTGCCTCAACACTAGTTCTCTCTGCACAGAGGGAGCAAGTATATCTTAACAAAATTAGGGTGCCTCAACACTAGTTCCCTCTGCACAGAGGGGGCTAGTATCTTAACACAATTAGGGTACTCCTAACAAAATTAGGGTACCTCAACACTAGCTCCCTCTGCATAAAATTAGGGCAAAAATGGCAATGGCAAAAAAACTATGGCAACCTTTCCTCCGAGGGCTAGCTCGAGCACAGTGGCTCGACGGGACTTTATATGACAAGGACGAGCCGTGGCTTATCCTTTCCTCTTTTTCTTTTTTGTACGTGATCTTAAATTCGAGTCCAACCTTTTTTAGAAGTGATGGAATTACTTTGTATGCAGTCATCAATGATGTCCTTTATCGAAAGGAAGCAGAGTTTATGTATATCGCAAAGGGGAAGTCTTATGTTCTGTGGGGCCCTATTTTGCGTGATGTAGTGCATGTGTGAGAGATACCACTTCGTCTGCCTGAACATAATCGATTTGTTAGATACAGCTGGCGGACAGCTTCGTGGAAACCTAGAAAACTATATTCAGGTGAACAAGAGATGAAATGTCGAGGTTTGAACACGATTCACTTCCTCGGTCACCGTTGGTAATTGAAAATGCTGGCCACAAACTGAGGCTGTCGTTTCACGCAGGGGATCTATCTATTTTTGTCAGTCAGTCGGAAGAGGCAGTCAGAGAGGACGACTTGCTATTCCTTGGTAAATTGCAATTGCTTGGTTTCACGGGTCACTGCATAATGTCTACAAGGTATGTTATTGTAAAGTGTACACCTCAGTTTCCCGCTCTGGTGAATAATGTAATTCGTAACTGGGTTAAAGAAAACTGTTATTCGCATTATCCCGGTGACATCATAATATATTAGGTCCACCTGAAAAGAATCCTGACTACCTTTCATTGCTTTCTTTGCATTCCTTTGAAAGAGATGTTGTCGTCCAAAGGGTTTGTAACGAATACATGTGTTACGCAGTTGCAGGAATGCACAACAACAACGAGATAGAGGACGCCACTGTGGACTGCACATTACGTCCGTTGTTTATGTTCGTTATAATTGTACGTGAAAATTATACAGGGTGTCCCAGCTAAATTCGAACGTATTTTTTAGAACTATATATATATCACTTTTTCCGAGATGAAATCAATTGCAATATAGCATATGCTGGATGGTGCTCCTTCGGAGGGCATTAGCAAACTCCTACGGCAATGTCTTAATTAACTTTCAATAATTAATAATTTTTCTTTTAATTATAAACGCTACGAAGTGGCATCATACCTCCTCATCCTCGTTATAGCTGGAGTGGCGAGTTAAGGGTGAAGGCACGGAGCTATGTTTATGTGAGTTTTTTTCTGGGAAACAAATTGCACACATCAAAGCCTTTCGCGCTATTCGGTATAATGACACACACACTTTCATCAGATGTCTTAATCTGAAATTTTTTTGGATAGCCCTCTGTACTCCTTTAAAGGTACTGTACAGCAGACAGACAGCTTATGTTGAAGGCGTAGTTTAACAGCATGATGCTTGTAAACCTAGCACAAAGTTATACATGCGACAGAGAACGCTAAATATTTTTAATCACCAGTAAAATTGCGGTAAAATGGGTCGGGGCGACTTCTGAAGGGAAATAATCCCAAAATTGTCGAGCAACCGTGATCCATGTTCCCGACTAACTTGTTGCTCATGATGACTGCGTAGCCGACAGGGTAGCCGACTACTTTTGTTTTAAATCATTGTTATGCGCATGCAATATAGTTTTGCCGACGTACTTCACCAGCAAAGCGCAGTTGGTGGCGATTTCGACACAGTGTTGCCCGTAATTTTCTATATTAATTCTTCTAAAAACAATTGCGACGATTATGGCCGTAAAAGTAGAGAGGGCTAAGGCTATCGAACTCATCCGCAGATCGACCAGCGTGACGTCACTCGTTATCATTGACACCTTGATGTCGCCATCAATATTTTTATTTTATCTTTTGAGTGCGGAGGTGTAGAGCTTGGTGTGATCTCCAGAGCAAAGCTGCCAGCTGTGTTCCTGCTTATCAACCTGCCACCCGTCTTCCAGCTACCAGTGCCAGAAGATTTCTCTCTTGAGGGAGAGACCTTCTCTTCCTTCGGCCGAAGCCGTGAGGGCCAATTTTGTCAATCGGAGCTTTGTCTTTTGTAGGATCGAGAAAGGTGGCGAGGGTGGCAGCAAAATTCCCTCTTGAGCAGAACGGGCACGATCTCTTCATCCGAATGCCGGTGTGCCTGCATTAAGGAAATGGCAGACCCTGGTTAGAACAGTACTGGTTGCGTTTCATTATACAGCGTAAAATTGGGTCGCTAAGTGTCTGCTCTCTTCCTCCTTCTCCGGCACTCCGAGTTCAGTGCACCGGGAGCAGCTATTAAACGGCACTTGAACGCTAGAACATGCTCGCTATGTTGCCGTTTCTCCCTTTCTCTTTTTCCTCTCTCTCTCTCGCTTCTTCCGCCGTCCCGCGTCCTGCGTTCCCTTTCTTCGCTTTCCTGGAGAGGAGGAAAGACGTCACGTGACGGAGCATGATGCCACTTTTTCGTTGCACCCTCCAAAAGCAGGAGCGTGAAAAGCGCGCACGCATACAAAACTCTGAGTGCGAGCGTAATCACTTAATGGTTGGAGTGCCAAACGCTCTCGCTCCGGAGCAGCCACTTAACGCGCCCCTTGTTCATCTGACAACACAACTCGGGCTTCTGAAAAGGCACGAATATCATAAAAACGATAAAAAGGGTATGTCACCCCAACTGCCCTGCTATACCCTCATGTGATAAATAGTGGGAACCATTTCGTTCCTTGTTTCGACTAAAAGTATATGTGCGGTCCTGATCTATGGGTTCTTTTTTGTGTACCTTGAGGAAAATCTTGGATAAATCTTCATATCTGTCATTTGTATCTGTTACTCACTTACTTTTTAGTAACTTGTATCGTTTTTTCTTCTTCGAGTATTTATTTCGATTCTAAAAATAGAACGATTATTACCGACAATCGAAATCTACAGGGGCCGCAATTGGCGGGGCAAACGTGGAGCCCGAATGCGACGCAATGCAATCTAATCTGGGTGGCCTGTTTCATGTTGTTCTTGTTGTCAGTGTTGCCAATATAGATATTTTGTAGTTACATCTAGCTACTTTTGGAAGCAACTAGTCACACACACAAATTCCTTCAGCTGCGTGTAGTCAATTTGAGTATAACCAGAACGCAAAGCGAGAGCGTCTGAAGGCCGAGAGTTAATACGAAATAATGAATAAATGAGCCGGAGGTCACATGAAAGAAAGCAAGGCGTTTAATACGTGAGTTAACAGGTAAAATTAACCCTTAGAACTAAAAAGTTACAAAAGATACAGAGGATCGACGTTTCAGAGAAAGCTCCTCCTACTTCAGAATTTTACCTTAAAGAAGGAGGACGAGCTTCCTCTGAAACATTTCAATTTGTAATCTTTTCAATAAACGAGAAGGGGTAAACATAAGTAGGAGTATTAAGAGAAACAAAGGGGGCATTTATTGTAAATGAAAGTAGTTACTTTTACTTAAGCACCGCCTTCGCCAGGACGAAAAAAAAAACAGTTTAGCCACAGTTTTAGTCTCATTAAGTTTTAGTTTCAGTTAGCCAGTTTTGTCCTGACGAAGGCGGAGCTTCCGCCGTAACGTAGACTGAATATAGATTTCCCTTGGCGCCTTTTAAGTAACTAGTTTCATTCACAATAAGTACCCCCCTTTGTTTCTCTTAATGCTCCTATTTCTGTTGTCCAGGTCTCGTTTATTTTGTATTTATATCATTTCGTGCCCATCCGACTTTTCATGTCTCAACGTATACAGGGTGTTTCAAAAAACGTGTCATTCGGACTTTATAAAAAAACGGGGCGACGGAAAATACGGGCTAAAGGGCACTTGTGTGGCAACTGAATTTGCCATCTTGCAAAAATATTTTAATTTGATTTTAATTAACATAATTGATTTCTTTAATTGAACTCCAAAATTTCTCAAGTCAACCTAACGTTTTTTTTACAGAATTAGAGAGCCTGTAGCGAACTTAGTCAGATCCACCAAGAAATCCGCTCGATATTGCAAAGGGTACTGCCCAAAAAAAGTCCCGAAGTTGAGGCTTCAGAGTTTCGGGTATTCAACAGCGCACCAAATCAGTCGGAAAAATGCGCGGAGGGCAGGACATGTTCCTGCCCCCATGAAGCTAGAACAGTTTGTCGCCGGACCGACGTGCAGCACAAGACGCGCAGATAACAAGGCAGGTGACATTCCACCATACGTTGATAAGCGGCAAACAAAAATGATTCCGCCCTTTTTTCCCCGCCCTGTGTTTTTCGACCTTCTATCTTTCATGGGGGCAGGAGCAGTCCTCCTCTCCACGAATCTTTGCGTCTGATTTGGTGCGCTGTTGAATACCCGAAACTTTGAAGCCTCAATTTCGGGACTTTTTTTGGGCAGTTCCATTTGCAATATCGAGCAGATTTCTTAGTGGATCTGACTAAGTTCGCTACGGGCTCTCTAATTCTGTAAAAAAAACGTTAGGTTGACTTGGGAATTTTGGAGTTCAATTAAAGAAATTCAATTTATTTTAATTAAAATCAAATGAAAATATTTTTTCAAGGTGGCAAATTCAGTTGCCACACAAATGCCGTTTACCCCGTATTTTTCCGTCGCCCCGTTTTTTTATAAAGTCCGAATGACACGTTTTTTGAAACCACCCTGTATACAGGGTGCTCAAGAACACGTAATTCATTGGTGGGTAAGGGAGTGGAAGAGCGTCCTTTTGCGCTTCACCGCGACCAGCCGCGACAAAAATATGTAAACCGAAACCGGACCGACACGTTCCGACACGAGTCCGAATGACACGTTTTTTGAAACACCCTGTATACAGGGTGTTTCAAAAAACGTGTCATTCGGACTTTATAAAAAAACGGGGCGACGGAAAAATACGGGGTAAACGGCATTTGTGTGGCAACTGAATTTGCCATCTTGCAAAAATAATTTAATTTGATTTTAATTAAAATAAATTGAATTCTTTAATTGAACTCCAAAATTTCCCAAGTCAACCTAACTTTTTTTTTACAGAATTAGAGAGCCCGCAGCGAACTTAGCCAGATCCACTAGAAATTCCGCTCGATATTGCAAAATGTGGGACTGCCCAAAAAAAGTCCCGAAATTGAGGTTTCAAAGTTTCGGGTATTCAATGGCGCACCAAATCAGACGCAAAGGTTCGTGGAGAGGAGGACATGCTCCTGCCCCCATGAAAAGATAGAAGGTCGAAAAAAACAGGCGGGAAAAAAGAGGCGGAATCATTTTTGTTTGCCTCCTTATCAACGTATGGTGGAATGTTACCTGCCTTGTTCTCTGCGCGTCTTGTGCTGCACGCCGGGCCGGCGAATAAACTGTTCTAGCTTCATGGGGGCAGGAGCATGTCCTGCCCTTCGCGCATTTTTTCCGACTGATTTGGTGCGCTGTTGAATACCCGAAAACTCTGAAGCCTCAACTTCGGGACTTTTTTTTGGGCAGTTCCATTTGGAATATCGAGTGGATTTCTTGGTGGATCTGATTAAGTTCGCTACGGGCTCTCAAATTCTGTAAAAAAAAACGTTAGGTTGACTTGGGAAATTTTTGAGTTCAATTAAAGAAATTCAATTTATTTTAATTAAAATCAAATGAAAATATTTTTGCAAGATGGCACATTCAGTTGCCACACAAGTGCCCTTTACCCCATATTTTTCCGTCGCCCGTTTTTTTATAAAGTCCGAATGACACGTTTTTTTGAAACACCCTGTATACAGGGTGTCTCAGTTGAATCCCCCGGGCTAAATAATTCGCGAACGGTTGCACCAATCGAAATACTTTCTGTTTTTACAAGTATCTGTCCGATACCGCCCTACAAGCTGCGCACCGTGTGAATGAGCGGGAAGTGCTCATTATTTAAATAAAAATTCAAATGAGCTTCGTGAAAAACGTAACTTTAAAGCAGGGTGCCGTCGGCATTAAAAGGGGTACTACCCCTTTTGGGACCTTCAGCGGAAACCTTTTCGATAAAAATCTGCCACCGAAGCGAGTCATTTGTTGCAGTGATTAATTGGTTTCGGTTTACATATTTTTGTCGCGGCTGGTCGCGGTGAAGCGCAAAAGGACGCTCTTCCACTCCCTTACCCACCAATGAATTACGTGTTCTTGAGCTTACTTCGCAACGGGGAGTGCTGAAGAAAAAGTTTGGGCCAGTGCTGCACTCTTAAAAATGAACTTCACCACATAGCACGCTCCTAACCAACCATGATCTCGAATGATAACCTTATCTGCCCTGATTTGTTGAAAACGGGATGTGTACGCCCTTTTTGTGACACTTATGCTGTTCATAAGTGTCACAAAAAAGGCGTACGCCTCTCGTTTTCAACATATCAGGGCAGATAACGATATCATTCAAGATCGTGGTTGGCTAGGAGCGTGCTATGCGGTGAAGTTCATTTCTAAGAGTGTGTATAGTGGAAAGCATGTGATATCAAGACACTATGTGATAAACTGTGTTTCGTCCGTGCGGTTCATAACAAAGAAAGGGCGCATATCACTCAGATAAGCGGGGAGGGGGACTAGCGAAGCCTGTCTTGCGCTGTTATTTTTTTCTTCAGCACTCCCCGTTGCGAAGTAAGCTCAAGAACACGTAATTCATTGGTGGATAAGAGAGTGGAAGAGCGTCATTTGCGCTTCACCGCGACCAGCCGCGACAAAAGACCCCACCCCTGGGCCTTTGGATTGGTCCCTCATCTTGCCGCACGCGCTGTCTCGTCTTGCCCCGAGAGTTGGGGCAAGATGAGACAATCTGCGTTTTTGAATTTCTTATTCTGTGTTTATTTTAGAACCGGTTACGTCCGTTCTGATTTACAGATCAGAAGCCCTACACCTCTGCGAATGTTCCTAAGGGTAGTTTTTTTCTTCTTTTTTTACAACGCGAAAAATAAAAATTCCATATTCAATTGCAAATTTCTCTCTCATCTTACCCTACTTGTGTAAATGCGACATTTAGTCTTGGACGAGTCAGTTACACATGGATCACCGACGTACGCGCAAAGAGGAGTGAAGAAGGAGAAGAGACAAGTGTGAGGTGTACCTTAGGACGCCCAGTGTATTGATGCAGTAAGCGAGCAACACGGACTTAGCCAGGACTCGTTCAGTCTATAGGACTGCAAATAACTATAGGCGATCTTCTTGGCCAACTTACCTTGTTCTTGAAGAAAGTGCCTTCTTCCCTGCTACAGAGCTTAAGATGGTCAAGAAGATTGCCATGAGCAGCACGGCAACAAACTTCATCTTTGTTGGGTGTTATTGCGGAACAAACAGGTAATAAGGAAGGTCAATCTCGTTTCCTGCGAGGGATACCTCAAGCACAGTGGCTCGACCGGGCGCTATATGACAACTACGAGCCATTGTCTCATCATTTCTCTGTCTTCTTCTTTCCTTTTTCTTCTTGTGCGTGATGTTAAATCTGAATCCAATCGTTCTTAAAAGTGACGAAATTAATTTTGTATGCGGCCATCAATCATGTCCTTTATCGAAAGTAAGGGCAGTTGGTGCACATCGCAAAGAGCATGCGGGCCCTGTTTTGCGTAGTAGTGTAATGGGTCAAAGATGAAATTTGATCTGCCTAACGTAATCAATTTGTTAGATACAGCTTGCAGACAGCTTCGTTAAAACCTATTAGCTATAGAAAACCCAGCAAGAGATGAAATGTCAGGGTCTGAAGAGGATTCACTGTCTGGTGACCTTCTGTAATTGAAGCTGTTGGCCATGAGGCTGTCGTTTCATTTCTCACTGCATTATATCAACAAGGTATATCACTGTAAATTACCCGTGCGCGGTTTGCCGGTTTTATGAATAATGTAATTCGTAAAACGAGTTAAAGGAAACTGCTAGCTGCATTATCCCGGTGACATCATAATATACATTCTGGCCCCGTTTCTCTGTGTTGAAACCGGGAGGTGCACGCGCTTTTCTTTCTTTTTTTTTTTTTGTGACAATTTTTTGTGACCTCAGGTTCTCAACAAATCAGGGCAGATAACGATAGGGTACCTCAACGCCAGCTCCCTCTGCACAGAGGAAGCTAGTATTCTTTAACAAAATTAGGGTGCCTCAACACTAGCTCCCTCTGCACAGAGGGAGCTAGTACATGTTTAACAAAATTAGGGTGACTAAATACTAGCTCCCTCGGAAGGAGGAGGAGGAGTGTCGTTGAGAGGAACCCGAGAGGTCTGCCTGCCTGATTAGGCGGCAATGGTTTCTCGGTGAGGGAAAGGTGGTGGAGAGGAGGAGAGGAAAGGGTGGTGAAGTGGAAGACCCGAGCGGAATCCGTCGGGGGGAGGATAGCTGCGTCCATGGGCCGACTTCAGGGGAACTGTGCCGGCATACGCCTATTACACATCTGAGGGAAACCCAGGAAAAACCCCAGACGGCACAGCCGGCCCGCGGATTCGAACCGCGGACCTCCCAGTCTCCAAGCGCACGCGTTACCGCTGCGCCACCGGAGCTGGTACTCGCTCCCTCTGTGCAGAATGAGCTGGCATTCGGGCACCCTAATTTTGTGAGATCAAGAGCAAGATCAAGTGAATCAAGATCAGTTCGATAATACGATCAAGATCATATAACAGGAAAAAAAAAAGGAAGGTGGTGTCACCGAACATTTCGATGGGGGTGTCGGAGGAGTATGGGGGGTGAGGTCCGACACAATCAGTGTCGGCATATCGCAAGGAAGATGTTGGAAATCGCACAGCACATCATTCTGGACAGAGGTCAGACACTGCAAAGTCAAGGATGTTAGGTGGCTAGCAGAACCTACGTACGTGTTGTAAATGCGAACATTTAATCATCGGATTGTCTTCAGTTAACACATGGAATTACCCGATGTGTATGCTCAAAAGAGAATGCGCAAGGATACCAGCTCCCGTGGCGCCAGTGTGGGTTATAGGATCATGGCCCTTCCCCACCGCGAGACTGGGAAGGTGACACGGGTTCGGAATCCTGTCACCGGCTGTTGCTGTCTCAGGTTTTCCCTGCATTTTCCCAAGACTTTCCAGACGAATGTCCGGCACAGTTCCCCTTGAAGTCGGCCCAGGACGCACACCAAACCCCCTGGTCCCCCCACTCCTTCCTGCTGTCCTCTCTTCATCTGTCCACGTCTCTCCGCCGCTCATAGCCCACAGTTGCTTCGCGGCGCTAACCACGGAATTTAAAAAAAATATTAAAAAAAGAATCTCAGAAGGAGAAAGAAAGAAGCGTGAGGTTTATCTTTGGACGTTCTTAACGTACGTTCTTCTTGGACCGTACGTTGGACGTACGGAACGGCCTTAACTTCACCGGTAGCCCAAACATATCTCGAATGAAACGGGAGGATACGCCCTTTTTTGTTTACTGTGTGACAACTATGTAGCACATAAATGCATTAAGTTTCCGTCTGGACTGGGGTATTAGACAGGACCTCATCTTGTCCAGGAACTGCAAGCCACTTTTGCCACCTTCTCAGCCAACGTACCTTGGCTTTGAAGAAGACTGCGTTCCTCCCTGCGACAGGGCTCAAGATGATCACGAAGGTTGCCATGATCAGCATGAGAACAAACTTCATTCTGGGTCGTTTATAGCGGAACAAACAAGTAATAACGAACGGTCGAAACGTCATATTACATTTTGTTTCATTGTCGCGATAAGCCAGTGCTTGTAAGTTTTTCCCTCACCAACCAGGTAATAAGGAAGTCAACCTCGACTATGGCAACCTTTTCCTCCGAGGGCTAGCTCAAGCACAGTGCTCGACGGGGACTTTATATGCCAAGTACACTCTTAAAAAAAAGGGTGTACTTTAACTCTATCCTTGCCACATATACAGGGTGTCCACGCTAAGTGTGAAACAGATTTTTTAAAAATATATATAACACTTTTTTCCAAGATGAAATCAATTGCATATAGCATATGCTGAAGGGCACTCCCTAGCAGGGCACTAGCAAAGTCATAAGGCAATGTCTTAATTAACTTTCATTAATTAACTTTTTATTATAAAAGCTACAAAGTTGTCCAATGAGAACATCTGTTCCTTTCGGTCACCTGATATCGTAGCCCGTTTTCAGAACAAAAATCTGTTCGATAGATCGCCCGCAAAAAATTCGTGAAGGAACACCATTTTTTTTTCTTTATTTTGTTCATTGCGCTTCTTAGAAGACGCGTATTTCCTTCACCCACAACGGGAGAGGGGGGAAGGAGCACAGTGCCGCCCCTCATGCGTCGAGATGAGCTTTAACTTGCGGAAACAAAACCAAAAACAAATGTATCGGGTGACTCTATCGGAAACTGGCCCTTATCTTGGGTTGCATTTTCTGTTTCCTTTTAATCTTTTTCCAGGACGCGAGAGGCGATAGTGTGCTCTTTCTCCCTCTCACTTTGGGGGGTGAAAGTAAGACGCGTCTTCTAAGAAGACGAAAATGAACAAAATAAAGAAAAAAATGGCGTTCCTTCACGTATTTTTTGCGGGCGATCTATCGAACAGAATTTTGTTCTGAAAACGGCTACGATATCAGGTGACCGAAAGGAACAGATGTTCTCATTGGGACAACTTTGTAGCTTTTATAATTAAGAAGTGAATTAATGAAAGTTAATTAAGACATTGCCTTTGGACTTTGCTAATGCCCTGCTAGGGAGTGCCCTTTAGCATATGATATATTGCAATTGATCTCATCTTGGAAAAAGTGTTATATATTTTTTTTTTAAAAATCTGTTCACACTTAGCGTGGACACCCTGTATAACACCCTTTTGGAGAGTACAATTACGCTCAAAAGGATGTCTCCTCACTCCCTCAAGGGAGTAGCATAACACCTTCTCCCTGCCGAGGAGTAATATTACTCTCCAGTAGGGAGAGAGGTATTATGCTACTCCCTTAAGGGAGTGAGGAGACACCCTTCTGAGCATAATTGTACTCTCCAAAAGGGTGTCATATATGTGGCAAAAAAGGAGTTAAAGTATACCCTTTTTTTAGGAGTGTACGAGCCGTGGCTGATCCCTTCCTCTTTTTGTTTTTTGTACGTGATCTTAAATTCGAGTCGAATCTTTTTTAGAAGTGATGGAATTACTTTGTATGCAGTCATCAATCATGTCCTTTATCGAAAGGAAGGAGAGTTGATGTACAGGGTGTGTGCAGAAAAACATGACCCGCATTTAGGCACATAGCTTGTTGTCTACCTAACTAACGAACTTCCGGTCGCGCACGATGGCGCATTTATGCGTGCGAAATGTGCAGAAAAATTGTGGAAGCCATACTCAGCTTAAAAAAAATAAACGGAACAACGAAAATGTCGGCTTCCGTGCATCAGAATAGGGCAACATGGTGGACAACAGGGTGTATATGAAAGGGTAACATGGTGGACGTAGGAGAGTTGTGTTCAAGTACCGCTAGGGGAGCTATCGGAGCATAAATCGAAACGATGTCCTACATGGATGCTCATCGGCGGTACCCCTGGCGGTGCCTGCACATAGCTCTCCTGCGACCGAAATGCACTACCATGCACTGTCGTGACCGTCCTATTCTAATGCATGGAAGCCCATGTTTTCGCGCTCTATTTAACTTTTTACACTGAGTATGGCTTCCAGAATTTTTTTGTAGCTTTCGCACGCATAAATACGCCGTCGTGCGCCACCGGAAGTTCCGCGGCTAAGTAGACAACGAGTTACATGTAAAAACGCGGGTCATGTTTTTCTGTACGCACCCTGTATATCGCAAAGGGCAGGTCTTATGTTCTGTGGGGCCCTATTTTGCGTGATGTAGTGCATGTGTGAGACACTTCGTCTGCCTGAACGTAATCGCTTTGTTAGATACAGCTGGCGGACAGCTTCGTGGAAACCTAGAAACTATATACAGGTGAACAAGAGATGAAATGTCGAGGTTTGAACACGATTCACTTCCTCGGTCACCGTTGGTAATTGAAAATGCTGGCCACAAACTGAGGCTGTCGTTTCACGCAGGGGATCTATTTATTTTTGTCAGTCAGTCGGAAAAGTCAGTCAGAGAGGACGACTTGCTATTCCTTGGTAAATTGCAATTGCTTGGTTTCACGGGTCACTGCATAATGTCTACAAGGTATGTTATTGTAAAGTGTACACCTCAGTTTCCCGCTCTGGTGAATAATGTAATTCGTAACTGGGTTCAAGAAAACTGCTATTCGCATTATCCCGGTCACATCATGATATATTAGGTCCACCTGAAAAGAATCCTGACTACCTTTCATTGCTTTCTTTGCATTCCTTTGAAAGAGATGTTGTCATCCAAAGGGTTTGCAACGAATGCGTGTGTTACGCAGTTTCAGGAATGCACAACAACAGCGAGATAGAGGACGCCACTGTGGACTGCACATTACGTCCGTTGGTTATGTTCGTTATAATTGTACCTGAAAATTATACAGGGTGTCCCAGCTAAATGCGAACGTATTTTTTAGAACTATATATATATCACTTTTTCCGAGATGAAATCAATTGCAATATAGCACATGCTGAAGGGCGCTCCTTCGGAGGGCATTAGCAAACTCCTAAGGCAATGTCTTAATTAACTTTCAATAATTAATAATTTTTTTAATTATAAACGGTACGAAGTTGTCCCAGTGAGAACATCTGGTCCCTTCGGTCTCCTGATGCCGGAGCCGTTTTCACAACAAAAATCCGTTCGATAGATCGTCCGCAAAAAAAAATCGCGAAGGAACACCATTTTTTCTTTTATTTTGTTCATTGCGCATCTTCGGGGAGGAGTCTTTCCTTCACCCCCAATATGAGAGGGTGAAGGAGACATTAAGACACAATTAAGGCATTGCCTTAGGAGTTTGCTAATGCCCTCCTAAGGAGTTCCCTTCACCATATGCCATATTGCAATTGATTTCATCTCGGAAAAAGTGATGCGCATTTCTTGATGCCATAGTCCCCTTAGAACGCCTTTGGTGCAACCGTTTTCGAGAAACATGTTCGCCAGTTGCGGTACCCTACAGAAGAATGTCTTAAGTCGTGTGGAGTTGGGTCTTTAAAAAACTGGGGAAAACAGATGCCTCAGCAATGTGTTCCTGGTATCCATGAATACAGGTGCACTCGGAATGGGGTGTTGCACCTGGTGACCCCCATGGAACAGGGACATGCCCAAGATCTGATCACAGCGGCATACTTTCTAAACGGCGCATAGCAAGGTTACTTACATCCACGTCTTACACAATCCGTGCAGCCGTGGGGTCCAAGGAAAGTCGGCCCCTACTGTGGAACGTTGGTAATCTCCCAGAAAGGTCGGTACATGTCCTGGGAGGAGACCGTGACAGTACTTCCTCCTGGTGCTGCGGCCAAAAAAAAAGAATGACAAAAAGGGACGAGCACGATACGAGCCTCAAGCTTATACAACCTTTACTGAAACAGACTAAAAACCCTACCCCGTATTTTCCCTTTCCCTCCTTTAGTAGCGTCCCCGTTGTCGCGCAAAAAGTTTTGATTGAGTCTTCTTGCTTTCTTGTCAAGGCCGCGGTAGGAGCGCTGACGCACATCTCAAAATGAAAGGTTGCGGAGCAAATGTAAGAAACAAAGTTTTTATCGGTTGTCACTCATGGCATGTTCAGGCTTGCGGTTGCGAACAAATTTGTTCGCAACCACAAGCCTGATGCAACACAACAAGCCGAGTGCAATAGGGGTGGACGGGGAGGCGGAAGGCCTTAACAGACTTGTGAAACTAAAGAACATTGATAAGACACATACCGTCCGCCCCTATTGCATTCGACTTTCAGTACATCGTGCTGCTTGGGAAGAGTCGATTCAGCTGAAGTGATGGGTGAGTGGGGTAATGTAGGGGAAGGCGCGGTAAGCCGGCTGTGGGGCGAGTTCCTCGCAGCACGTGAGCACCATATCACCGTTGCGCAGTCCGTGCTTTTGCAAGCACCCGAGGGAGGGAGAAGAGGAGAGGGTGAAAGAGGGAGGGGAGATCCGATGGTGGCACAGGAGGGGGAGTGGTGCGCTAACCCTCTTGCTCCTGAATTTTGGTAGCTGAAGAGAACTACCCACCACTGTAAACATGCGAGCGTCCCTCAGTATTCTTCATTGGGATGCTCCCTGTACCACGGTAACCACCAGGATTATTGGCGAAGTTACCCCATCCGGCTGAAGTGGTGCGAAGGCGTAAGGCACGTGGTACAAACTGTCATGATAAAAAAATCTCACCTTGACGAGACAGCAAGAAGACTTTATCAAAACTTCTTCTCGCGCAAAAGTAGGAGGCGGGTGCTACTAAAGGAGGCAAAGGGAGGGGGTCGTCTGTGTATAATCTTTGTGAATTTGTTTCTTTCAGTAAGCCCGTATCTATCACGTTGCTCGTATCCTGTTGTCATTGTTACTTTCGCGCGCTGCACCACGAAGCATGTACCAACTGGTCCACCCGCTACTTGATATTGATTTATTTGCAATGCAAAACTAAGGATCGAAGAAGAGAATGATTGATAGGAAGAGAGAGAGAAGTTGTTTTGTTATGCGAAACCACAACAAATGCTTTCATTTTTATTTTCCGAGCGCAGAAATGTACAGCTCGGTGTGACTTCCAGCGCAAAGTTGCCCGCTGTTGGGCAGATATAACCTGGCCGGTTTATATCAACCTGCCGCCCTTCTTCCAGCTACCAGTGACAGAAGATTTTTCTTTGCTCGAAGAGACCTTCTCTTCCTTCGGCCGTAGCCCCAGGGCCAATCTTGTCAGGTGGAGCTGTCTCTCTTCCTGGAGCGAGGAGGGTTGCTATGGTGGCAGCCAAATTCGCTCCTGCACAGGTGCCAAGACCACACTTCCCAGTGTTGCTGTTACTGCTGCAAAGGAACGACGGAACTTAGTTCGGACACTGTACTGGGTGTGTTGCGTTATGCGGTGCGGAACGGCTCACCTGACGAGGCAACTCTGGCTTGCAAAAAAAAAGCACAGATATAACGATTCTACCCTTTGCAGCAGAAAACATCTCACCATGGGAGTCTGCACTAGACTGACGCAAATGCCACCTCTCTGTGAGTCCTATGCATCCGCACGCGGTCCTAACGCCCTCTGCGCTGACACTGCCAGCAGCTAGTGGTCATCCCCTCCCTGGTCCCGATCGAAAGGTACATCAGAGCCAATCCTAAAGGAACCATTAGGCCAGTAAGCCTATTGTAGTTTCGGACATCTCCAATATGGGACTAATGATTTTAGCGGTTTGATGGAACCATTAGGACCTACGGGTCTAATGGCCTGATGGGAGCTCCACAAAAGTAAAAAAAGTAAAATTTGTTTCTTTCTGCCGTTTTTCTGACTCCTGTTATGACAGAATTTAATTTCTCTTGCTCCAATTCCTTCTTTTGTTTCCAAGACTGTTCAAAATATATAATGTGCGCAGCACTTCAAGAAATCGACCTTCTGCAGTGCAATATCGCGTTTTTTCTCTCTTGCAACACTCCATTCCATCAGAGAATTCCATCAATACTTAGAAAAAATTTTAAACTGGCGACACGAGACACCCGGCAGATATACGGAAACCAACATCCACCTATGAAGCTCCCAGTCGTCTTATGGATGCTTACAGTATTCGCACATGGCATGGGGCCTTTTATAGAAAATTGTTAAAAATTGAGCAGTACGGTATTTCATACTTTAAAAGCAATAAAAGCCCCAGTGCCAGAAAACAAAAGGATGACACAACACTCAGCACAGGCTGACAAACACAATTTTTATTGACAGACCTGCCTCCTTAAACAACCTCCGCCAGCAACGCGCTCTTCTGCAAGGTTACCCCTTTACACCCTCAAGCCTGCGTACAGCCTTTATCTTTTTAAACGTACAGGACTTGCGAGCTGCTAACAGGATGCACTGTTGTAACCTTGTAGGGTAACCTTGCAGAAGACGGCGTTTATGGCTCAGGAAGAAGCAGATCTGTCAATAAAAATATTGTATGTCAGTCTGTCCTGTGTGCTGTGTCATCATTTTGTTTGTTTCTCTGCACAGAGGTTTTTATCGCTTCTAATACATTGATTAGGCTGCGAGCGTCACGCATCGTCTTTACACGCTGGGGCGTTGACACCTTGAGGCTCTGAGAGCTGATCAGCTTTTCCATTGATTTGTATTGAGCCCGAACTCGCAAATATTTTAGTGCGCGACACTCAATCAAGACGGTACATGTTCGAGATGCACCAAACTTTAATTTATTAAAAATCAACCGCTCAACCTTGTCCTCTAAAAAATACGTCATTGGCCAGAGAAAAGCTAAGAGAACAGGCCAGTACCAATCTTGTGATGATAATTTAGAGCGTTCACGTGTCTTGTGTGAACGAAAATCACCCATAGATTTCTGAAGGAGTGATTCCCTCTTAAGTTGGCCATAACGAAACAAGACTGACAGAAATATAAAAAGCCAATATACGTCCCCTCGACTGCCCATTTTGATCCGTTAATGTCCGCACGGGGCATCCCTGGGCGCTACAATGGCGCTGTTTATCTGTCTCATTCAGCCCTTCTCTCTTACATAAAACAGACCTAAAATGGATGTACATGGGACGTCCACGAATGTCTGATCTTGGATATTCCCCGGACATCCATAGGAGTGCAATGTGTTGTTGGGAGGTATCCTCTTAAGCCTTGTCCCTTGATGTGTGTGTTCTCCGTGCTATCAGTATTTTGTTCTTTGTCTTTCATGCATTGAGTCATGATGGTGGAGCCATCTGGTGTGATGCCCTGAAAGTAGGTGGCCACCTGTCGTCAATCTCTGCAACTGCGGGCCGTCAGCAAGCAACACTGTGGTTGCTGGTCACCCAGCCATTCTGGAGTGGTTGCTTCGACACAGCATTGTTGATTTTCGAATAAGTAGTTTCTCTCCATTCTATTTCTTCTTTTTTTTTTTTTTTTATGGCCACTGGTTGCCAGCAACAGGGGTGTGGAGTGGAGCTAGATGCTCCATAAATTAGTGTGGTGTCTCCCTGGATATTCCCAATGATTGTGGAGGGTCCTAACCGCCAATTAACTGCTAATCTAATGGCGCCCACGTCCCCTGTGTGTTGGCGGCAGCCACTGGTCACTCCATACTACTAGTGCTCCCCACATCGTCTTCCCATCATCCGTTCTCAATACGCAATAGGACACTGTACTGCCACAGCGGCAGAGAATCACCCACCTCATCATCATCCATTGTATGCGTGTGTAAACAAAGGTCCGACATTGCAAAACCAATATGTTTTGTAGGAAAGAACCAACGTCATCGTCTTTCATCTTGAATGTACGAGTTGCATATGGATAAAGAGGCGTGTAAAAGGGTGAAGAAATAGTGTACGGTTTATCTTTAGATGTCCTGCGTACCGATTCAGCGAGCGAGCAACATGGACTTAGCCAGGACGCGTTCATTCCATGGCAGCAAACAGCCGTTGCAATCTTTTCAGCCAACTTACCTTGGTTTTGATGAACCTCCCTGACACCCTGCGACCGAGCTTAACACGGTCAAGAAGATTGCCATTTGCAGGATAAGAACAAACTTCATCCTGGGTCGAGTGTTACAGCAGAAAAAAACACATCATAAACAGGTTAACCTGGACTAATGCAACCTTTCCTCCGAGAGATAGCTCAAGCACAGTAGCTCGGCGGGCCTTCATATGCCATATGAACCTGCGAGTCGTGGTCGTATCTTTTTCTTCTGCACGACCTTAAATTTCAGCCCAAACTTTCTTAGAAGTAATTCAACTACGTTTTATGCAGTCATCAATCATATCCTTTATCAAAAGTTAAAGGACAGCTGACTTCTTTTTGGACGGCCCTATTTTGCGAGATAGTGTGCGCGTGCGTGTGAGATGATGCTGAATCTGCCTGCACGTAATCGATTTTGTTAGATACAGCTGGCGGACAGCTTCATGGATAACAAAGAAATTGTAGAAAAGTGGACAAGAGACGAAATGTCAAGACTTGAAGAAGGCGTCACTGTCAGGTGATGGTTTGTAATTGAAGTTGTTGGCCAACAAACTGAGGCTGTCGTTTCACTTCTCACTGCACGATGTCTATAACGTATATTACTGTAAATTCCCTGTTCCCGATTTACCGGTTTGATTAATACAGTGAAACTCCTTTATAGCGAACACCTTTTTAACGAAAATACCACTACAGCAAATTTTTTTTTTGCGGTCCCGCTGGAGCCTATAGGTCCAATAATAGACATCCTTTTTAACGAAAATACCTTTACTGCGAATTTTTTTTTGCTGTCCCCTGAGTTTCGTTGTAAAGGAGTTTGACTGTAATTGTTTTCTTGTTTCATTGTTTTCTCGGCAGTGGTGCTGGGTGGTGTTGTTGGTGAAAGGGCAACCCATATAGTCGGCCTCACAGAGGTGGGCAACGTCACGACTGACGCCCGGGGGCAATGTGTCTCCTGAGCCGACTTCTAAGCGAACTGTGCCGGCAAAATGTGTACATTCATCTATTGATTCTTCATTTCTCTTAAGTCGTCTGAGTTTTTGTCTTCCTCGAACTGCGTTCCGCAATCCGCCTTCATTTTATCTAAAGAGTTTCTGTCCTTATGATCCTATTGTACGTTGCCAAATGTTGCTGAATTCCATTTCAATGTCATGCGACATCTTCTCTCCTTGCTTTGTGTCCTTTAAGAGAGATATACCGTGTGCCTATCGTAACAACTACTACTTTGATAATCTTTCACGCCTGTTTTGGCTTTTTCATATAGTTTCTCTGTAGGTTTCCTTTTTATTGTTCGCATCTTCTTTAGTTTTGTTCAATTACCCTTGCTTCTTGTACAGTATTTTGTATCTCATTTTTAACATGTGTGATGTTGGTGCGCCAATACTAGCCCTATGAGGCTGTTCTTGGGCACCAATAAAACAACAACAACTGTAAATGCTTCCGAAAGCGTCTCAGGAAAACCCGGCAAAAACCTCACAGAGCACAGCCGGCACCGGGACTGGAACCCGGGTACCCCTAGTCCCATTTTCCATTCCTTTGGAAGCCATGTTCTCGTCCCAATGGTTTGTAACGAATACATGTGTTACGCAGTTGCAGGAATGCACAACAACAACGAGATAGAGGGACGCCACTGTGGACTGCACATTACGTCCGTTGTATCTGTTCGTTATAATGTACGTGAAAATTATACAGGGTGTCCCAGCTAAATTCGAACGTATTTTTTAGAACTATATATATATATCACTTTTTCCGAGATGAAATCAATTGCAATATAGCATATGCCTGAAGGGTGCTCCTTCGGAGGGCATTAGCAAACTCCTACGGCAATGTCTTAATTAACTTTCAATAATAATAATTTTTCTTTTAATTATAAACGCTACGAAGTTGTCCCAGTGAGAACATCGGTCCCTTCGGTCACCTGATGCCAGAGCCGTTTTCAGAACAAAAATCCGTTCGATAGATCGTCCGCAAAAAAAATCGTGAGGAACACCATTTTTTCTTTTATTTTGTTCATTGCGCATCTTCGGGGGGGGAGTCTTTCCTTCACCCCCAATATGAGAGGGTGAAGGAGACATTAAGACACAATTAAGGCATTGCCTTTGGAGTTTGCTAATGCCCTCCTTAAGGAGTTCCCTTGACATATGCCATATTGGCAATTGATTTCATCTCGGAAAAAGTGATGCGCATTTCTTGATGCGATAGTCCCCTTAGAACGGCTTTTGTGCAACCGTTTTCGAGAAACATGTTCGCCAGTTGCGGTACCCTACAGAAGAATGTCTTAAGTCGTGTGGAGTTGGGTCTTTAAAAAACTGGGAAAACAGATGCTGCAGGCAATGTGTTCCTGGTATCCATGAATACAGGTGCACTCGGAATGGGGTGTTGCACCTGGTGACCCCCGTGGGAACAGGGACGTGCCCAAAGATCTGATCACAGCGGCATACTTTCTAAACGGTGTATAGCAAGGTTACTTACATCCACGTCTTACACGATCGTGCAGCCGTGGGTCCAAGGAAAGTCGGCCCCTACTGTGGAACGTGGATAATCTCCCAGAAAGCTCGGTGCATGTTCCTGGGAGGAGACCGTGGACAGTACTTCCTCCTGGTGCTGCAGCCAAAAAAAAAGAATGACAAAAAGGGACGAGCACGATACGAGCCTCAAGCTTATACAGTTGACCCCCGTTTATCGGACGGTGCGTTCCCGGCGAAATCGTCCGGATACCGGGGCATCCGGATAAATGAAACGACCGAATAGAAACGTCCTACAGAGCAAGGTTTAATTAAAACACAGAAATCTCGTCAATGACAGCTGTTACATAGTAGTGTAGGCACTCGATTCCTGCAAACTTTTGCTAATTGCATAGAGTTGAGCCACGCTGTTGCGCTGCTCGAAGAATGTCAGTGCGGTTGCAAAGTGTCAATGTCGGAGCCTTGTTTCTCACTGGCGTCATCGGCACCGTCTTGCTGCACATCATCGGAGGCAACAGCAGCAATCACACCGTCATCAGTCATAGCTGCACACGCGTCATCATCCTATCAACGTCAACGTAGTCAGAAACCGCAGCAACATCTACGGCAGTCGCATTGAGCCTCTGCATCAGGGATCGCAGCTCAGATAGGGAATGTCTTCATCGGCCAACGGGCCGTAAGCAGCAGTCCCTCGGGTTGGAGTTCTCCCCTCTAGAACCGGACAGTTGCTCGAGATATTTCCAAATGACTTGACTGGTCAACGTGACCCAACGCACACAAATAGAAAAGGGGGTCATTGTGCACGGTTGTCTCCTCTACGGAGAATGTAGTCCCTGACGTGTGACGGGAATAACCCCAACACAGCGAAAAGGGTGACGAAGCGGGGTCAGCGTCTCCTCTTACTCACGTAGTCCGGATAACTGAAGCTGGATTACAAGAATTTTCGACTTTCGTTCCCTGGAATTCTTATCCGAGTCCGGAAGCTGAAGTCCGGATAAACGAGAACAAAATACATGGAGGAAAATCAGTTCCCGTGCCTTTTGTCCGGATACCGCGGATCCGGATAAGTGAAGTCCGGATAACGGGGGTCGACTGTACAACCTTTACTGAAACAAACTAAAAACCCTACCTGTATTTTCCTTTCCCTCCTTTAGTAGCATCCCTGTTGTCAAAAAGTTTTGATGGAGCCTTCTTGCATTCTCGTCAAGGCCACGGTAGGAGCCCGGTTGAAAGGTTGCGAGAGCAAAAGCAAGAAACAAGGTGGTTATTGGTTCTCACTCATGGCATGTTCGGGCTCGTGGTTGCGAACAAAGAGTCGATTCGGCTCAAGTGATGGGTGAGTGGGGTGATGTATGGGGGGAAGGCGAGTTCAGCCTGCTGTGGGGCGCGTTCCTGGCAGCACGATGAGCACCTCCGTGCTTTTGCAAGCTCACGAGGGAGGGAGAAGAGGAGAGGGTGAAAGAGGGAGGGGAGATCCGATGGTGGCACAGGAGGGGGAGTGGTGCGCTAACCCTCTTGCTCCTGAATTTTGGTAGCTGAAGAGAACTACCCACCACTGTAAACATGCGAGCGTCCCTCAGTATTCTTCATTGGGATGCTCCCTGTACCACGGTAACCACCAGGATTATTGGCGAAGTTACCCCATCCGGCAGAAGTGGTGCGAAGGCGTAAGGCACGGGTACAAACTGTCATGATAAAAAAATCTCGCCTTGACGAGACAGCAAGAAGACTTTATCAAAACTTCTTCTCGCGCAAAAGTAGGAGGCGGGTGCTACTAAAGGAGGCAAAGGGAGGGGGGTCGTCTGTGTATAATCTTTGTGAATTTGTTTCTTTCAGTAAGCCCGTATCTATCACGTTGCTCGTATCCTGTTGTAGAAGTTGTTTTGTTACGCGAAACCACAACAATGCTTTCATTTTTATTTTACGAGCGCAGAAACGTACAGCTCGGTGTGACTTCCAGCGCAAAGTGCCCGTGTTGGGGCAGATATAACCTGGCCGGTTTATATCAACCTGCCGCCCTTCTTCCAGCTACCAGTGACAGATGATTTTTATTTGCTCGAAGAGACCTTCTCTTCCTCCGGCCGTAGCCCTCAGGGCCAATCTTGTCAGGTGGAGCTGTCTCTCTTCCTGGAGCAAGGAGGTTGCTATGGTGGCAGCCAAATTCGCTCCTGCACAGGTGGCAAGGCCACACTTCCCAGTGTTGCTGTTACTGCTGCAAAGGAACGACGGAACTTAGTTCGGACACTGTACTGGGTGTGTTGCGTTATGCGGTGCGGGAACGGCTCACCCTGACGAGGCAACTCTGCTTGCAAAAAAAAAGCACAGATATAACGATTCTACCCTTTGCAGCAGAAAACATCTCGCCATGGGAGTCAGCACTAGACTGACGCAAATGCCGCCTCTCTGTGAGTCCTATGCATCCGCATGCGGTCCTAACGCCCTCTGCGCTGACACTGCCAGCAGCTAGTGGTCATCCCTCCCTGCTCCCGATCGAAAGGTACATCAGAGCCAATCTCCTAATGGAACCATAGGCCAGTAAGCCTATTGTAGTTTCGGACATCTCCAATAGGGACTAATGATTTTAGCGGTTTTGATGGAACCATTAGGACCTACGGGCCTAATGGCCTGATGGGAGTTCCACAAAAGTAAAAAAAGTAAAAATTGTTTCTTTCTGCCGTTTTTCCGACTCCTGTTATGACAGAATTTAATTTTCTCTTGCTCCAATTCCTTCTTTTGTTTTCCAAGACTTTTCAAAATATATAATGTGCGCAGCACTTCAAGAAATCGACCTTCTGCAGTGCAATATCGCGTTTTTTCTCTCTTGCAACACTCCATTCCATCAGAGAATTCCATCAATACTTAGAGAAAATTTAAACTGGCGACACGAGACACCCGGCAGATATACGGAAACCAACATCCACCTATGAAGCTCCCAGTCGTCTTATGGATGCTTACAGTATTCGGAAATGGCATGGGGCCTTTTATAGAAAATTGTTAAAAATTGAGCAGTACGGTATTTCATACTTTAAAAGCAATTAAAAGCCCCAGTGCCAGAAAACAAACAAAAGGATGACACAACACTCAGCACAGGCTGACAAACACAATTTTTATTGACAGACCTGCCTCCTTAAACAACCCCAGCCAGCAACGCGCTCTTCTGCAAGGTTACCCCTTTACACCCTCAAGCCTGCGTACAGCCTTTATCTTTTTAAACGTACAGGACTTGCGAGCTGCTAACAGGATGCACTGTTGTAACCTTGTAGGGTAACCTTGCAGAAGAGGGCGTTTATGGCTCAGGAAGAAGCAGATCTGTCAATAAAAATATTGTATGTCAGTCTGTCCTGTGTGCTGTGTCATCATTTTGTTTGTTTCTCTGCACAGAGGTTTTTTATCGCTTCTAATACATTGATTAGGCTGCGAGCGTCACGCATCGTCTTTACACGCTGGGGCGTTGACACCTTGAGGCTCTGAGAGCTGATCAGCTTTTCCATTGATTTGTATTGAGCCCGAATTCGCAAATATTTTAGTGCGCGACACTCAATCAAGACGGTACATGTTCGAGATGCACCAAACTTTAATTTATTAAAATCAACCGCTCAACCTTGTCCTCTAAAAAATACATCATTGACCAGAGAAAAGCTAAGAGAACAGGCCAGTACCAATCTTGTGATGATAATTTAGAGCGTTCACGTGTCTTGTGTGAACGAAAATCACCCATAGATTTCTGAAGGAGTGATTCCCTCTTAAGTTGGCCATACGAAACAAGACTGACAGAAATATAAAAAGCCAATATACGTCCCCTCGACTGCCCATTTTGATCCGTTAATGTCCGCACGGGGCATCCCTGGGCGCTACAATGGCGCTGTTTTTCTGTCTCATTCAGCCCTTCTCTCTTACATAAAAACAGACCTAAAATGGATGTACACGGGACGTCCACGAATGTCTGTTCTTGGATATTCCCCGGACATCCATAGGAGTGCAATGTGTTGTTGGGAGGTATCCTCTTAAGCCTTGTCCCTTGATGTGTGTGTTCTCCGTGCTATCAGTATTTTCTTCTTTGTCTTTCATGCATTGAGCCATGAAGGTGGAGCCATCTGGTGTGATGCCTTGCAAGTAGGTCGCCACCTGTTGTCAATCTCTGCAACTGCGGGCCGTCAGCAGGCAACACTGTGGTTGCTGGTCATTCAGCCATTCTGGAGTGGTTGCTTCGATACAGCATTGTTGATTTTCGAATAAATTGTTTGTCTCCATTCTCTTTCTTCTTTTTTTTTTCTTTTTGATGGCCACTGGTTGCCAGCAACAGGGGGTGTGGAGTGGAGCTAGACGCTCCGCGATTCGTGTGGTGACTCCCTGGATATTCCCAATGACTGTGGAGGGTCCTAACCGCCAATTAACTGCTAATCTAATGGCGCCCACGTCCCCTGTGTGTTGGCGGCAGCCACTGGTCACTCCATACTACTAGTGCTCCCCACATCGCCTTCCCATCATCCGTTCTCAATACGCAATAGGACACTGTACTGCCGCAGCGGCAGAGAATCACCCACCTCATCATCATCCATTGTATGCGTGTGTAAACAAAGGTCCGACATTGCAAAACCAATATGTTTTGTAGGAAAGAACCAACGTCATCTTCTTTCATCTTGGATGTACCAGTTGCATATGGATAAAGCGACGTGTAAAAGGGTGAAGAAATAGTGTACGGTTTATCTTTAGATGCCCTGCGTACCGATTCAGCGAGCAAGCAGCATGGACTTAGCCAGGACGCGTTCATTCCATGGCAGCAAACAGCCGTTGCAATCTTTTCAGCCAACTTACCTTGGTTTTGATGAACCTCCCTGACACCCTGCGACAGAGCTTAACATGGTCAAGAAGGTTGCCATGTGCAGGATAAGAACAAACTTCATCCTGGGTCGAGTGTTACAGCAGAAAAAAACACATCATAAACAGGTTAACCTGGACTAATGCAACCTTTCCTCCGAGAGATAGCTCAAGCACAGTAGCTCGACGGGCCTTCATATGCCATATGAACCTGCGAGTCGTGGTCGTATCCTTTTTCTTCTACAACTCCTTAAATTTCAGCCCAAACTTTCTTAGAAGTAATTCAACTACGTTTTATGCAGTCATCAATCATATCCTTTATCAAATGTTAAAGGACAGCTGACTTCTTTTTGGACGGCCCTATTTTGCGTGACAGTGTGCGCATGCGTGTGAGATGATGCTGAATCTGCCTGAACGTAATCGATTTTGTTAGATACAGCTGGCGGACAGCTTCATGGATAACAAATAAATTGTAGAAAAGTGGACAAGAGACGAAATGTCAAGACTTGAAGAAGACGTCACTGTCAGGTGATGGTTTGTAATTGAAGTTGTTGGCCAACAAACTGAGGCTGTCGTTTCACTTTTCACCGCATAATGTCTATATCGTATATTACTGTGAATTCCCTGTTCCCGATTTACCGGTTTGATTAATAATTGTTTTCTTGGCAGTGGTGCTGGGTGGTGCTGTTGGTGAAAGGGCAACCCATAGTCGGCCTCACAGAGGTGGGCAACGTCACGACTGACGCCCGGGGGGAATGTGTCTCCTGAGCCGACTTCTAAGCGAACTGTGCCGACAAAATGTGTACATTCATCTATTGATTCTTCATTTCTCTTAAGTCGTCTGAGTTTTTGTCTTCCTCGAACTGCGTTCCGCAATCCGCCTTCATTTTATGTAAAGAGTTTCTGTCTTTATGATCCTATTGTACGTTGCCAAATGTTGCTGAATTCCATTTCAATGTCATGCGACATCTTCTCTCCTTGCTTTGTGTCCTTTAAGAGAGATACAGTCGGACCTCGTTTTATGAACCCTCGATATACGAATCCCTCAACTTACGAACGGCTCCACAGGGAACCCAACTTTTTCCGTGTATTTTGACCTCGTTTGACGAACCCTCGATATCCGAACTATGAACGGATTATTAGGGAACGGACCCAAAGTAGCCAAGCCATTCTGACCTCGATATACGAACGGGCGTTATGAACGCACAGAGGACAGGCCAGTGGACCGGATGATAATGAAAGTTCCTCAGTACATGCTGCCAAGGTCAAACATGCAATGTCCCAACGCCACCACGTTCCACAAACATGATTCACCATTTCCTGAAAGAATAATTCGGGCGTTTACAGCCGAACGGTTGTGAGTTTGGACCAGGTCTCCGAGATGGAAACATCTTGCCATTCCAAGAGAAGGCGTTCAGCCCTGACAGACGGTTACAAGCGTGATATTTGCCGTTGGAAACAGTCTCATCCGCGCGCGATACGGTGCTTTGAGGACCGGGTGGATGAGTCAAGTGTCATACTTCTGTCATCTCTTCTAAACAGGATAGACCTTGCAGAAAGTATGGTGCAAAGCACAATTACGCAATATTTTCAAAAATAAAACTTATTCAAATCAATTTCGCGTGGTTTTGTGAGGTATTTGTGCACTGCACACCTCAGACCTCGATTTACGAATACCTCGATTTACGAACGATTTTCTGAGAAACGAAGGGTGTTCGTAAAGCGAAGTTTGACTGTATTACCATGTGCCTATCGTAACAACTACTACTTTGATAATCTTTCACGTCTGTTTTGGGCTTTTTCATATAGTTTCTATGTAGGTTTCCTTTTTATTGTTCGCATCTTCTTTAGTTTTGTTCAATTACCTTGCTTTCTTGTACAGTATTTTGTATCTCATTTTAACATGTGTGATGTTGTGTGCGCCAATACTAAGCCCTATGAGGCTGTTCTTGGGCACCAATAAAACAACAACAACTGTAAATGCTTCCGAAAGCGTCTCAGGAAAACCCGGCAAAAACCTCACAGAGCACAGCCGGCACCTGGACTGGAACCCGGGTACCCCCAGTCCCATTTCCATTCCTTTGGAAGCCATGTTCTCGTCCCAATGGTTTGTAACGAATGCATGTCTTACGCGGTTGCAGGATGCACAACGATAACGAGATAGAGGGCCATAAAAGGTGGATAAAGTTGGTCTTGTTGTGGATTACACATTACGTTCGTTGTTAGATTACAATTCACGCGTTCATTTCTTGAGAAGAGCGATAATTCTGATTATCACTCTTCTCCAGAAATTAACGCGTCAGAAACTGAATATTTTGCTTCGCAGTTTCCCAAAGGTAGCATGTTCATACCAGTACCTACCTTACTACCAGTACCTGTACCAGTACTGTACCTGTACCAGTACCAGTACCTTACTACCAGTACCTGTACCTGTACCAGTACTACCAGTACCTACCTTCCAGTCATACCATACCAGTACCATACCTTAGTACAGTAAGATGAAGTATAAAAGTATTGTAGAAATTGAGGAAGCAACAATTGGGACGGTGAGTAGCAATAGCTTCCAAATGTAGCGCTCGGAAGAGGTGCCATGACATGGTGGTTATATAGGTTTGATAGATGCGGATGGATTTCGATTACACTTCCCGTGGTTATACGAACTGTTGTGTTGAATAAAATTTCCGTACTCGCTACTGAGCTCCTACGCGTGGTGTCGTCCCTTCTCAGCCCGTCTCCGTGCAGTGCTCGTTTCATCGTGAACTTGTACTGACTAGCCAAACCAATGTTTTTGTCATGTTTGACACATAGACATTTCAACCTTGCGTTAATTATTTTTATTTCATTTCCTTTCAATTATTTCGCCACGGTACAACGAAAGGTATTAAATTAACAGCATATAAAACCTTAGTTCAACCTTGTTTAGAGCATGTATGTGCAGTATGGGATCACTACACATGCGCGCCATCCGAAAATATAGACCACTTTCTGTTTACAAACATGTGGCGTCCCGAGAAGACCGGTTCGAGGTTATATTTTGCTCTGGTTGGCAAGAAGCGGGAAAAACGCGTCTGTTGATAGGCCGAAAAGGCTGATAAGGTTGATAGGTGCCCACCAGCATGCTTTGCGCGGCGGCGAAACGTAATCGATGACGTAGGAGTGCAAGTGGTCTATAGAGAATGTGCTCCCTTGCTTATCTCGTCTAGGTTTCGAAGGACTTCTTCTTTTACACGTCTGGTTGCAAGAATTAAATTTAGATTCCCTTGTGCATAGGCAAAACGTAAATAAACTAAAACTGTTCTTTCCCCTATACAACGGTCAGTTGATATTACAAACAATAATACCTCGTTGAAATTTCTCCTTATTCGGCGAGAATATATCATCAAAAAATGACATTTGTTTTTATTTTTTTGCCAAAAATGTTTATTAGCTGACAAAGGGTTGGGGCGTTAACATGTATGGCATGTTTAGTCACTATGTGTCAGGGCGGAAAAACCTATCAGGTTGTCAAACGGGCTATAGGGTGGACAACCCAGGCCCTTGGATCGCTTTTTGGACACGAAAAGGTGGGGTAGCATGAGGAACGTGCTTTGGAACTGGAGCTTTGTTTTTGTTTGTTTGTTCTATTTTTTTATTTTTCAACACTCCAAGTGAATCCATAAATAAAATTGATCAAACACAACAGCTGCCGTTTCGATCAAACAGCTTTCGGTCAAACGGCGTTCGACCAAATGTCCCGGAGCCTTGCGAGAAAGGCAACCAATGTGTCTAAGCTTTGTGATAAATATTTCGCTTTTTTGATGCAAAACTGTCTTCTCCCAATTCGCTATTATCCAAATGGAGTGTTCCACTCCACCGATGTTTTGCTATGCAAAACCACAACAAATACTTTCATTTTTATTTTCCAAGCGCGGACATGTAGAGCTTGGTGTGACTTCCAGAGCAAAGTTGCCCGCTGATCGGGCAGATATAACCCGACTGGTCTACGTCAACCTGCCACCCTTCTTCCAGCGACCAGTGACAGGAGATTTTTCTTTTCTTGAAGGGACCTTCTCTTCCTTCGGCCGTAGCCGTAAGCGCCAATTTTCCGAGCAGGAGCTGTGTCCTTTCCTTTAGCGAGGAGGGTTGCTACGGTGGCAGCCAAATTCGCTCCTGCGCAAGTGCCAAGCTTGCACGATCCACCAGGTTTTCGAATGCTGTTATAACTGCTGCAAGGTAATGAAGGACCCCCGTTAGAACGCTATACTATATATAGTTGCGTTGCATTATACGGTGCGGAACCTGACGGCACAACTCTGGCACGTAAAAAACACAGACATAAATTATCCTAGCCTGTGTGGTAAATAATGAAAATATTTTACGGCGGTAGCTGTTAACGTGAAGGTTCCAGCTCCCCAAGAACACACACGGTCCTCAGGATGTCCCCACAATGTCATCGTGCGCTCGTCCTTCGATGTCTGTCCGCTGAGCGTCCTGAGGATGACATTCGCGGATTGTCCGTGAAGCGTCATTCAGGTGCGTCCGGTGCCTGTCCCTAGGGGACGCTAGACGGACGGGAATATTACTTTATTTTCAGTTTATATGCTAAGACTCCCCAAATATTGAGTGACACATTTGTTTTGTTTTCCGGGCCAATCCTAGGGGTGAATGACATTTTCCAGAAAAAATCGGTAGCTTATCAAGACAAATGGACAGTAATCAGTGAAACAGAATGTAGTAGTCTCAGTCAAAAACAAACAGGGCACAATAAAATGAATCTAGAGTTGGTCCCTGATGTGCCATCACACTGTCCTAAAATTGTCATTAAAGATATGGCCCGTGAACATTCAGAGTATACTGTGGCGATGCGGTGTAGTGCCAAAATGACACATTGAGGACAATTTGAGGATCAGATTTGACCCTCCTGAGGACGTCACCCCGTCCGTGAATGATGTGCTTAGGCTATCCCAAGGATGTCAATGTGTTCTTGGGGAGGAGATCGCCGTGTCCGTGCGGCAAAAAAAAAAAAAATACGGCAGAATTGCCGCGAGTCCTTCGCGCTGTTTTACCAAGAAGCATAGTTGCCTCTGTGGCAACAGCTTCCTCGTGCCACATGGATGACCAGTCAGCTACTTCCTCGATTTCGTTCTGCAATTTTAGCTAGTGGTAAAAGCAAAACCTACAGAAAGACGCGAGGAATACCGGTGAGGTGAAGCCCAGGGTTGCTGGACTGCTTTTCCGTGGAGGTGCGCACCTAATCACTCAAAGGAAAATATTCCTTTTCTAATTATATGCGCCACTTGGGGATACGAAATTGTATGCACTGAAATATCATACGGTACGGATTGATGTCGCACTGTTACATTAATACGTTTCTGGTGCAGAGTCTTCCTTTCAGGATTAGCTGTCATTCGGTCGGGCATGTAAACTGGGGGAGAAGTTCAAGGAGGATTTCTTCATCAACTCCCGACGAGCCAAAGCCGCAAAATGCAACCTAGAGTACGCGTGCGCAAACCGCGGCTCTCGTGGTAATAACAAAAATCCGAGTAAACCAAACATGTCCCAAGGATATCCTGGGGAAGAACTGAATTTGACATTTAGATATCCCAGGGACGTTCGTGAACGTCCCGTTTACGCCCGTGCGACGTCCCAGGGAATAACTTTCTTGTTTATTTTGCAGCCCGGGGGACGTCCCTTGAATGTCTCTGTTGGGCATTTGGACGTGAATGGGACGTTTACCGTTTCATATCAAATTACTTGTATACTGAGCCATTACGCAGTATTATTATTGTTTCTGTTATTTGTCCACGTTTGAGAAAGTTTTTGATAAATAATCTACATAAACAGTCTATTTGGAGAACGGTATGCGACCGCTGTGTAAAACGCTTATCGTCAACACCACGTCACCTGCATTCGCACATTTCTACTCGCACGCACATACACATATGTGATCATCGAATAAGAGCAGCACCGACAGAGGCCTATAGCAGCTTCTTTTGGCGTAACAGATGGAACATATACTGAAATGACAGTTGTTGAAGTACGTTCATTAATTGTACAGCGGCGTGAACTGTGCTTGTGACGGTGAAGACGTTTTTGGGAATTAAGTCGTTCGTCTGCCAGCAACGCCGGACTATAACCACCTGATGCTTCTGGGGTACCTTCCTCACACATATTGTGTTTTTAATTCACACTATCTTCCATGATGTGATTACTCTGCAAATGAAGGCGTAAAAACAAAATGATTCTCGCTTTGCTTACGTCATTCTATGTATGTGGGTAAATGCGACATTTCCTCATGGATGTATCAGTTACGCATGGATAAAGAGTGGTGTAAAAGGAGAAGGAACGAGTGTACGGTTTATCTTTAGATGTCCCGCGTACCGATTCAGCGAGCGAGCAACATGGACTTAGCCAGGACTCGTCCAGTTCATGACTGCAAACTATGGTGAGCTAGAATGACTGGTGTGCTTACCGGCCTATCCAATGCATGGGAGCGCTTGGTCGCGGCCTTGGCACTCGACCACGTGCGATTGTTTACATGGATGCGCTGAAACTCGCTGCGCGCCTTGCGGAAGGATTTTTGTGGGGATCCGAGGTACTCTTCTGTTTGGTATCACATGACGTTTCCGAGAAATGCAGAGGATCGCACCGCGCCGGCCGAGAAACAGAACAGTGTCGATGCGTGGTTTATCAAGAGCATCACGAGCTCAGTGCAAGGTCGTTGCTTGCTGAGGTTATCTCTCACTCTCTTGCAATTGATAATTTGTTGCGCTTCGGGGAACCCTTCGAGTAGGATTGGCAATGCGTTGGGCGTTCGCTCGCAGCGCGTGCACAATCTATAAGCAACTTGTACCCAGCCGAAAAGCAGATAGCCCCCTGAGCCGGAATTGTATCCATAACCTGACCCCAAGCAACTGAGGGTTTTAGTAAGGGGGCCTCCATAAATCACTGATTGTAAAATACGCGTACAGTTGGTTAGACGAAGTGCAATGGCTATTCCTTGCAATCTAACCGTGCTTGTTTTCTCTCATTCGAAATCGGCTATCGCATAAGGATCGCGTCCAGGCGCAAGTATGCAAGGATTGTGTATCGAAGGCAAGGGAGGAGTCGTTACAGGACCTCGCAGTATTACCCGAGACAGCACGGTTTCAATAGAGAAAGCAGCAGCAACAAATCGTATATTTTCTCATTTCACACAGTTTTCAGAAACTGTTTCTCGCAGTGATTCGCAGGTTAGAGCGCATGAGTCGGATTCGTGCGTAGTGCAAGAATTAAGGGCTTGTGATGCGTATTCTTTCGCGTTTTATTAGGCCGGTAAGTGGCCGGGATAAGTAGGGAAGCGCACCAAGTGTGCGGATAAACAGTTTTCCGCGGTTTAATCACGGGTCAAATAAACCCTCGTCGCTTCCGACACTGACCGGGTGACAAACGTAGGACCGCGCAGTGCTTTACAGACGATTGCCTCATCAAATCATCAAATACCGCGATCATATGTACTACACCGCAATGTAGTTGATGCGATATAAATTACATCTAAGCATGCGACATTATCTTCACTTGTTATCCCTTAACGATAAGTAACCCGACGTTTCGTCGCTTTTCTATTCATCCTGTTCTGAACCCCTTAGCTGGTGTACGTACAAGAAAGTACGTACGTGGAAAGAACTTCGGCGATAATGTGCCTGCTGGTCACAGTCACATCATAACTACTGCTTGTTGCTCGCTATTTTCAAGAAATGAGACTCCATGTAAGAACGGATGGAAGAGTGTTTGGGGAACCCACTCATTGTTTTAGCCCGTACTTATATGTGTACATCTCGCGCTTTTTTTATTGTACACACCAGCATATAAGGCCAATAAAATTTTCTTATATATAACTGCTTTATTGAATGCCAGTATTCAATAGCAAGCAATGGAAGAGCGTCGCTAAAGTTGGAAGTAAGAACGACAAGATAAAATCGGCAATAAAATAAACATTATACCGCCCTTGTTTTCCGAATATTCACCAACTGAATGAGTGAAAGTGCGGGTAGTCAGATAACAATGCTGAATTTCTGAAGAAAAAGACTATAAATTATGCAACAGCTTCGTTTGCAGCGGACACAGAAAACTTTTCTTGAAGAACGAAGATGACGAAAATAGCAGCCCCGCTCGGCATGTATCATGATACCTGATAACAGCGCGACGATGTCTTTCTGGAAATGATAAAGATTAGCGAAATTACGGGGGGGGGGGGGGGGGGTAACCCTGAATGCTGTATCAAAATAGGACGGTATACACCGTCTGCTTAGCATAAAAGGTGGTGGATACAACAGAGCGACCTGCCTATCTGTCTGGCGGCACATGCTGCTCAGTCCGGGGGGGCGTTCTGGACAGACTTCATAGCCAACTGAGCTGACATTTGTCTTAAAGTGTACGAGGAAAGCCCAGCCTCAGACAGCACAGCTTCCTCCGAGATTCGAACCCAGGTCACCTCCCAGTCTCGGTATGCCATGTCAGCATAAAGGGAATAACACATAGTGAACCCCAGCACCAGGAGGGACGCCGCAGATTTACCAGCGTTCAGGGAGTGGCCCGAACTTGACCCCCTTTGGAGTTGCTGGTTCTGCTGAAGCTATCTTCCCAAATTTGGGCGGATTTGTAAGAAAGACATCTGCTCCTGAGCACTAAAGTTATGAAAGTTCTCTCTCTCTCTCTTTTTATCAGTCATGATGTACTTTGTGAACTTGGCTGCTCTGTGGTGGCGTCCATGACAGCAAAGTACAGGTCGCTGCTCAGTTATGGAGCGAACACTAAGGACTGTTGTGCTGAGAATGCGCCCCCGTTTTGAGAGATGCTCACCTCATCCAGTGTAGGACGAGTTTATTCTGCTGGGACTGTTTATGTTTTCCCCTTTGGTACGGGTACCAAATTTACAAAGCCGGGAAAGGGGGAGAGCAGTGACATAGTGTATAAACCCTGTTCTGAAATCGTAAGCAAAAACCATTGCTTCTACGACGAAGGTATAAAAGAGACAGTTTTCAGAGACAGTCGTAAAGAAAGACAGTCGTTCCTACAGGATGTGACTTTCTGTCTAAACAGGATCTCACCTTCTACTACCTCTGGTACGATGTTCGCGACAAATACATAGTACACCCCGACTTTTGCTTGTCAAACGACGCGATTACATGTTATGAGGTAAATAAGGAGATGTTCACAGCTTGCATAATTTGATGTCAAGAATTGGCTGAGGTATCTGACTGATTTTCCAAATACTCTGCATCTGTGAGTACATGACGCTGTTTTTGGAAATGGAAAAACTTCAGGGCCATGAGTATGAAATGATTTGTGTGACTTTCAGAGCGTGTGTCACGATGGTCCAGTCTGTCGCGCCCAAAACTTTATACATTGTGCACCAGTGTATCATTGCATTATATCACAAGCGCATCATGTTGGATTGTACAACAATGGCATGTAACACATCCTGCAGCCAAAATTTTAGCCAACATGCCTCAAAACGGAGGTATTTTATTACCAAACAGGGGCTGGGCATATACAGACAAGCAGCAAACCAGTATGTACTTTGCTGTGAATGCAAACTACCTCAAGTATACCTTTATGACTATCGAAGTCACTTCCATGTACATTAATTTATACATAACGTATCTGTGTGAAGTACCCAAGGAGACTGGAATGGAATGCCTTTGTGCTACCTCACAAAACATGTGAGAGCTTCACACAGAATTGTACATAACGAAAATACTCTACTCAAGTTACTTTGCCTTAAGTGCTTTTGGGAGTAACTTGGTATCTTACAAATACTTTTAAAAGGCAGTATTTATTATCTTGACTTGAATACTTTTTTAGTATATTAATATACATGCTTGCAGCACTCAAAGTCCACTCCATTCCTCCCTTTTATTTATTTATTTTTTTTCTTTGAGTTATATATGGCTAGGCGAACACCCTCTTGAATAAAGTATGTAACTACAAGGTCACTAATTACCTAAAATTCATTTATTAACCTCTTTAATTAGGGGATTTCGCGCAGAAGCGATGTAGCAGAACTAGAGATATTCCTTATCCCCCGAAGAGAATTATCTCCCGATTATCACAAGAATAATCGAAGGGCATTGAAACACTGCCTTTACCGCAACATGCGAAAACGCGAACTTCTCCGTCCGTCGTAATCATATCTCCGAAGCGTGGCGTGTCTGCACGCCCACATTTTTTCTCCCTCCCCCTGTATCTGCCAGATTGCTTCAATTTCGGCCATCGCGGGAACTCCCTGCCGCTCCCAGGTGCTCTTTGCGCATGAGGTCACGTGGCCTTGAGGGCGCAAGAAGCGGCAGCGGGCCGAGCCCTTGGTAGCCACCTATCGGCAGGCCCGTCGTCACGACCCGGTTTCAGTCGCCGTTCAGCGCACCATTCATTCTAGCTCACCATATGCAAACAGCTATTGCAATCTTTTCAGTCAGCTTACCTTGGTTTTGATGAAACTGCCTTTCCCCTGCAACAGAGCTTAAGATGGTCAAGAAGATTGCCATGCACAGCACAAGGACAAACTTCATTCTGTGTTGCATGCTACAGCAGAACAAACACGTATAATAAAGAAAGTCAACCTCGGCTATAGCAACCTTTCCTCCGAGGGATAGCTCAAACGAGGTGGCTTTATATTGCAGCTACGACCCGTGGTCTCATTCTTTTTCTAGTACGCAATCTTAAATTTCAGCCCAAACTTTCTTAGAAGTAACTCAATTACTTTTTACGCAGTCATCGATCATGTCCGTTATCGAAAGTAAGGGCAGTTTACATGACAGTTAACATGTTTCGAAGGGCCCTATTTTGCGTGACAGTGCACATGTGAGTATAACAATCTGCCTGAACGCGATCGATTTGTTAGACACAGCTGGCAGACAGCTTCGTGGAAACCAAGATATTATAGAAAAGTGAACGAGAGACGACATGTTGAGGTTTGAAGGAGACATCACTATCGGGTGACGCGGTTTGCAATTGAAGTTGTTGGCCAACAAACTGAGGCTCTCGTTTCCCTTCTCACTGCACAATGTCTATAAGATATATAGGGATTGAAAGACTGACGTATGTGGCCTATGGTGAAGTTCCTGTATTACCTACCAGCAGATCGACGGCACCTCGAGATAGAGCAAGGAGTGTCACTCACGGAGAAACGCAGGACCGTTCAGGAAAAAGAACGTTACCTGAAACAAATGAAACTCAACTTTGCGAGGCGACACAATACGGACCTCCCGGACATTCAAGTAGAACGACCAATTATGTGCTAGTGAGAAAAGGACCTCCGGGGTCACCCACCAAATTTATGGGACCTTATATCGAGTCGTAGTAGTGCCACCATGTCGTTTACGTGTGCACCGGCCCCAGCCCTCGATGGTATGAGGAATCGTTGCTGGGGTGTGGCAAGTTGAGCAAACAAACAAACACTAATTCGACTGAAATTCACGTGCTCGTGTCGTCTCGTGTCGCTACGCGGAGTAACAAAATACTCCTAATAATATTTCTTCCCAATTGTAAAAATGTGTGCAAGTGTCGAGAACGAGTTGATATCACTTCTTTGTCGCCGGCAGACTCGTATACGTAACAGGTAATTGCGTTACTAGTAATCAATTACTTTTCTGAGTAATTTGTAACGTATTCGATTACGTTTCTGGAAAAGTAATTTTTGAAGTAATTCAATTACAATTTTCAGTACTCAATTACCAAGTACTTTGAGAACAAAGAATCCACATTGTTCGGAAAGACAAAACCAAATTCGATGACAGCCCTCATATATTTAGAATTTTTGTGCGACAATTTTTTACCCGAAGTCAATAGCCACAGTGTTCCGCACGTGCAGTGTATTTTTGAGTGCACTGTCCTCTCCCCATTCATGTAGACTATCTTTCCGTAACTCTCTGTCTTGCGCGGAATACTGTCGACGTCACAACGATGTCGACCATTTGCTATGACTTGTCGTCGTGGCATAGTTACCTAGCATGTTCAAAGCGGTGGAGAGAAGGGTTTGAAAAAAAATTGTTCAAATGCCCCGCTGTGCCTCCTTCAAACAAAATTTCTTTCAGCTTTGAGCCTCAACTCATGCTACTTATTGGTGCCTTGTACCGTGCTTGTACCTTGCAGTGCTCGCGGTTATGCATGACGGCGTTCAGACACTTCTGTACTTTTTCCCTCAGATATCGAAAGTAATTGGCAAAGTAACGCGTTACTTTTCTAGACGTTATTTCCTTACTTTTTTCCGGAGAGTAAACTGTAACGGAAAAAAAAATTGAACATGAAAGAACTGATGTTCTGAGGCTGGAACACATAGAAAAGACAAATACACACAAAAGCCTCAAATGCCTATAAAGATGTCCCTTCAGTTGACGCGCCTTTGGAAGTCGCTGGGGCGGTGTTTTAGCATAGCTCAATAGACCTGTACCTGTTTGTAAACAAATGACGTCATAGTGTTCGACAGCGCCACCAATTTGGTAGAGTTGAACTACGTTCAAAGCTAGTGGCGAACAAGGCCGCGCCCGAAAGCCACGGTCTTGAGGGGATTACGATGGTCTCTGAAAAGGACGCGACCTTCGGTCCTACTTTTCTTTCAATAAGAGGCACTGAACGTAATCCAGAAAATGTGGGTTCGAGTCCTACAGCCTGGCTAACCTTTTCAGTGACTTCCATCTCTGATCTGGAAAAAATTACTTTTTCGTACAGCGTAACGATAATTCATTACTTTATTATCATTATTAACGTGTACAAGCCCGCTTGTCGGGCTGATGAAGCCTGGGCTAGTTGAGGTCAACCCGCCACTCTTCTTCCAGCGACCAGTGACAGAAGATCTTTCTTGTCAGGAACAGATCTCCGCCTCCTCCGGCCGAATCCCTGTGAGCCCGTGCCGCCAGGTGGGGATATGGGCTTTGCAATCTGGCTAGCCAGGTTCTGTCCTACACAGGTGGGAAAATTGCAGCGGGGACTGCTACAGAAAAGAAATGGGACACGGTCGTTACAACATTCCTTATTTTAACTACGCAGCGTATATGACAAATAAATGACGAGACAAGGCTTCAGCCCCTTGGTACTATAGAGCAGTGATGGCCAGTAGTTAGCTACATGTAGTTAAACTACTTGATTGTATAGTTAAAAAGTAGTTATCAAGTACTTGCAGAAATGTAGTGTGCAACTACTAGTTAGACTACTATTTCGAGTAGTTAACTACAATAGTTAGGTTACTGCAGGCGCCAACTAATTCCGATTTTGCCGCAAGCTTCGCGGCACGATCGTGCTTCCGACTTATACCTCGAGCTACTTGTTTGATGAGAACGGAGGTGCAGAGCAATTGTGCCGTGCATGTGTACTAAATCTTCACCTTTATCGCTGCTTGTGATTCATATTTAGGTGTACAAGAACACTATAGAATGGGATTGGTGTTGACGGACAACGTTAAGTAGTACCTCGTAGTAACTTACCTCGATCTTGAAGTCCCTCCATCCTGGCCTGCGACGGAGCTCAAGATGGCCAAGAAGATTGCCACGAGCAGCACAAGAACAAATTTCATTCTGGGTCGGGTGCGTTATAGCGGAATAAACAGGTAATAAGGAAGTCCAGCTCGACTATGGCGTTGAGGAAAGCTCTCCTATGAAAGGTAGCCGAACACGCAGTAGCTTGACGGAGCTCTAATTGCAGTCCACGACCCGCGGTCTCCTCTCGTCTGTGATCTTCAATTTGAGACCAGACAATATATTACTATTATATATATATATATTATTATTACTACGAAATATTATTAATTTTTCTTGGAGCAATATCAACGGATAACAACAACTCTGATGATGAATTGTAATAAAAATAACTGAAGAAAGGAGTAATGAGATTATTTTGTCACCAGCCATCAATCATGTCTTCTATCTAATGCATAGAGAGTCTCTATCATTGAGTAGGAAATTGGTTAGTATTTGCGAAGAACAATCTTCGAGTTTTGCAACCACTTTAAAGTAGCGCTGCCCTTATGTTTTTTTGACGGTCCTATTTTGAGTGATCGCGTATTGTGCGAGAGTTGGCATTATAATTTGGCTAACGTAATCGATGTGTTCGATACAGCCGGCAGACAGCTGCCTGGTAACTTATAGCTATGAAATGTCAAGGAAATATCGGTTAAAGGAAACTGCTAGACGCATTATCCTGGTGGCAACATAACGTGGATGGGGACCACTGGCTTTTTCAAAAGAAAAACGAATAAAAACAAGAATCAAACGCTTTTACGTGAAAGAGGAGCTAATTAGTAACCTAATTAAAGAGGAATGACCCTCGCCTATTGCGTGAAACGTATAAAAATAAAATTTTATCACCGGCTTTCGCAAGACTGCAAGTTTCGAATCCGTTAGGCTTAGCATTCCCGTGTTTCTCCAGCGCTAAAGGTGAATCATATGGGGTTGTTGAAATGCATAAAAAAAACTTCTAGTCCACAGAATTTTTTAATTCTTACATTTTTAGATTCAGTATATGAACTTCTTCCACTTCTACGCAATATTTACCTTCCTAACCCTTTCACTAATTTTTAAAAACGAGTGGTCCCGATACAGAACTACAGCCCACAACGTTACAACAACAACAAAAATTCAGTGGCGATTTAGAGGCAAATGCGAGAGAAACACGTCAGCACGAAACGCCTTTTCCAGACCATACTTGACTTCCGGTCTTCCGGTAGCCCTTTCTAAAGATGGTTACCGGGCTCTTCCATCTTCTGGAGTCTGAAGGGCACGAGTTTCACTCGGAGTGCACGTGGTGTATCTATGCAAAGCAAGCGCGAACTAAGTCGTAATAACAAACCACATACCGCACAGGATTACGACACTGGCCTTTTCAGACGATGCAACTCTTGGGATTAAGCCTCCTTTTCTCCGTATTGCCAACTGTAGGATGAGACCCTCCTTTTCTTTCCGAGGTGGACTGAGAACGCGAGTACCACTAGTACAAAGAAGCCACTCGTGACCTTCTTGCTGGAATACTGGAGGAGGAGGAGGAGGAGGAGTGTCGTTGGGAGGAACCCGAGAGGTCTGCCTGCCTGATTAGGCGGCATGTTTCTCGGGGAGGGAAAGGTGGTGGAGAGGAGGAGAGGAAAGGGTGAAGTGGAAGACCGAGCGGAATCCGCTCGGGGGGAGGATAGCTGCGTCCATGGGCCGACTTCAGGGGAACTGTGCCGGCATACGCCTATTACACATCTGAGGGAAACCCAGGAAAAACCCCAGACGGCACAGCCAGCCCGCGGATTCGAACCGCGGAGCTCCCAGTCTCCAAGCGCACGCGTTACCGCTGCGCCACCGGAGCTGGTAAGGCTTTTTCAGACGATGCAACTCTTGGGATTAAGCCTCCTTTTCTTCGTATTGCCAACTGTAGGATGAGACCCTCCTTTTCTTTCCGAGGTGAACTGAGAACGCGAGTACCACTAGTACAAAGAAGCCACTCGTGACCTTCTTGCTGGAATATTGCTTTGTGAAACGGCGCTGTTCTCCGCACGCGCTGTCCTGTCCTGTTTCGCTATGTCTACCAACGTCATGATTACGTCACGGTGACGTTTCTTCGGTAGAGGTCTACTGAAAGAAAGGTAGGACTGAAAGTCGCGTCCCTTTCAGGAACCATCGTATAATCCCCTCAAGACCGTGGCTTTCGGGCGCGACTTTGTTCGCCCCCTAGTTTGGAGCGTAGTTCAACTCTACCAAATTGGTGGCGCTGTCGAACAGTATGACGTCATTTGTTTACAAACAGGGAGAGGTCTATTAAGGAGTTGAATAATGAATTTTACGTTAAGACCTTGCTTTGGGCGTGTTGGTATATATCAGAATTCATTGGAAGCGCTACTTGGAGATTCTTTAGGTGGCCTTAGGCTTGTTCCTCTGAGATTCCTTTTTTCTTTTTTTTTTTGCATATTGCCTAGGATTTTCTAGCAACCTTTCCCGTGTCCTAGGAAATTTCCAGCAAAGCAGAAGCGCACTCAAAAGCGAGCGACCAGCGACACATCAGACTGGCAGCGTGCTTGTTTGCAAGGGACAGTGGAGAGAAATAGCACTGGGTTCTGTTAGAGTCACTCTACTATGACCTGAACCCAGGGTAGTTACAATACTTGCAGAGCAACACTCCGTTCATGTAGTGACTAATTAGAGCGAATGCGGCAGAGATAATTTGGTATCGAGTCTTCGGAACTCCGGCTGCAATAAAAACAATCATTTACTACGAACCCAAGCGACCACACATGGCTTTGATATTTCGCCGCATCACCAACGCTTTGTACTACGCGCCCGAATATTGAAGAAAAGCGAATTATCGTTTTATTTGCCGATATCCAACCCTTCGGCGTCCAGCTCCTCGGTCATCCTTACACGCTTTGCAAGTGGGAGTGCTGTCAGCGCAGCTCACCAGTTTCTCCCTTTCCTCTGTTGCACGTGGTTCCTTGCGTGGTTGCCTTTGGGTTCTTTTCCCAAATAAAGGGGGCAACATTTCAGGGGGAGGCGCACATTTGTGCGTGGACCCATGTCGATTATACACACTTATTGCCGCCTCGTCAGGGGACAGACATTTTGTCACGTGGTTTCTCCAAGCTTTACCCTCTCCCCACACGCGGCCGGAAGAAGTGTCGCGCCGTGCGGGTTCTCCTACAGACGCAGCCTCACTGGCAGATAGATTTGATAGGCACAGGCAGATAGATGACAGAGCCTGCTGCGAGCTCACCTCAGGTCATGACCTACGCACCATGGCGACTTCACTGAGAGTGAAATCATATGCGAATAAACCTTAATGGGTTATCCGGTTAATCCATACCGTAACCTTTCAACTCCTTACCTCAATACCTTTCAACTCCCGTTCTGATTTCCTATCGCCTCGATCACGAACGCAAAATTGAACCCTGCTGTTTTCGCACTGAAGTAATCAAAAAAAGAGGGAGGAAAAAAATTCGGCGGGCTCAGCCTTGTCTGAGCCGTAGTGTTTTACATGAAAACGTCACGCTTTCCGATACCTTTGCTCCTTTGGGGGGATTTTAATGACAAGGCGAGAGGGTAAGGGATCGCTGTGCGTGCCGGCAGTCCAGGGCCGTTTATGAGGAGAGTTCGGCCATTCTGCGATCTCTTGCCGCCCCGAGGTGGGGAGCCGCCGTGACGTCAGAGCCGTCATCGCTCCGCCCTCTTGACCGGGATGAAAGGCGAGCCGTGGCGGCACGGGGCGATTTCACGGCTGTTCCTCTGCTCCAAAATGGCGGAACTGGGGGATTTCAAGGAGATAGCATTGATCCAAAATGGTGCCACCGGACTTGTCGCCGCCCGTGGTGTGACGTCATGCGGTGCGCTTCGAGACAGGCTCCTCCCAATGGCGAAACTCTCCTAATAAACGGCTCTGCGGCAGTCGAATTTGCGTCCGCCGCTAATCATCTTTGGCGCTCCCGTAGCTCTCTCGATCACTCGGATCACTTTTGGGTTCCTCTCGAGCCAACCATATTTTAGTTTCCTATATGTGCCGACATTCTATATAGCTAAACTGATATTTCAAATTTGCAATTCGATAAAATTTTGCTTATTGTTGTTGAAGCCGATATATCGCTTAAGGTCCAGGTAGAACCTCTCAAGCGCTTTCCAACGAGACCTCGAGCGGCGCCCTAGCTTCACGCGTTCGCGAGATAGACTGCCCGCTAAGGTACGCGTACCCCTATGTTTCCGTCTCTCCCGCACGCGCACGCCACCCTCGGAGATTACGTCAGCCGCCGCACTGACCTTGTTAGCTAGAATCTTACACGTGTAAGCATTATGGATTTAGTCGGTTGATTGCTATCGGTTTATTATTCGGAGTTATCGCGTCATGAAATTCGGCACGATTTCGTTGCATCGCAAATTTTTGATCTGGCCATCAAACCGAACTTTCACAAAGTTTTCAAGTCTTTTTTTCTTTTTTGCCTGAATACTGTTCCCAGAGCGGAACTGCCTTCCTTTAGACTTTGTGCTCTCAATGAGTAGTGACATATATCCACAAATAGGATGTGTTCCCTTCACCCCGAGTGGTATTCGCATTTCCGTGAATACTTATTTTATCTGGCTGGGTTTTTGCGATCTTCCAGTGGTATCACGAATTGTGCATGTCGCATTTTTCTTGCAATATATTTGTACAGTGTCCTCTCTCCCCTTACGCGTAATGCCACAGTCGTGGAGCTGTAGGAGTTTCCTGTAATAAATCACTCCACCGCTGTTATTACTAAACATTATTGCAAAAACACCGTGCTCTACAGACAGAGCTTCGATTATGGAATATATAAAAACGGTGTTTAACCGTATGCTCATAGATGGTTTCTCAACACATTCCTTCTATTTTTTTTGTGTAGGCCACGAATGGTGCACAGACGCAGAGAAGAAAACAAGAAAGAGTGCGAGACATGTGGGAGATGGGACTCCAACCCACCACCTCAGAGTCTTCAGAATGGCGTTGGAGCTTCCGTCAACGAGCAAACACTGTATCTACTCGACCACAAGCAGCACAATATTTTGGCCCAATACTGGCCGGACATTGGCAATGCCGGTACAACACTGGGCCAACATTGGGCCAAGACGCCTCTCATAAAGCCGTATAGCCAACAGACAAGCTTTTATTTCGTTTCTAGGTAACAAACGACCACAGAACACGCAGCAAAGTGCTGCCATTGTGTAAATATTTGTGTAGAACCATGCAAAGGTTACATTTAACAGTAACTAAAAAGCATCTTCTAAAAGTCATTAAATGGCACAGGACCGTTAGACTAGTGACATGGCACTTCGTCAACAATTTCCCTATCAGTGCTCCGAGCACGAGAGTATGGTGTACCAATCCAAACATCGACTCATTTTATCAGATCACCGGAAGTCCCACACTATCTTGGTAATTAATTCAATCATTGCGGCACAGCAGAGGATTGCCACTGTCCCTTAAAACGTTGTATCTGCGTGTGCAATCGTGACCATGCTTTGTCATTGTTCCGGTTATCGTACCGGTATACTTTCTGATTACACCACCGTAATGAGCAAACTTGAGAGGCCGAGGTACTCTCGTTAAGTTGACAGCACCGTCCTCAGTGATCCAGGATCCGAAGGTTTCCGGACACGATCTTGTTCTCCAAGAGCGCGCAGCTGGGGATGTCTATCCGCTCCCCGTGGTTTGCTATGATTATCACCGTGCCCTGCATTATCATCAGTGGAAAGATTAAAAAGCAAATAACTCTCGTTCTAGCAGTTACCCTGGAGAAAATGGTTAAAAATTGGGCTGTTCGGTACATCATACTTTAAAAGCGATAAAACCCCCATGCCGGGGAACAAGCCAACAGACGACACAACACACAGGCACAGACTGACTGATAATAAATCCTTGTTCGTCAGTCTGTGCCTGTGTGTTGTGTCGTCTGTTTACTTGTTCCCCGGCACGGGGGTTTTATCGCTTTTAAAGTACCCTGGAGCACGACCTACTACAGTGAAACCCGCGTATAACGATACTGACGGTAATCGCGAATTCCGTCGTTATACGGGGTACATCGTTAAACGAGGGCTGACCTAAATAGCGCATCCCCGAAAAGTCGCGCGCCACCCCGCGTGTAGCAAAACAAAAAGAAACAGATGCTAAGAAAAAAACGCCAAGCTGTGTGGCATCGCACTAGCTTTGGAAAACAGCGACCAGAACTTGTGGAGAGAATCGGGGAACATATCGGACATCTTCTGGCAACACTACACGTCACCATTCCGTAAGTCGGCTTCACCTAGCGCCTGCGTGCTTTAGGAGAAGCTTGCTTTAGAACACTGTCGCGCGATTCGCGGGTTTAATTCTTTTGATGCGGATTTCGGATGATACGAATTCTTTCCGCTACCCCGTGAGATTTTTATAATCGAGATTGTACTGTATCTTATCGCAGTGAAAATCGCCGCGAGGTTACGCGCACGAGACAGCGTCCCACATAGTCTTAGAGTACTCGGAACCGCGGCCTCCATCGCTGTACGCGGGTCGTTTCCCCATAGAAACAATGTATATTTTGACGGCAAAATCATGAACCATCGTTTTACGAGGGATATCGTTATACGCGATTATAACGGCCATGTCATAATCGGCAACCCTTATGAGGAGCCCGTCCGCACGATCCGCTAGGGGCGCTACTCATCGGCACGAGAGATCTGCACCACGATTGGACGACGGAAATTTGAATTCTGAACGCGCAGAAGCGCATGTACGACTACCGTAGCAGATGACAGCGATAGCTCCTAGGAAAACGCGTAGAACGATGATGATAATCAACCTCAAAATGAAACATATCTGTGGAATATCCACCGCTTGTACAGAAATACTAAGGTAAGCTGAAGTACAAAGTATTGTAGAAGTTGAGGAAGCAATATAATCGAGCCGATGAGTAGCGCCACCGTTACCTTCCAAAAATGTGGCGCCTACGACATGGTCGTTATAATCTAGTAGGTCGTGCTCTGAAGATGAGCTCGGAAATTCGCCTTTCTCACTCTCGCCCGCATGTGCCGGCAACACCTTTGCAGAGAAGTTGTAAGGCAAACGTACCCGCAGCACCACGCCTTTCCCGAAGGTGACGTCTCCGGACACGGTGAGGTGGTCCAGCTCCAGGATGTCCGGAATGCTGGCGAATCGGCTCAAAAAGTCCCGCACCTAGGAATTTGTAGTGTCACAATATCGGCAGAGTGATTGATTGATTAGAAAAAGAACAAAGCGGAGGTGTAGTACCACCCCTCATGTGTACGCAGCTCACATATGTGAGCATTCGAAGGGGTGTCAGAGCTCATCGGCACTCTCGTATTCCTTGCTAAATGCACTGCCCTTGCGCTCGAACAGCCTACAGCGACCAATAGGCTGTGTAGTAGTACTACTACTGTCTAACAGGGACGTTAGAGCTCACCAAGTGCAATGGCATACCTTTCCAAACGTGTGGTCTCCGAGCTTGACCAGGGGAACACTGGGAAAAGCACGCAGGGGACTCATGACTAAGCTGCCACTCTTCATGCTGTACAAGTTGCTCATGACCAGCAAGAGGTCGGACGTCTTCTTCACGGGCAGGAAACGACTCCGCGGGACATTGATCCCTGCAAGGGGCAAGCGCAGCAGTCGGTAGGGCTCCGCAAAGTGCGCTCGCCTCTCATCTACTTGCCTATGGCATAGTTGAAATCCTTCATGGCTGCACCAGCGGCAGTTTCCAACTGGATTACGTTGACGCCCGAATCTAATGTCTGCGAAACGGAGAAGGATATGTGCTGCCAACTTTCAACCAGATTTTGCTTGAGATTGGGACGCATCCAAAATTTTTCGAATCCGAGTCCGAATCCGAATCCAATGAAGGTTCCACGAATCGACGAATCTTACGAATCCCGAATCTTTCGAATCCTTGCTTTAAAGAGAGATTTTAAAAAGCCAGGAAATAAAAAAACACTTCTAGCGAAACGTGTTTTGAAGCAGAATATGATGCCTTTTCGTTTAATGAAAAACAAATTAAGTAATGCTATAATATACCCAAATAATATATTATAGCATTATTTAATTTGGTTTTCATTAAACAAAAAGGCATCATATTCTGCTTCAAAACACGTTTCGCTAGAAGCGTTTTTTTATTTCCTGGCTTTTTAAAATCTCTCTTTAAAGCAAGGATTCGAAAGATTCGTCGATTCGTGGAACCTTCCTTGGATTCGGATTCGGAAAATTTTTGATATATATATATACCCAATAAATATAATATACCCAAATACCCATATATATATATATATATATATATATATACCCATATAGCTCTTCTTAAACGTAACTTGTTTAACGTGCTGTTCGTCGACTACAAGAACTGCATAAATTCTCGAGCCTGAATTATTTCCATAAGGCTAAAGCAACAATCAAAAGCAAAACCATGTTATACTTTTAAACTTGTAACGTAACAGTTCCTGCCTGAGCTCTCTCAGTCCAGAGCAATGTAAACAAACAAAACAAGAAAACGCCCGTCGGTCAAATGAGGCTCTCGGCTGATTCCGGAGGCGCCAATTTTGAAACAGAAACGAACAAAACGTGGTTGGTGGATTCGAAAAGGTTAGATTCGCCGTTTCGGGCATTGGGATTCGGATTCAAGCAATCCGAATCCGGATTCGTTTTGGCACATCGCTGGATTTTACGATGTTGCAGACGAGCTGTGCAAAGCCAGTCTGCTCACGAGCACGCTCACTCAATAAAGAAAGTAAAATTGCTTAACAATTTCTTTTTTTTTTACTTCTGGGAGCCATAAAATTGGGTGCGATTATCGTGCAGTCCCGATTTTTAATCGGCACGTGGAACACACGGTGGGGCATCAAGGTTGATATACTACCACTGCCCAACTTACTAAATCTACCGTGTGACGCCTTCAAGCGTAACAGCTGATCATGCGGATGATGTGCTTCTTTGTGTGCACTGTGCCACTGCACCTGGCGCCGAAGATACCCCCCAAGTAGCACAACATCTTGGCCCAATATTGGCACAATATCGGTCCAATATTGGGCCGGTATTGCCAATATTGGTCCAATATTGGGCCAAGATGTTGCGCTACTTGGGCCAGAATATCTGAACCCAACAGTTTGACCTGTCTCTCTGGTAGGACACATCAGGCAAGTGTGGGGCGGAACACGCACGAAAATTCGAGCTGTTCCCGAAGAAGTGGTCCCAAACACGGGGCATGAAGGTACACTGGTTCTATGAGGGAGTTCGATGGGTGGGAATAGCCTTGTCCATTCAAATTTTGAAATCCGAAAAACGGTCCAAGAAAAACTGGAAAAAGCATGGTAAAAAAAACTGTCCAGAAAAAGCTGTGGTTTGCAAAACCAGAAGATAGTCCCAATGTCCATTTCACCATCATTAAAACTTTCAAAGAGTTTGAATTCGGGCTGTCGAATAAGTTCCACAATGTACTGAACCTACCTTATTATTAACAATTACTTCCATGTCGATAGCTCCGCTGCTGACGAGTTCGGATATACTATTCAGCCTCATCCACAGGTTGTTAGTGTTGAAGATCCTGTTTTCGAAGGTACAACATGCAGGATGATATTAGAACTACGCGACACAGCAAAGTCGGGACGTACGCACTTGAATTTTTTCACGCTCTTAAATTCGTCCACCTGCAACAACAACACAACATAAACATCATTGTCACTCGAAGTAACTGCAGTAATGCATTCAATATTCAACCTCAAATTTCTCAATTGACAATGAGAATTGAAATCATGACCTACATTCTCCTTGGGCACCTGGGCTAACTCTAGGAGTCGCAACCGTCCCTGGTACTGAATGAGTGTGCCACCCTGTCATTGGATAAAGAATGCGTTACAACTAAAATGGCTCTCGCTGTTTCTGAATGTCATGTCCTTAAATTTCATTGAATTACTGCCGAAATCATGGCGGCAAACCTGATGTGCAACGCCACAATGGTCCACACGCTACTGGTCTAGTGGTGGCCATCTTGCTTTCCAAGTCTGCGCTGGACAGTATAACGCGGTACCCATTCCAAGCACATTCGTTGCAAAAGCTGGGAGGGTCAGCGATGGTTGCATTGTGAGACGGGAGGTTGTTCCATTCAGTGAGTGTTTTAGGAAAGAATGAACTCCAGAAGGGCACCGCAGACCAGATGTTGACACCACGGGCTATTGTGTATTCTCCCAGTATCGGTGTTAATTAAGTGTGTTATTTTATCACAGTTCTCTCATCCTACAGCTGCTGAGCAACTCTATCGACAGCACTCGCTTGAGCTGCGGTGGCTGGTGCCGTGCGATACGAGATGATAGTGCTAGTAGTTTAACTATAACTACTAACTACTTTGTGATTGAGTAGTTTAACTAGTTGTTCAACTACTTTTCAGGGGAGTAGTTAAAACTACTTTTTTAACTACTGCAATGTAGTTTAACTACATCTATAACTACTTAACGTTGTCCACCAACACCAATCCCTTGTAGTGTTCTTGGACACCTAAATATGAATAACAAGCAATGATAAACTTTGGCTCAAGCCATTGCTACGATCGTCAAATACAAAGCTTGCGGCGGGATTCTCTCTGTGCGTACGCGATAAACTAAGTTGCAGAATTATTTCACAGCAAATGAGGCTTCACTAGACAAGCATTAAAAGTGAAGATTTCGTACACATGCACGACACAATTGCTCTGCACCTCCGTTCTCATCAAACAAGTAGCTCAAGGTAAAAGTCGGAAGCACAATTGTGCCGTAAAGCTTGCGGCAAAATCGGAAGTAGTTGGCACCTTCAGTAACCTAACTACTGTAGCTGACTACTTAAAATAGTAGTTTAGCTAGTAGTTGCCACTACATTTCTGCAAGTAGTTGATAACTACTTTTTAACAACAATCAGGTAGTTTAACTACATGTAGCTAACTACTGGCCATCACTGGTGTTCACAATGCAGGTACCAAAAGTAAAGTACCAATATTTCTGCACCCAGTTTCGGTTTCACTACTTACACGTCAATTATGCAAGTAAATACCGTAACTGCTGATGAGTAGCGCTCCATTTTGAGCCGTCGCTCTTGTACAACGTGGTGCCTTTCCTTAACCAACTCTTATCACTGAATGATAAGCACATACTGTGAAGAGAAAGAAGGGAAGTGTGACATTCACCTTGACATCTGCCCTGGTCTTGTCCGTGACCTCCATTACAAAGTCCGGTAAAGAAGTTGTATTTGGTGAGACCAGCATACTCATAATGTCTGTATTGTGAAAGCAGCAGTAAGTCAGGGCAGATAACAGTCACATTGTCAGCAGCCAACCCAACTTAATATCCTTCAAACTCTCCAGGAAACCTTGACTGCCGTGACCCTCCCAATGTGACTGCAAGAATCCATCCATCCCGGGTGTTACACACCTATGGGTAACCAGCCGTGCTCATGGGTAACCATAGCTACAGACATGTCAATGGTAGATATGTAGATGTCCTACAAACATCCTAAGACTTTGATCAGATCATGCGTCAGATCAGATCATCATAAAGGATACTGAGGTCAACCGTGGCGCCCAGGTTGTCGATATTGGAAATGAAACAGTATTCGCGACCTTCCCTGATGAAGTGTTCGAGGAGACCAGATTGGCAGAAGGAAGTGTAAAAGTCACCGTGTCCAGGGGGGTAAAACCTGTTGAAAACGTGACGTCATGCCGATTGATTCACAGATTTCTGTTTTTCATGGCCGCATTCTGCACCAAGCAACACCGAGTGTTGCCCCATATGTCCTTTGTCAATGGCATATCACAAATGCAAAATAATGTTGGTGCAGCATATTTATTTTGATAGAGTCCCACTCCCTTTTAAAAGCTCCTAGAATGATGTCCACATCTCAATTCAATTCAATTTGTTATTCATTTGCATTACGTGAAGGAACACGCAGGGACGAGACCAAAAAGGCAGCCATGTTGGCCACTTGACGAGGGCATAGTCCCAATATGAGCCCAACGAAACCCCAACAAATGTCCGGCATTTGTCCGATGTTGGGCATTGCATGGGATCTAATTATTGCTACATCTAACATGTAACTATTATGTGAATTGCAATAATTCGGGTCCTGCGGTACCCAAATTATTACCGTAAATTATTGTAGTTTCCGTTTGTTTCAGGTATTCTAACTGCGATATCCGTTCCCCTTTCTGGTTACCGTTACCTTCTATATTTCCGGTATAATACCTTTCCGTTTCTGTTACCTTTCTTTGCTTACAGGTACACGTATGCACATCGTTACTTACAGGTACACATCTGCACATTGTCCCATGTACATTCACACATTTGTGCACACGCAATACATTATCATATGTACGTGCACATAAGCGTATGCATACGCCCCAACGTGCATGCATGACTTGCAAAAAGCGTGCGAACTCACGCCTCAACGTCTGCAGACGACAAGGATGAGGCAACAGGAAGTAGAGTTTCCTTGTTGATTCTGGGGTACCTGGAACAATGAAAAAAAAAAATAATTGATGTGTGTGTGTGTAGTGAACAAAATAAGCAACGCAGCACTCTGTTTATCGTAAGATGTCAGAGGATGCATCGGCTCCAGTCACATCGGCTGCCTCTGTGACAGAGACCCCATATTTCATGTTCGGGTTAGTCGGACAACTGTGAGCTATCAAGAAGGGTCGCCAAAACCTGACGAGAAACTGCGTTAACAGACATTCACGGAGTGGAGGGTTACCTCCGGGTTTAGGAACGTTTTATCTCTGCTCAAGTGATAATCCACGAAACCAGACCTAGCAGGTAAAACACACTACGTACGAAGAGAAATTCACAAGGCAGACATAATAAGAAACATCTTGCACTGCAACAGAAATTAGAGTACCTCACTTAAACTTTCTTCCTAAGACAAGCTGAAGCTATTTAACAGATTGCACCCACAAATAATGTCAATAAGCTGAATATTTGATAAATTTAATTTTGATTCATAACGAAAAAAGAGACCTAGTTATTTTTACCACTCACTGACTATGCAGCCTGTCCAACCAGGTAAAATTTCCAATGATACATTAAATAGAAACGACGGTGAACAGAATGCATTAACAATATACAGTCAAACTCCTTTACAACGAAACTCAGGGGACAGCAAAAAAAAATCGCTGTAAAGGTATTTTCGTTAAAAAGGATGTCCATTATTGGACCTATAGGGCTCCAGCGGGACCGCAAAAAAATTCGCTGTAGTGGTATTTTCGTTAAAAAGGTGTTCGCTATAAAGGAGTTTGACTGTAATGCATTCAAATGTAAGAATGTAAATTATATGGGGTTTGTGCCCTTGTCAAGCACATTTTTGGCCAACTTCCCCTTAAAAATGTTCCTATGTGCTACAGTTGACAATAAAATGATTTGATTTGATTTAATTTGATTTAAATTAGTGTGTTTTTGATGCAAACAACAGATAAATGGCAGAGAAAAAAGGAAAACTGGAAACAAATCAAAATTGCAAAATACAAAAAAAAAATGTACAGATTTTATACAAAATAATTATGGAGCGGCAACTATGGCAAAATTATGTATGTAGACATTCCAGGATGTCAACAAAAAACCAGGCTTCGGCTATGGGACCGAAGAGTGTCTGGAAATCCAAGTCAAGTCAAGTCAAGTCAAATAGTGACACACTCTCTCTGGACACCCTGTTTCCTTCCCCAGCCTCGAACGTGAACAAAAATATGCGAAAAGACAGACACACCTGCTTTGCATGAAGGTGTAGATCTTCACCTTAAACCCTTTATACTTGCGCAGCACCTTGGAGGTGTCTTCGTCGGTGTTGAACGAGTTCATCAGCACCAGCGGCATGTTGCATCCGTACGTACGATTTAAGTGCTAGAACGGAAGGCCATGAATGGAAGAGACACAGCCTCCAAAGACAGCCCCTCCTTCTAAAAAATGTCATAAAGGAGAAATGAAATGACAGCTGCGTCGATTTATCTTCCCCCTTTTCGAGCATAATTTTCAGTTCCAAGGAAAAGAAACAGTGTGTCAGTCTCTTGCAGTGGCTGAAGATGTGTTTCCAATTCCTCCGACTCCCCCCTCCCGGTAGTTACCCCACTGCTGCTTCAGCTGTGCTGCTCTCGTGTCAGTGTCCCATGCCCGGGGACCATGTCGCATCACAACATTCCCCCTTCTACGATACACTCTTTTCACGAGCGGAGGATCTTTTAGGGGTGTGCGCAACAAAGGCCTCATACGCGTGCGTGCGTTCTGCAGTCACCTGCGCTTGTCGTTCTATGACTGGAGCTCATTTTATTCGTTGCAGAACACACTGCAGCGAAAAATAAAGCAACATTTGTGGGCCACCTCAATGCCCCTTTCACTTTTTTTTTTATTTTATTTTTGATAATGTGTGTAGAGCTATTCAACCAGCCTTATCAGATATAGGCTACAAAATGCCAGCATCTTCATCACAGTGTACCTCTATCTGTTGGACTGTCATGTCGAGGAATGTGAGCTCGTTCCGTACGGGGATGATGGACTTTGGACCCTTGCACCCCATGCTTGTCCCGAGGCCGCCGTTGAGCTTGACAACCACCAGCTTGTTCATCATGTCCTTGATGGCCTCCGGGGCCGGAGATTTGAGCATATCGTACGGGATCACCTGCGGGGGTCGAGCAAGCGTACGGGTAAGAGCCGTAAGCGTAAGACCCGTAAGCGTACGGGACACGTAGCAACAGTTCCAATACCGTATCCGACGGAGGTGGTTCGATGGCGTCCCATTGCACGGACGGCCCGGTGTCCCTGACAAATTTTTCAAACAGCCTACGGAACCCTCGGAATTCGTGCTCTACCAGCTGCAAAGAGATAAATATGTGAAGCGTAAGTGCGGGAGAGTCGATGACAGAACTGGAACCGATGTGTTACAGATCGGATGAACGGTCGGCTCGAGGTCAGGTCCCAGCATTGGATAGCGTTGGGGATGGGTACTGGCAAAATAGGTTGCTTTCTTATTATCGGTACTCTGCTGTGTTCTAGAAATCAATTCGGGGCTTGTCAAGGGTCGAGAACCTTTTCAGATATTGATTAATTTTACTGCCATATTCTTCTCCCACCCCATGACTAAAGCATAACCTCTCATTCATCTTCTACTGATGCTGTGCATACCAATGCTGTGTGCGAGTTATAACATAGGTGAACAACAGTAAACGCTATTAGACACATGTTTCACGTGCAAATGGCAGCGACAAACACTAATAAACACTCTGTTTAAACACGGGGCATCTTACGTAGGCACACACACGTGCTCTAAAAATTATTACGCTAGAAAATGACTGGGAAACAAGGTACCACACTCCTGAACAGTCCCGCACACTTCTGCCATGACATACGAACACTTTGATCAATTTTTAGTCGCAAGAAATTTAACTTTCTGAATTGAATTCTAAAATTTGCCAAGCAGCTGTATACATTTTTGAACCCTGTATATATATATATTTTTTCACTTTCTCCTGCAATCATTAGTGCTGTGAACCGATGATGAGGCTATCCCCTCACATTCCGATTGTAAGATCCGACAAGACCCATCAGTAATTCTAATGGCCCATTAGAATATTTTGATGGACCATCAAAACAGCGTGTTGGCCCATTAACAACTCCTAGTGGTCCAACAAGTGCTTCCCTACAGCCAGTCAGGTGGGCCGAATGGCCCCACAAAAGGGAGTCAAGAAAGACAAGCTGTAAGTATAGTATTTGTGCTGTCTGCATCCACTTCTACTTTGATGCCAATGTATCAAAGGAAATGGACACTGCCATCCTCAAGTGAGCCTTTGGACCTTCAGTTCTGAAGAGCGTTTTTTTTTCTTTTCTTTTTTTTCTGTTTACTTCTTGAAATGCTGCGTGCATTGTATATTTTGAAAAGCCTCGGAAACAAAAGAAAGAACAGAAGCAAGAGAAATTAAACTGCCTCATGATAGGAGTCCGAAAAAAGACGGAATGGAACAAATTTTACCCTTTTACTTTTTTTTTTTTACTCTTCTGGAGCTCCCATCAAGCCCTTAGATTCTAATGGTCCCATCAAACCAAAAAAAAAAAACCATTAATCCCATTGGAGATGTCCAAAATTACGACAAGCTTAATGGTTCCATTAGGACTGGCTCTGATGGATTTTTCGATCGGGATCTGTTCAAGCACCTTCAAGATCGGCTGGGAAAGTGGAAAAAAAACTGCCATTCTCTCCAAAACTTGCCCTTCTTGCCCACCATGGGAAACTGACGTGTGTTGTGCATTAGACTCCGTAGAGGAGCAAAACCCAGAGTTGAGCTCTGCTACAAGCAGCACAACATGGTGGCCCAATATTGGATCAATATTGGCAATACCGGCCCAATACTGGTCCAGCCTCGGCCCAGTATTGGGCCGACATGTTGCGCTGCTTGGGAGAGAGAGCTTGTTTATTGTACGAGCACCAGTGGACCAGCAAGTGTGGACTGCCTCTAAGCAAAGCCTTCAAGGAAAGATAAACAAGGCAGGGAACATGAGAAGCGGAAGCGTTGAGCTCACTGTGTGAAGACGAATCAACCAGCTGGGCTCGAATGCCAGATACCTTACAACATGTGGCACAGATATTTTGACCAAATGCAAATTCTGATTAACACGATTCATGATGATGAATAATTCCTAATTTGTCCCTAATAATGATGCTCATTACGATGGTGCTGACAATGACACCAAATGACTACAACATTTTAAAAATGGCAATGAAAAAAACCCCTAAAAAGTACCCCCAGTGCTGGGAACCTAAAATGGGTAGGCACAACAGGAGCACTTTCGTACACTTTTAATCTCAAACAGTGATACTTCACAAAGGTTTTTACCACTTGTGATGGATCACCAACCCGCCAAGTTCTTCAACACTTTTGACGACTGTAAGACTAACAACACGAACTATGCCGTGCACAAAATAGAGAGACCACCATACCTCCTTCTCCGACGTTTTTGCCGTACGGAGTAGCTTGTCCAGTTCCTGCCCGAGGTTGACCTGGGCGTCCACCTTTGACATTTCTTTGAACTCCGTAGTATCGCTACTTTTACGCAAGTGCCCATACATCTGGAAAAAAAGAAATGCACACGTCAGACGTGCTCACGTGGCTGAAACCGCGACCTGCGTACTGAGCTGGCAATTAACGATTTTCCTAGGGTTTCATACCCTCCCTGAGGTTTTCCCAGACATGTTCGCCCAAGAGCTTTTACAGGGTTCTCGAGATTGGTTCAACCTCCCCATGTGCACATCTGTGGGCTATCATACACCTGTGCAAGTTTCTTACATTCCCTGTGCACCAGACACCAGGCGTCCCTGACTCAGGGGCGGATTAAAGGGGCGTTTTTTTGCGTGATTGTGAGTTTCCAGCAGTAATCCCCGAAGGCGTAGACAGTGTTGACGCACATGGGTGTATTGCTGGGAACGTAAGTGACCCATTCTTACGTGTGTTACACATTGCGACCTTTATTCGTCTTCAGTGGAAAAACGTCACTTCAGGATTTCATAGTGACAGGAATTCGGGGAGAAATCGGGTTTAAACCCGAATTGGTCGGAGGTCAGTTCGGCGGGGGGGGGGGGGGGGGGGGGGGGGGGGGATAACAGGGCGGAATCGGGTTTTAACCCGAAAAAGTCACTCCCTTTTGCCTGTGGCTGCTGGTCCTGCCTGTTATGATTTATGGGTATGTATGGTCGGGTCGAACATTGAGAGTCCTCCCCCATACGGAAGTGTTAAGTCCGCCCCTGCCCTGACTACGAATCAAGTGCTGCCTTTGAGTGGAGGGTAGCTGACGAAACAGCTTCTAGCTACCTCTAGTTACCTAAGATTGTTTCTCTATCATTCCTGAGACGGGCCTTGCCTGTATTATACCTATGCTTTTATAAATGTAGTAAAAATGCTGGTGTAAAAAGTGGAAATTAGACATTAATTTTTTTAAATGCACCGCGCTGTCTTCTACCAACAGGAAGAGCCCTCTTTCATTTTCTTACGTACTTGACGGTCATGCAATACGTATAAATATAAGGCTGATACGTATAAATATCTGGGTCTGCACTTTTCTTCTAACCTACACTGGAAAACCCACGTCAAAATTGTTTCGTCAAATGCTCTTCGGGAGCTTGGCTACCTGAAAGGAACGTTAAAATTGGCCTCCACAGATACCAAGCTCCTTGCATAAAAAAACCTTGGTACGTCAAATTTTAGAGCACACTTCTGTCGTTTGGGACCCTCATTTCAATACTGACATTAATGTTCTGGAATCGATTCAAAGTCGGGCAGTTAGATTTCTGATGAAACGTTACGACAGTCAGTTTTCTCCACCTTCCGCACCGAGTTCGTTGCGTTTGTGGTTCCATTGCCGCAGAGGCGTTCCTTTGAAAGGTTAAAATTTTTGCATTTAATAGTTCGTGAACAGATTAACACACCCCACGAACTTCACTTTACGTTTGCACGGCCGTCTAGTCTTCGGAATTCACACCCATTGAACATTGTTCCTATGCATTCGCGTATAGATGCTTTTAAATATAGTTTTTTTTTCCTCGTACGGTTGATGAATGGAATAGGTTGCCCGGCGCCATAAGGGAAATTACCTGCGAATAACTTTTGTAACCAAGCGTGCCTGCTCCTGCTATAGCCTCACAGAGAGTGCAGTATATGAAATAAATAAATAAATATATAAATATAGGAGACTACTGTACCCATTTCCTCAGTAAAAAAAGGCAACGTAGATATGGCGCAACGGTGAGTCACTAGCCTTTCAAATCAGATCGTGCGCTTCAACAACTGACACACAGCATCCTGCCATTTCCCGAGCTGAACAAAGCGCACTTTAAAATCACGCAATTTAGCAAAAGTGGATCACCTATTTCCCGCACACATGGCACTGAGCACAGGTGCAGTCTCCACATGTGGCACATGAAAAAAAACTTTAATGCCCCACTTCCCCAGCAGGTTTCAGCAGTCACCTGTTCCGATATCTTTAGAACGTTCCTTTGGCACCGCAACCTTTCGCGAGTCAAGGTCTGACTCCTCACAAAGCCATCTGATTCTGGGACCGAGTGGGGGTTTGAACCGAGAAACATCACCCAGTATATGCTGCAGCTTGTGCGCAGATCTCTCCCCCCTCCCTCCCCCCGAATGTCCCCGGTATTAGAAATGGTGAGGTATACAAAAGCACAGCTTACCAACTCATGACAAACATCAGTGGCAATCGAGAACTCGATAATTTAGACGGAAGATCAACATTTTAGGGACAATTTTGAGCGGACCCGGCCGAATTCTTCTTCTTCGCCGTCCTCGGAGCAATCTCGACTTCTTCGTCGGTCTTAAAACAGTTTCGCGCGAGCTTAGCAGAAACCATAGCGGAGCAGACGACGCTTCTCGCCCACTCGCCACGCTGGCGAAGTTTGCTACACTGACGTTTCAACTTACCGCAGTGTTGACGAGAAGAGTATCCATTGTTGATTTGAAATGACGATCTCAACTCAACGTTCGAACGCGATCGGTCGTAGGCACCCGAAACGACCTCCAGAAAGCTCTGACCCCTTCACGATGATTCCACCACCGCGATAAGCGCATATGCGGCTCCGCTGAGGAGGCGCTTCGAGCGCTGTTGTCATCAAAATAAAATCGGCGACAGCCAACAACAGAAGGAAAATAATCTCAATGCCAAACGAAAGTGTGCGGCTGCGACTGTATTGCTCGACGTCACATTCGGCACGTTTTCACATATTTTTTTGTCACTGTTCTTGCTCCGCTTTCTGTCGTCTGCTTCCGAAATACCCCAGCTGAATTTGCTTTTCGCATCATCAAACTCGTTCGCCGATCACAAGCACAAATTATAGCAAATGATATTCGGCAAACACTGACATAATAAAAAAAATTTGATTGGAAAGAAGGGACTATACCTTGAAATTGGAACTCAAACCCATTTTTCCAGAGAATAAGGCATAAAAGAAAGAGACAAAAGACGTCGTCTGCTACTAAAATCCACCAATCCGTGACCAACCGCTCGCGTGCCACTCGGCTGGCTCTCTCACCCAACCCACGCTTCGTCGTGCGTTCCGCGTATTGTGCTCCCTATCGACGAGCAGATGTTGATGTAGGCAAGCTCCACCCGTCCGTCCGTTCATCACAGACAGACGCCCAGCAAAAATGGGCTTCAAAAAGTCGGAGTACCGAAAGAAATTCAAGCGGGTGCCATCAGAAAAACTCATCGCCATCTCCAGCGAGAACGCAAGGTACCGATCGGACCGCCGTCTCCGCGAATGCCGCCACGAACCCATCGACTGGGACTCCGAAGGTTTTGACTCGGAAAGTGAAGACAGTGAATTTCTACCTCCGACCAAACTGCACTTGCGACGCCTCGAACTGACTGGAAATACGCGTCGCCCGGCTTCGGGCACAACGTCGTCCAGCCGAGGGTCGTCGCCCTGTGGTGCGTTCACATTTCTGTCGCTATCTCGACCGGTTGAAGCGTCGTATCGAAGTCGGTGGTGCCGTGATTACGATGTGGTCTCAAAGGATGTGTGTTCCGACCGGGTGTGTGCATTCGGCAATATGATAGGTCTGGAGACTGATATAGGAGGCGAGAGATGATTGGGTGTATCCGTATGGTTTCTGGTTCGTCGTCCTCCAGTCGTCTGCTCGAGACGCACCACACGGGTGCGGGCAGATGGTGTTCTGCTTCTGTTACGAGAATAGCAGACGGTACATCGCAGATGGAGATCCCATTTGAGAATGTCGGGGGTTCGTAGGGCAGTTAAAACATCTTTAGAAACACATTATCGTTGGTAATAAGTTTCCTGCACGCAACATCAAAAATACAAAAAAAATCAATCGGCAATCGATTCCAACTGGCTATCTTTTTAATACTGCAGTCATAGCGATCGTTATCATTTTTCACGTCATCATCCCAAGCCACAATTACGCGATATATGTCCTCGACATGATGTGCAAATGTTCCTGCGACTGCTGCATCACACAATTAATGTATCTTGTCACATTATAATAATGATTACAGGAAGTCACTTAACGCTTCACTTGGCAAAGAGAAGGTCTGCCGTAATCACGCATCGGAAATGGTGAAACATGATTTCCTGACCTGTGCAGTATGCCATTGGACTTTGTCAAATTATGAATTATTATTGTCTTATTAACTGATTACACAAGGTACAATTATATAGGTACCATGGGTCCCATCACATAGCGTTCACAACACTGGGTACTCTAGAATGCATTTGCTGCGGATTATAAAGTGGCAGAAAAATATATTTTTATAGTTACTGCAAACGTCAATAAGCAGGCCTCTGATCTTTTCAACAAACACTCCTGTCGTCCACAATAAGGCATTGATACACAACACTTTTGAGGTTGAGGTGTTTGCCCGTTGGTATAAATGAGAAGCGAGATTTGCGCAGTGCATATAGATACATTGACACTGACATTAAATGTTATACCATTATACTATTCTTCATTACATTTACTTAGATTGCATCATTGTTAGCTCTGTCTATTAGCATTAGGTTGTACTTACTTTAACTGCACAAAAATTCTGAGTTACTAAAAGTATTGCATTCTTAGGCATGTCTACTACTAGCATCACATTCATGTTACTGTTATGCCTTCGATTCCACATAACGCCACTCATGCTGTAATGCTCACATTACAGTGCCAAAGTATGTGTGCTGTTACATTAACTGGCATTACATTAACCCAGGGCACATAAGGATTCAGAAGGACAGAGCTGTCCAGACGGAGCGCACAAGCTCGGCGGTTCGGTACAGCAGGTATACCCAGACCGACAGCGCGGAGTTGCTGAGACAGCGTCTACATGAGGGTCGTACTGAACCGGGTATGCTTATTTTACTGAGTAACAACCACACAGAAATAAAAAAAAATGGCACTGAATGCTTAGTGAGTTTAAGTAGTGATGTCATTCGTGCAGTGTTACACGGAGAGTTTTGCCATTTCTGCTTACTGAGTTTGCCACAACTCTTCCACCCTCGAAATGCTTACTCTCCTCCCAATGTTAGCGATAATAATATTAGTTAGTTAATTAGTAATAATTAGTAATAATATTAGTTTGCATGAAACCACTTTCTACTGTACAACACAATGTGATTTAATGGGGTTTGAGCTTTCTCTGGCATGTTTTGACAAAAGAAGCCCCGAGGTGTTACAAGTTTTCATCACCAACAGCAAGACAGTTTGAGGTGCTGCCATATTGCTTGTGTGGGATACAGCACTGGTTGGCAAATACATTAGAGCTGCTCCACATGAAGACCCACTTGATATCGTATTTCAGAGTACATATTACGTGCATTTTAGACGTGTTTTAACTAGGTTTAATTTTTTAAAATAGCATAACTCTATATTTAACTTAGTGAGGGGGGGGGGGGGGGGTTATATCGGTATCATGCCTTTTAATGTCACTAGAAAATGACTTGTGGTACAAGCTTCATTCAAATAATGTCATTTCTCACACCCTTGTCTACTGTATTAGTACACCTTCCTCTTTCTGGGGAAGCAGCATCAAAGCTCTGAAGCAGCGCCACCTATTGCTTTCTCCAACTATTCTGCGATTAGGCGAACCTGTTCTGTTTTGTTAGGCATGTTTCTTCACCCTAGAGGGGGGTGAAGCAGTGACAACCCCACCACCCTGCACCCTACATTTCATTCTCTACCACATTTCAGTAATTTCCATAACCTGGAACTAAACGGTCGCAAACCATCTTGAAAGAAGGATTGCAAGTGTAGAACGTTTGACTGACTGTTGGAGACTTTACAGATAGACACATCTAACCGTCGCACTTTTAACCAACTCTATGACGGAAACAAAAGAAACCGATAAAACCTTTTGCGTTTGATCGGATGTATAAGAAGGGGGATTTCCGTTTTGTGTCGTAAAACTGGCTGAAAGTGTGACGGCTAGATGTGTCCGTCTATATTGTTCACCGTTAATGTTAGCAGCCATTAATGTACCAACCTGCCCCATACATTTCGTTATCGTAGAGTGTTGTTTTGCAATTTTTCCGTACGCTTTGCCGGTTGCAAGACGTAATTTTTAGTTCCAAATATAGTACACTCTAAATCTTTTCACACCTTTAAAGGTGTAATAGCGTGCATGGCGCACGCCTTTTTAGGTGTAATTTTGGTAACATCATAATGGAGCACGATTTCGCACAAATTTTCTTTACTCGAGTGTTGTCTGTCCTCCAAAAATTCAGTCTTGCAACATCTCAACATTGTTCAACAGTATTGTAGACACTTGAGCGTGCTCGATTATCGATAGCGATGCATATATGCATTAGCTCGTACCTACGATATCCAAAACATAATGAAAGCAAGATTTGCACTGACACTTGATTTTTAGTAATACTTTCCAAATTTTGTAAAATATCATCCTGGAGATGCAATGTTACGCAACCAGATTGAATGTGCATAGCGCACACCTTTAAAGGTGTGAAAAAGTTTACAGTGTAACTACTTGAGCCAGAAAGCCCAGCCCGCAGGAAAACATAGTATCTCAACGTGGCAGCAAGTCTCGGAAAATGCCACCGCAACACATACGAAACACCGGGAAACATACCAAAAATGTGACACTTTTTTTCCCCCCCTCAGCTTTCACGTGTTGTTGGCCAAAGGGTTAAAAGTGCCTGCGTTTGGGTACCATTACAGACCGAAGGCACCAGTGTTACCCCAGGGAGTCCCCGTTCGAGTTGTTCGGAAAGGCGGAGATCGTCGACACGCTGGCTGCCAAGAGAACCTTCAACATCGCGGCGTCCACAGATGAGGTACATCCGTTTCTATTTGAGCGCTATAGGACTTGTAAGGAGGTACCCTTCCCGCATGAAGCACCACGATTTCTTCGTTCGTTCTCGGCACATTCCACGTGAAGAGATGTTTCTACTGACTTTTTTTTTATTTTTTAAAGGGACTATCGCATCCGAGAACATGCGTATGAGACCAATACAGTAATGCTTGGCAACGCTTCACGGTCTGCTTGGCCAAATTTCTCTACCGAAAACAGCTTACATATTAACCCCTTCAGCGCCAGAACAACGCGGACGCAGCACATGCCAAGGCCAGAGGCCGCTGACGCATGAATCGCACACCACTTCCAATTTTGTTGCGGAATCCCACTCCGCATTTCGCAGGACGCTCTTCCACTCCCTTATCCACCAATGAATTATGTCCTTACACCAATGAATTACCGTATTTTCACGCGTATTAGCCGCGGCTTATGCGCAATTTTTTTTTCTCACGCGCGCTCTGCGGCTTATCCACCGGTGCGGCTTATCTGATGACTATTTTTTCCTGGTATTTTCCCCGTACGCCGATTTTAACGAAAGAACCTACAGTGTCTCTGGAACAGCACTGCCTTGCCGATGCACCAACAGTGCATAACAGGGAGGGGTCCACATTAGAGTAGATTGATCTTCTAGTGCATTCCCCTAAGCAGCTTTAAGAAAAGTGGTGACAGTGGTTCACTTCTTCTGGAAGATCACTGACCCATCAATCCACGAAAAACACCCAACAAGGGCACGATCTGGTCTTGGTAGAACTCTAGAACTGATCTCCTCTGTTGTACACTATGCTGATCCCGGAGTATGGACCACAGGGCTTATGGCCTTCTCTATGGTCTCCTTCGTCACACAAATCAATCGTCTCCTGTTGCCCCCGGCTTATCTGCCAGAAAATTTTCAAAACGTCCCTAAAAACGCGTCCTGCGGCTTATCTACGGTGCGGCTTATACGCGTGACATTACGGTACATCCTTTTGCGCTCCACCGCGACCAGCCCCGACAAAATATGTAAACCGAAACCAATTAATTACAGCAACAAATGACCAGCTTCAGTGGCAGATTTTTTTCTAAAAGGTGTCCACTGAAGGTCCCAAAAGGGGTAGTGCCTATTTTAATGTCGACAGCGCCCTGCTTTAGAAGTTAAGTTTTTTACGAAACTCATTTGAATATTTATTTAAATAATGAGCGCCTCCCACTCATTCATGCGGTGCGCAGCTTGTAGGTGGTATCGGACAGATACTTGTAAAAACGAAAGTTCGTCGATTGGTGCACTCGTTCGCAAATTATTTAGCCCAGGGATTTAACTGAAACACCCGGTATATATTGCATACATTATGCATATATTGCCATGCGCAGAAGCTGTTCCACTAATTTGCGTCGGATTTTCGGCGTTATTGTCGGTGATGAACAAGGAGTAGTACCCCTGTCACGGGGGACGCCCAAAATTTTTAGGCGTGCGCCACAATGCCTTCCTCAGAATGTTTTTTTAATTTTTTTTATTTAGAAACACCTCCTGTTAATCTTCTTCCAACAATAAAGAAATTGGCCTCAAACATGTGCCACAACAAAAATGGCAGCCGCCAGATCGCCGAGACCGCAAAGTTCTCTTAGACTGTTAACGAGAGTAATGACATGTTTTTTTGGCCACCAGCTCACAATGTACTTACATAAAAAATAAAAAAACATGCTGTTGAAAATACTTGTTTAAATACTTGGGACCCCTTGCTTTTTCTCGACATTTTTACCTGCGCCACAAGACCTGCCGTCGAGGCCACACACTTTGTCAGCCGAAGACAAGTGAGGTGAGGAACTCACTAAATCGTTTGCGCACTTTCTGCCGAGCGTCACTACAAGATGTCGTGTGACAGCACACACCTAGTGTGCAAATGCAAGTGTCACCCTCTGAAGGTTACAATAAATTAGTTTGCCTGACAGAGGTATTAAAAGGTGCTGTTTCGGAATGAACCTGGATGGATGCGACAGTCCCTTTAATACTAGTACCATCTTTACTGGTGCTGTACGCAAGCGCTACGTACTTTTAACCACCAGTCGAAAAAAAAGAAAAGATGTGGAGAGATAAATAAAAAGGGGGGTGTTCAGTCACAGCTCCATAAGGTGCCGTTTCATTACTGGAAACGGTAACAGCAACATTTGAGTAACGAGGACGGAAATGGTAACGACAACATGCCCGTTACCCCCTCCTTGCTACAATAATTTTCTAAACAAACCCACACTGTGGTTTGTACACCTTAGGTTCTGTCGCCTAATACAACTGACACCAACGATCGCAGGTCCATCCGTCTGCACTTCTAGCGGCAAGCAGACGACGTCCTCAGACTCCGAGCCCGATTCACAGGAACGCTCCGCGGTCGCCACTGAGTCGCCCCGATCGACAACGGTGGATAACGGAGTACAACGAAAAGTACAAATAATGCCATTTTTGTATATGCAACACATTTTTATACCGGCCACTCTACAGCCAAGCCTCGGAAGCTCCAGAAAGTCTTTTTTTCAGCCGAGCCCAAATTTGGTTGCTGTGATGGACAACTTTGAGATTGTCGTTCTCCCACAATTTTTGTTGTGTGTGTGTAATGAGGGAGAAAAAAAATCGTGTTTTGACACTGTCATGCCTCTGTTCCACTTTTACGTGTAACATAAATAAATGGACGGTATATTCACGTAACAATACATATATCATCTGTTCTTAAACCCATCTCAATACCACGACCTACTACAGGTTTTCCCGGCGATTTTAATCCAAGTGCCAGCTAAATTAATCCGTGCTCCATAACGTTTGCATGGCACGCGGATTAATTTTGATGGCGCTTGGATTAAAATCACCGGACCATTAAAATGGTCGTTATAACCTAGTAGGTCGTGGTTAATATAGCAGACGAACATGGCTAGAACTGAGTTTTCACCAAACGGGGGGTAAATATAGTGTGTATGATATCGTATCTCAAAAATTATTTCCCATTGGGCATTGAATAGTGTGTTTAAATCATATAGGCTAACACATTACTGTACAGATGCACTGACAGTGATTAATTTTAAGACATACGTGAGGAAACCACATTTTTAATCATTTTGGCTGGGTTTCATGATTACGTGTAGCATGTTTTGCACATTTTGCACATTTTGAAAGTGTCCTTTATGTGCCATCACATTGTCCAACTGACACATTAGTCTACAGCTGCATTGACAATGATTAATTTTAAGACAAGCGTAATGAGAACATCATGTTTAAAACCATATTGGCTCTGTTACATTGTGTGCACATATAACATCTGTTCCTTAAAATGGACGTACACAGTTAAGAAAATATGTCTGCAATTACTTCAGTGCCAAATTATAGCACAGTTTGCTTTGAGATGCACATTTCAGTGCGCAATTACATGGTTTAACACACATTACTGTACCGATGCAGTGAGGGGCTTCTGCATACTTTGTATCGAAACGCACATTTTGCACTGTATTGTTACATAGGTTGCACTGAAACGCACACATCATCTCCAACTGTGAGTCTTTGCATAAACTCCTAACATTCCTACTTATTGTGTATTAAAAAAAAAATGGCAAAATGTATATTTTGCAACAGGTGTTAAAAAGCCTCAAAGGCATACCTCACATGCGTAGTGCACATTAAAGGGGGTGTGAGATTTTGATAACCTTGTGTAGGCTTTGTACAGCATATGCCACAGTATTGAAGAAAAATATATTCTTCTACTCATCGTAGTCTGCATACATTACCATCCTCGTGAAGTTCAGGAAAACTGAATTTTTTTCTCACCGAGTGATGATAAGATATATGTGATATACGATTATTTTCTATGTGAGAAACGCACACTGCCATGCACAGCAGTCATCCACTGTCATGTGCCACCTTGATATACACCACATCTCCAACACTTGTCAGCCTAAGGTGCCATGTAAAATCATGCCATGTTTATACATTATCAATAAATATATGCCTCAGGGCTATTTAAAGCAAAGTTGTGACTTTTATGCATGGAATTAGTGTTGCATCCAGAGCTGATGTGAAATAATTAATTACAGGTAATTATAATAATAATAACAATAATAATTTTGAGCTTTATGCTGTGATCACGAGCAATGCCACAGTGGTCGGGTCTGCGGTCATTAATTAATTAGGGTAAGGTAATTAGGTTGTTGTAATCAATTACTTTTTTGATAGCAAAGTAAATGTGCCTTCTGAGCTCTGCTAAGGTATTCTGTTTTTGACATGAAAAGCGGTACGAATGGAGAAACGGTAACCGCATTTGTGCCCTAGAACTGATAACTAACCGTCCCATAGACTTATACTAAATTACTAATTTTTCAGTTCACTGTGAGCTTAGTCCTGCTTATTCTTATTCTTATGCATACATATAGAAAGCATATTTTGTAGATTATGAACTTCTGATATAAAAATCAAAACACTGAAACTTTCATTTATTAGCGTACAAACTTTCAGGCAGTGTACTGCATTTCATCAAATGCCTCCTGATGCAGTATCGACTGCATGAAAGCTTTTATATGCTAATAAACAGAAGTTTCAGTGTTTCCATCTTTTTATCACTTGTGTTGACCTTACACCACTGGAAGTTTCCACATTCTCCAAACTTCTGTTATGAAAAACGTCGTTTTTAATTACTTTGTACGAGACGTTGTGATGTCTTGCCATTTTAGACGCGCACAGACTGAAGTAACCCATCAGTAACAGAATTACGTAGTATAACCTAACCTGCCAACCTGACGAACTCAAAATCCGGAAGATTGCCCGCTGAGTGACGCACATTTTTAATATACATGACTCCGCGCATGACAGGCCCTGATACCGGTACATTCAAGGAAAACTGCGGACGCATACCTTTCTGTCCAGAGGCACCGGCAAGATACTGTCGGTTTTTCCGTGTCCATTTCGTTTATGGCATTCTGTCCGCTTGCTTTCCACCTAGGAAACGGTTTTTGTGCAGTTACTGTCAAAGCAAAGCACAAGCTTCTCTTGGAATATCGCCGAGGTAACTTACTTTTGCGTCAGCCATAGCGATACCTCCCGCTGGGTCTTCCAACCTTCCAACTTTAAACAAGAGGTTTGTGCAGAAAGAAAACTTGACAGCGTTGTTCGGAATGTTGTTCGAAACTCCGTAGTGCTTATAAATAGTTTTTGTGCATTCCACACTTTTAAATGTTGTATGTTCCAGGTAAAACTGTTACAAGTTTGTAACCGGTGTCAAATAAGCTAGCGCCATTGTTTGGATTTGTTTGGATGCCGGTTTACTTCCCCCTTCCCCCACTTCCAGTCCAAAGCTGGAACTACACCCTTTTAACAAAAATACAAAATCCATTTATGATCTATTGATCTATGTTTTAAGTTATGTTTGAACTGAAACTTTACTTTACTGAAACTGCAAATTTATGTTGCACAAGTGCTTTGCAAACGTGAGAAAGCAAAAGAAGCAGACGACACGGCGTCGCTCTAGAAACCGGTTGGTTGAATAACTAGAAATATAAAGAAACTGGCTTTGATATCATTCTTTTTTTTAACTTCGCAAAGCGATGCATAGAACCTGTTTTAATAGGATGACTGTTTTTCATGGGGTGTACTTTTGCCTTACGAGAGCTTGAACCCACAGTGAGTCCCCATCGCATCCTATCTGAAAGCGACGATTTCATTTTTTTTTTTTTTTCATTTCTGCCTTAGAACAAAGCGAAACAAACACAGCCAAGAGACATTCTGTTAACAGCATCATCAGTTTATTAAAATATTTACAGAATTAGCTGGGCTACTACGTACCTACCCCCCATGCAAGAAGGAATCCATTCAGCAGCATAACAGCAAGTAATGCTCTAAACCTTGTAACATACAAACGCCCCAGTGCTTGCACGTGGCTTCAAAAGATTTCTGCCCCCAAAGAGTGGAGGTTGTCCCCACAGAAACCAAATGGGAGGATCACAGATGCGCTACAGGTCACAACCTCCAGACATAACAGAGCACTGTCAATGTGGCGCCCCACATTTTCTAGTCGCTACTCAATCCAATCCAAGTTAATCCAACATAGTATTAGAAAGGTCAGGGGTGCCCGGTATCGTTGGTACCGGGCTTGAAAACGTGAAACTCCTTTGTCCAATACATGCACTGCATTTTGCACATGAGTGTTAAGTAACCCACAGCAAATTAAATGCCTCAAGCAATAACACATACACTTTGCAACATTTTTTTCTTTAGCAAAAGAAACATTTACAGATGAACACCAACTGCTAGAGCAGAACAAATCTGCATTTACTCAAGTTGTCACTGGAGAAACCATGAAATACTCAAACAGTACAGACAGCTGCACAAACAAAACAGACCCAGTGACAGACACAGTGCACAATGAGGACCAGGTAGCGGAATGTTGCAGAAAAAGACGGTTAAAAACATGATCAGATCTCAATGACATGTGCAAAAGCTAATAAAAATATTCAGGTGACAGTATCTGCTAGTAGTAGTTAATAAATACTAGAGTAAGAGATTTCCATTCATTCTCCTTGACTAGATGAAGCAGTTATATCTAGTGATAAATAAACTGGTAAGAACAAAAATCTGGATGTCAAGGGTGTCACACGAGTTGGAAACTTCAATGACACCCTCCGTGCAAGCCTTCACGTATTCGACTGGTATTGGCTACAGTACGACTGTCTAGACCTTGAAAGAAAAAGCCAAGTCAAGCCAGTAGCAATCGTTAGGCAATAAAGAGGACAACAAACGCTCCTTCGAAATATTGACCAGCACCGAGTGAAGCGCCACTGTCCAAATTTGATAGGAGAAAGCAAAGTCAAGTCAAGTCAGCAGCCAATCCAATAGACAAAGTGGACAATGATCCTACCGAGTGATGGATATGGCAATATTGCTACGTGCGTCTATGTCGGCAACAAGGAATGTTCATAGAATTTGTTTAGACTACGTTAAGAGAATTCGGCTAAACACGGTTACCAGACCGACAAATAGCCGACAACATTTTAGTGGACACAGTGAAGTCCTACCTCGCTAATTTACAGTTAAAAAGGTCATTTTTACAAACTGCCCCCGATTAATACTTGTCTCGCACGTACAACGGGTATAGAGTGCATTAAGGTAGCATCATGCCCGAAAAAAGACAGCTTACGACAACGACAGACAATGCCATTAGCCAACACAATCCAATTCAAGACTGTACGTAGACGATGCCATTAGCCAACACAATCCAATTCAAGACTGTAAACGTGCCGAACGGAAATATGTATTTGGGACAGAGAGCATGACACAGTGGTCAAAAAGAGTACTGGTAACATTAACATTACCCTCTTCCTTCGCGAGAAAAAAAAAAAAAAAAAAGGACCATGTCACCCCCTCTCCAGCCCGCGGAGCGCGCAGACGGTGGGTCAACCCTGCTTGCGGTCGGTGCAGACAGGAGCCACAGCGGAGTGAAGGATCGCATCAACAGGAGCAGTCGACAGCCCGCTTGTTTTGTTGCGACCGATTAAGTTTCCGCAGCGTCGCCTCACCATACTGGATGCCTGAGCCAATGCGTTCGGGGTCGAGCTCACCTGCAAAAAAAAGTCCGACAACGGCAAAATAAACACTAATTGATAAGGAAGGCGAATAAAATGTGGTTATATCTGAGGACTTGCATTATGTCCTTTCACCATATTTGAAACTCGTGGGGGCTCGCCACACCGATGGCATATCACACTGATATTATAAATAGCCCCTGTATTTTTAGGGTTAAACCCGATTTTTCCCCGAATTTGCACCCCGAATCAAGGTCTACCTGTTTTGGGTTAAACCCAATTTCTACCCGCAAAACTGCACCTAAGCTGTGCACCTGAAGGTAAAGACATACTAATTTTTCACAAAATACACGGTTGACCTCTACTTCTGATACTTCTGACACTCTGGATGAGCGCTAGAACGAACGTTTAAGCTGCAATAAAGCCTGATTTCTCCCCGAATTCAGTCTTATGGTAATTTTTACACCCGAATTTGCATGAATTTTTTACATTAAGTTATTTACCCGATTTTCACCCTCCGAATTTGGAAAAAAAATAAAACCCAAAAACTTCAGGGTCTAATTATAAACCAGGGGATTGGACCTCCAAGGTACTGCTCCGCAATGTTCATGGTTTCTTTTTGATGGGCCTCGATAATGAAATTGTGTTCAGCTATTTTTTCCGATGGGATACCTCCTGAATAATCCCTGTCAATTGTCACGGGTTTGAGTAAATTCGACACGCTCCCCATGCTGGTGGGGTGTAAAAAGTGACCTTTACTCAACAAATTTCAGAGTTCGAGTTTGCAAAAATTTAGATAATTAAACTTGCATTATATGACATTCACACATCGGGAGGTGGCAAAACTTAGTAAGAACAAATGCCGTTGACCGCGTGATTCTAGGTGGCGTAGTCTTTTTATCGTAATTCAATGACACGTTTTCTGGGACTAATCCTCTAGAAAAGCGTGGGCTGTGTTCCAATACTCAGCGCAGGAGAAGCTGTCCGAGTGGACAGCTACGGAGACGCCTCATCGGCGGAGATTTGGAACAGGCTTGCAGACCTGGCACCGCTGTCGCCATCTGTCATGACCTGCAGGAACCTCAATTCCACATTTTATCCAAACGCTGCGTAATTCATTAATTCTCATTAATTAATTACTCTTCCTGCATATCGTTATGCTGCAGAGCACCTAGCGACCTCTGTATCATTATAGTTAGCAATTATCGTCAAAAGTGCTGTCACTGCTATTACAGCGTAGTCTCACTTAATTTTTTTCGTTTGCTGTTTGTAGCGTTTCTTTATGTGTATTGTATTGTATTATTGTATTGTACTGTTATGTATTTTTTTATGTGTTCCTATCATTTGTATGTGTCTCTATTCCCTCAGTGTTCTCCGTTCGTTTTGCAAAATTTCACTCCGCCACGTATTAACCCTGGACCCTTACGGTACTGCGATAAATAAATTCAATAAGATGTCACCTTTGTGATGTAGTCCACATCGATAGATTACATATACGTTAATTTTCGCCGCCCGCCATCAACGACGACCACTCCTGACGCGTAGCTAGTCTGCATCGATGCAGGCCGAGCGAAAGACGCCGGAATAGCAGTCCGGGCGGAAATCGGAACGGAACTTAAGGGGGGGGACTCACCGGAGCATTGGAACACGGCCACGGTCTCTCGCGCACGTTACCATACCCACCTGACTCGATCTTGGCCAGTATGGTCTTTGCACATTTCAAAAAGGCCTCTTCCACATTTTCACCCGTGAGCGCACTCGTTTCCAGGAACATCAATTCTGAAAGGATGCGCAAAATATGCCAATCCAAATCCACGTGCGAAGCCCAGACTGACCATTCTCCTGCGCAAATCTGCTGGCCTCCAGGAAGGTTACTTCGCGGTCGTCCTCCAAATCTTTCTTGTTTCCGACGAGGAGGATCACGATGTTCGGACTGGCCAGCGTCCGTGCGTCCGTCAGCCAATTCGTCAACGCGTTGTAAGTCTCTCGGCTGCAAAGAGACGTTAAGTGCACGTTGTTGCCTGATCGACAGAGCAATGTTCATCAGCAATGTGTGTTAGGTTTGGTGCCTGCTTGCACATAAAATGACCTTACCAAATTTAATGGTAATGATAATTTAATGGTACCTGACAAATAAAAATGGGCCTTTACCACTACTACACCTAACATTTTAAAGTACTAATATCAATATTGCATTATACTGCGGTACCGACATTACAAACACCCAGTGCCCTTTGAAGATGCATTTTTGTTGCATCATAGTTTCCTAACTATCATCAACACGACAACAAACCTTGTGATGTCATACACGAGCAAGGCACCTGCAGCTCCTCTGTAGTAACTTCGGGTCACGGATCTGCACAACAAGAACATGCCAGATGGAACACATATCAGAACCCATCACAGCCTCATCCAAATCACTCGAACGAAACTCACCTAAAACGTTCCTGTCCTGCTGTGTCCCATATCTGCAACTTCACAGACCTCCCCCCAACATTGACAACCTTGGAGCCAAATTCTACGCCGATGGTGTGATTTGACTCTACCTTGACTGTGTGAAACGTAAAAACAAGTTGGAAACTAGCTGCAGTAATCAGGCGAGGTTCCAATACTTACATTTATTTTCTATGAACTGATGCAGAAGACACGACTTGCCAGTGCCAGCACTGCCAATAACGAGAAACTTAAACAAGAAATCTGTGAACGAGACAAAGTCCACAATCAGTCCAGTGTGGGAGGTGAGCATGGGGGCTTATATCAAAGAGCAGCACAGGCCGAACGCGTGAAACACATACACACTTCCTCGAGAGAATTTACGTGAACAAATTACGTAATATCACATCTATTGTGCCTAAGAAAACTTAAGTGTGATGTGAAATCGTTAAGTGGAAGGAAATAAATTGCATTAGGGCGACGCGACACACTTGGCACGGGAGCGAACCTGACTTCCTTCGCTTCAACATGGCTCACTTAAGGCAGCAGTCCACCTTAAAGCAAGCGTTGATGTTTACACAACACGAACAAACGACGTTCCTTTACGGCTGCCACAACGTCAAATAGCGACAAGTCTAGGCCTAAAGATCCTGGGGCCGAGAGCTACGTTCGATGGTACACGTTCCTCGAAAGTCACGCGTGCATGAAACAGAGGCTTTAACAATGCGAATACGTCTTACCGTAAGTTTCTGACATTCTCAGAGATGCCAGATGCCCAGCTGTCTACCATCAAATTAGATGCAGCTACGAATTAAAACGCATATATTTTGCTCAAAAAGTGCACCCGATAAACAACGTCCACCGTGCGCCCCGGAGATGCCTCATGATGTCATCGTGACGTCATCTCTGTTTTTGCTCCGATATTTCAGTCATTGTGTCAGTGTGCAGGTTTTATTACTACAAAGTATTGAGTACTTTAAAATGTTTCAATTTTGTGACTATTGCATTTGGAAGTGGAGACGAAATTCGCCGTTAACGCGTAGCAGACGACAGGTTGACGGGAGCGTTACTGGAATGCGGCTGTGGCAGGTGCATGATATCTTTTTCTGTTTATTTTTGTGCACTGCTTCCTTGTCGGAATCTGTCGAAATACCAGAAAAAAATGTGAACAGACGACAGGAGGCGGCTTGCTTCAGATGTCAAGTGTCATAATTCTTCTTATAATTAGATTCGTTAGTAGGGCAGATGGGGCAGACAGCTGTTCGACCTTACGCTCAGAGCAAACGAGACTTCAATGACGAGATTTTTTACAGACATATACTAAATACCCCACCTCTTAAGACGTTCTTTTTTTCTTTTTTCAGCAAGGAAGTGACGAAAGAATACTTTTCTTTGTGGACATTCTTCAATAATATTGCGTCTGCACGATAATTTCTCGGCTGGTTTCTTAGTACATCAACACTACATAGGGGCAAACTTGAAACCTCCGGGACATTTACCCTGTATGGATTCCTGCCACTGGTATTCGACGTCTACATTCAACTATGAGGCTCTGTTCTGGCACATGATACTTCAGGCATAGCCCGAACGACTTCCAAAATTCAGGTTCAGTACAGTATCGATAAGTCATAGCGGGAAAACATTTTGACCTCCCTGCTACAAAAGTGTTGTAGTATATGGACAGCACTCTTTTTGGCACATCTTTCACTAACATTTTATCGCCAGAAGTATGTACACAAGGTAAAGTCACACGGAATTGCAACATGACAAGAACATCATTTGAACTTCTCTGGGTGAACTGCGAATTCCTCGACGACAGTCTCGTGCACAAAGTTTACAACCGCCGAATCAACACTGCTGACGTTGTAGCTAACAAACACCTGACATCCAGTCTTCTGCGATAGCTTGGAAGCCAAGGAGCTCGAGGTGAGGTCCGTCGGATCGCCCAGAAGTGAGGTGCTTGTAGAGGTCTTGCCAAAGCCAGTTGCCATGGCAACTGAGAGGTTTCCTATAGTGGCCCTTCCCGTGCCGATCCACAGGAAGAAGTTATCTTTCATCTTTAGGATGGCAAAATGAATCACAATGTCTCCAAACCTCCTCGAGAACTGGTGCATTGAGAAGTTTGGTTCCGCTGGTCTGAGTGTTTCCATAGTCTGAAAAGTGAACTACATTAATAATAATGTTTAGATATGATGGCTTTCGGCGAGCTGCTAAAACAGGAATTACCCACTATATTACCTGATATAGGTGAATAACAGGTAAAAAGGGCACAATGCAACATGAGACAGAATTCTAGGTCTTGCTTTTGTCGCACTCCGACCTGTCTCCAACCAAATGAAGACCAAATATACTGGAGACTACAAACGCAAAACAGCATGAATACCTAAATTCCAGCTCCGAGAAAGCGTTTTAATTGTGTATAAGGCAGTTAACATGAAAGCCACCGCTGTCCAGGTTCGAATCCACGCCAATAATATCTTTCTTCAGCACTACTGAAGCCACGTTCCCACCAGTACAAGTCTTAGATTACATGTATTTTGGGACACGAATGGGACAGACAGTTACCGCAAATCTTTGATCGCAGCACAGAAACGCAGAAGGTATTTGCAAGCTACAAAACCGCTTGCTGAATATTCGAGTTTCCGCTACTCGTGTGCGGCGCCATTTTAATTCTGCCAATGTTGCCATCCGCTCTCGCTGGGATGTCGGATGAACCAAAACCGAAACTATCGTGCTGGTGGTGAATATTTTCACGTCGATTTCTTTTCTTTTTTTGCATATATTATGACAATATCATCATCGCTATCACTGTAATCATCAACCACGGTGTTGATGCCTCAACATTGACATTTTAGAAGAAGGCATGAAAAATTACTGCATCGTGGCGCGGTTAATGCGACATAATGTTCGACCCTCCCAAGCTGAAGACATTGGAAAGGACACTCATAAGTTGGCTTATTGTCCTGCTCGTATTTCTCCCTGCTGTCACATACGCGTCAGGTATTTGTCCCATTCGTCACGTGTTACCTGACATTCTTTATAACTTTTTTTCGTTTTACATTCCCTAGAACCCCAAGGGATCGGTGACGCTACAAAAATATTGAACACAGTTCAACAATGGCATTCTTCGGTTTCCATAGACCATAGCAGCTTCGAAGCCACTTCGTCGGAGAAGATTGCGAAGGACAGCTTTTATTTTCCGAGCATTTTCAGAAGGTCCACGAGCCCCACGAAAGTGACCGAAATTATATTTGAAGTCAGCCTCGCAAATATCGGTTTCAACTACACCACGACAGTTTTGTCTAGGACGCTGCATCTTAAGGTTAAGGTGGAAAAAGTGAAAGTGATCTTGACGCTTCATCAAGGTGAACGAAATGTACTGACCGTGGCTTCCTTTCGTATCGATCACCTCAGTTGTATCCACGCTCAAGTTGGAGGTTTCTGGTTTATTGATCAGGTGCTGAACTTCATACTGTATGTCTTGCTACTGCTTAGTCATTCTTGGATACACCGAGTTGCGACACGGGTTATGTACAGGACGATTGTGCAAAAGGTGGGCTAAGAAGTCAAGTCCACCAGAAAGTCCGCACGACAAGTGGATGTATCCGCTGTTCAGCATGCATTGGTCATGCTGTGCGTCATTGTGACCTCCTTATGACGTCATTGTATGCCTCCCTTATTAGAATCAAAATTTGTGGTGAGACAAAGCTGTCGTATCTTAATTCTTAATGTCGTACCGGTCTAAACTGTACGCAAGACGAATGCGAAACACTTTATTTAGTCTAGACGGCGTTGCACTGGCCAGCAGCTGCAAAGATTGCAATGACGTCATGAGATCCCGCGATGCGGTCTGCGCCAGATCAGGGAGGCTCCGTCCCGGGTATGACGCATCACCTGCGTCAGCGTGACGTTGCGTACGCGTCAACTTTGTGCACAATAGCCGGCTTGGGTTGGGTGGAGGTGGCCCTGGTAGTGCGGAGTATTACTGCTTCAGTGTTTCCCTTCTGCTATGTGTGCGTGCTTGCTCTGTTGATCCGAAACTACTGAGTCCCGGTTAGAAATCCGAGGCAACAAAATGTTGTTCTAGAACAAATCAGTTACAGCTGGAACTGAACTCCATGACTACTTCAGTTCTGGAGATGGTAGTAGTAGTAATAGCCATGGTGATGGCAGATGGTTCAACCTACATTCGATAGCTGGCGCCACGGTAGGAACTTGTGAATAACAAGTTTGGCTTACCTTTTCCACGAACAACGTTATGCCGAGGGCAAGCTTTTTACCCTAAACTAGGGATCACAAAGGTATTTTTTGTTGCCACCCAAAAAATTCTTGCTCGAACTGTTGTCTGTCGAACTCGAAGCAGACAGCGAAGCAGAAGTGTGTAACGCCCTCCCAGAAACTGCGAATCAAAGCCACGAGGAGGAAAAAGCCCAAAAGCATATCTGTGAAGAAGAAGATGAACTAAGCAAAGTAGCGTTATGGACGCTTCAGATTCAGTGTCTTCCACTGCTTGGCTTTTCAACAGCGCTGAAAGACAGCGAAAGCGGATGGGCTGGTGGTATGCCGGTCTGGCTGTCCTCTCCGTGACCTGCATCATCATATTGAGCTTATCCCTCCTGCCGACATACACGATTCGCCACGGTCAACAATACATCCGTTACTGAAAGGACTTCGAATTTGCTGTTCCCTCGACAGCAAGAGACTCGTCGACAGATGTCTTCTGCTGCAGACGTCGTCTGCGTTGTTAAGGGATATCGTAGACGTTCAATTATTGCGCTGTGAAATACAATACAGTGCTTACCTCGTTACAGCGAATTCTCGGTCTTTTTTCATACTTAGTAGTAGATTACAAAATCGCCTTTGTCAGTGGTTTATCCGCACCTACCCCGCCCCCTCTAAAACCCCCCTCAACGGCGCCCCCTCCTCCATTCCTTTCCTGTACATCCCCTCAAGAGTGCACCGTCTGCAGTGATATAGAAAGCTGTAAAAGCGCAACACTGATAATGACCCCCTCCCAATTTCCACCCTTTGTTTGCGGTTCTCCATAAACCACTGCCCTTTGTGAAATACTAACCGAGTTTAGCGAGAAGTCGACGGGTGGCGAACTTTTCGATTTCCGTCATCCACAGTCTAACCTGATTGATGAAGCAGCTATGTGACCACCTGTTACAAAATTGTTTGACAGGTGTTACAGGGCGCGAGTAAATGCCGGATTAGCTTTGAATAATCCGCCAGTAAGGTTGATAGTCTAGAGCATCGAGCAACCGCGAATCTTTTATACTTCGTCTGCGAACTTCATTTAAAAAGGGGCAAACCGATCGACACAGATGCACGGATTGCTCTCTCTTTAATTAAAGTCAGCGGTAACAGGCACATTCTTTGAAACCAGTTCGATTCACAGAAGTAACAAATCGCGAAATTGCTAGCAGACGACTCATCCAACTAATGAATAGAGGGAGAAAACAGTTGTCATGACAACCGCGTCGCGCGTCCGAAGCGGTGCGCTGCGGAGGTTGCAGGAAGCTACGGTCAAAAGTATCGTCTGCGATTTGTGGGGTTGACGGCGGAAACCCAAATCACATTTTTAGGTGATCAAACCAGAATTTCCCGTGTTCAAGGAAATCTACGTCGATTGTTTTTCTCTCTAAAAAGAGGAAATGAAGTGAGGGTGAAGAATATACTTAACGTGCGCGGTGCTGGAGTGAAGGTATCACTGAGGAGGAGCGGAGACAATTTCTTACAAAATCGTCCGGCGCGCGCCATGGCGCCAGCCGGGACCCTACCGAGGACTGCTCGGACTCGCGCCCTCCGGAGAGCCCTCTTCGTGTCCGTGGCCTTTGTTCTCTGCTACGTTATTTCAAGGACCACGCAATGTAAGTACGCAAGCATAGGCATAAAATCTCCTTGGGCACCTGTACAGTGTTGACGTATTAGTGGTAGCGGTACGTGATGTCACGTAGCGGATGATTTATTTCTTGCTGCTGGGATTAGAATTTCCTGCGCTTTCTGGGCGTGCTTAATGCCCACTCAACTTACACTCAAGTCTTACACGAAAGCGGAAACTTGGCCTTCTGCCAAACACAGCGTACTGATCATATAACCCCAATTAACGCGTGTGTACGGAGTGCCATAAAGTAGGCCCCTGGGTGTTATCTGCACTATACTGTCACGTGACACCGCGTTAACGTATGTGTTTGGCTTTCCTGTCGGAGTTTTGTCTTACTCTGGAATCCGTTGTGTTGGATTCCGAATGTAAAGTCACGGAAAAAGGGGATTAGCGAATATGCTTCTGCAACCTAGATGTCGTCGTATCGTAGAGGAATAAATACAAAGCAGCAAGAACACACGATTTACTTCTAAAATATATTACAGAAGACACCAAGTCGCGGAAGAGTCCAAGTGCAGTTGTGCCACCACTTTTACCGTTCCGTCCCGTTTTCTTAAAATTAGAACTCCATTACTCAGAGAGTCCTGCCGCCTGGTGGTTCGTGGTCATCCTGGTTGGACAAGTCGAAGTTAGAGAAGAGAAGTCCACCGTTGGAGTCTCTTCTGACAGGGCAGGTTATGTACAAGTGGAACGGCGAAGAGATCTAGAGAGAATAAGAGCAACCCTTTTGATGCTATCGTCTGCGCAATGCACAATCGTAATACAATCACGTTGCTACAACAGCGCATGGACAACTGTCGTCTGCAATCGTGTGCGCAGCGCTTTCGTCTGCAATCAACTGTCGTCTGCAACTGTCATGGTCGTGTTGCTGTCAGTAATAGTACAGAAAATTTTGGGACAGTGCTGTGTCAAGTCCACGGTGGTTATAACTGTGCTAAAAAGCGCTAAAGAATACACGCAGGAAATGACGCACACGTTACACACAATGCCCACTTTGAAAGGTCGCATAACAATACTACTTATCACAGCAGCTACTGACAAGGTGGCGTACGTGCAGGCCAGCTGGCGGATGAACTCCATAATGTAAAACCTGAGTCGGTGCACACAGACACATGACTCAAACCAGCAAGACTTACTACTAATCACCAGAACACTATGTACATATAGTGACCCAGTATGGGAAAAAGAGGGAAAGAAAGGTAACAAGAAGGTCACATACTCGGCAGAGGGTGAAGCGAAAGCAAGGGTCACAAAATGGCGCCGGTAAGCAGAATGAATAGCCAGATAAGTAACACTGACACAGTTTTCCGCATTACAGATCGCCGAAGCCTCTCTCAGATGTCGCCTTCGTGTATCTGGTTCCCGCGCTATGACTGAGGTCTCAGCCCGGAGAGGCTGGCAATAGACCTCTCCCTGTTCGTAAACAACTGACATCATAGTGTTCGACAGCGCCACCAATTTGGTAGAGTTGAACTACGCTCGAAGCTAGGGGGGCGAACAAGGTCGCGTCCGAAAGCCGCGGTCTTGAGGGGATTACGATGGTCCCTGAAAGGGACGCGACCTTCGGTCCTACTTTTCTTTCAATAGGAGGCAGCGAACAAGTGTCCATTCGTGGAACCCAGACCTCCCCTTCCGATCTGTTTTGGTTTCAGTCTTGTCTACCAACGTCATGATGACGTTTCTCAGGTAGAGGCCTATTATTGCATAAGTTGCTAGAAAGTTGATTTGAATCAAGATTTTTTCTATGCCGACTGAACCTCTGATTTAGGCACTGCGACGTTTGGCCGATATAAACAAACCCACAGGCCAAGCGTATGCAATAAACTACATTCTTAGCACAAAAAGGAACGAAATTTAACGACCCGTTATTAACCTCACACTTTGAATCGGGACGTTGAAAAAGGGGTGAGACGATCAAGACGAAAGCGCTATTACTGAAGAGAATAGATAGATAGATTTACGATTACGAGACACCTTGTGAAAATATGGGACCGCAACACATTTGTTATCGCGCGACACAATTTTTGGCCGCTCCAAAAACGGGCCGAAAAGCTTTCGTTCGACTAAATTACGGTCCTAACCTGCATGATTTCACAAGAGCGCCTTTGAGTAAGGAACAAGCCACACCACTTTTAATTAGCTTCGAATGGCAATTGTTCACAGAGAGGATAGGCTTGCGTTCGGCTTCCTATACTCCCGACAAAGCCCCCCCCCCCCCCCCCCGCGCACAACATTACATCCAAGAAGCTTAACTTTCCCGCTGCAGGGAATTCTTAGTTCAGTGAAAGTTAGCTCAGGGGCCGACTGACAGTCTAACCGCCGTAGAGTCAAGAAATCTCACTCAGAATGAGAAATGACGATCAAGCCATCTACGTACGTAGCTATACATACACTGAATCAGGTTGGCACGAGTTCACAAACGAAATTACACAAGCGTCTATAAGGATTGCAAATAAATTTCTGACAACAACGGCGCTACAGATTAACCAGTGAAAACACTTCCCCGTTCTGTGTACAAGACATCATCTGTACACGTTACGGTAGAGCTTAAATACAAATGTAATAAATTCATGAAATCACTTATGACTAATCCAGCACGCGATTGAAATTTGACCAAATTTTGTCACACAGAAACTTATTTACACGTTGCACAAGAAGCGACCTCTTCAACGAGTAATACAGATCTTTAACATCCAATGACTCCACATGAGACTTAGAACCATGGAACACCATCAAGCCGCTTAAAAATTATTTCGATTATTTAAGTTTTGCGATGACAGTGCTAGTCAAGGACAAAACTGAACAGAAGCAACTTCTATTTCTCTATCCCACTAAGCCATTTGTAGCCACACAAAATAAACAACTAAATCAATGGCGTATCCTCAATTTTGCACCGGATATGAGATAGACGCAGGCACTTCCAGAGACTTCCGGCTCGGCCTTCCCAGACTTTATCGCTCGCTTTCCCAAACTTTCAATCTCCATTCTCCTGATGAGTTCATTTCTTTACTTCAAGATTTTCACAGACGTATGTTCGCATCTTTCGTAACACACGAAACTATTTTATCTGCAAAATACGACTATGTCTTTGCTTATACCTTGTCCTATCTAATCTAAGGTATCTTATATCGGCACAGGCAGACAGGCCTGCCCTGCAACGACGCGTTGCAGTCTCGTCTGCTAAAGTGTCCTCAGTGTTGAAATATGGCGGCCATTAATTTCCTTCACATTCCCGTCTCATGAATGCCACTCTTTGCCTATGAGGCGTTGTTTTTTATCCGAGACGAAAAAGGCTGCAAGTTGCTATAACCACGTCTCCTGTAGAGGGTGCTCTTCCGCATAATTTGTCTTGATGCGGAGAAGCCCACTTTAAACACAGAGAAATAGACCATATTTGATAAGTAGAAGGGTAGAAAGTTTAGCGAACAGGAAGGAAAGATGAAGATTTGCAGTAGGTTATTACAGTCTTAATACGGAGAACATCATGGTCATTACATATTAAAGAAATGTGACGAAATGGAATGCGTAAAAACGACCGAGAAAACCCATGAGGACGACACGGACAAACTGCCCAGTAGGCCAATACATTCGCGCCTCTAATAAATGTGCACCCTACCACACGTTGCAGAAAATCTGCATCGATGCAGACGGCAATTAAATTAAAAATTAGACCACAATCAACTTTTCAGCAAGCACGTTGCGGAATATGGCGCGTCAGGCGTTCTCTGGTGGCTTCCAATGGCTTGTCTTTCGGCTTTTGGAACGGTTTGTGACTTCTACTTAAACTTGGGGAAACAACGAGAACCGATGTGACGAACCAATGCGTATCTCTACATGCGCATAATGCTTCACATAGCAGACGACAGCCGTGCGCGATTCGATATTTGTTTCCAGACAAGCCGCTGCCACAGACTGGGAGAACTCATCTTGTACAGACGGTCGTTTTTCAGCATGGAGGAAGGAAGGAGGCGCCCAATGGTGACACAAAGTGAGTGACGTCACGGTCAGTCTTTCGGTTGTTCGTTTAGAGAGTGGTTTTGGACTTGTCGGATAGGTGTACGTGTCAATGCAGCGTTGTCCACAGAACTCTCATGGACCTTCTGAGATAGCACGACACTTAAAACGTGACCCGGGCTTTTCGCGTATCACCTGAGGGCACCTCCTTCCATGCTTCTGAGCATCTCCAGACTGCAGACGACACTGTCGTCTGCTTCGGAAAGACGTGTCGTCGAAGCAGACGATAGTAGATTAAGCGATTAAGCAGACGATGCAATGTTGCTCACCGGGGCGATTGATTCACCATGGTTGGGTTGGCTCCGTGTCGTCCTTGATGTTTTTCTTGCTCAGCATCTTGAAGGCAATGAAACCGACCGCAAGTAACACGATGAGCACCACGACGGCGATCACGCCGATCATTATCATCTTCTTTTTCTTGGCCGCAGCATCACCACCTCCTCCGGCGTCGGCGGAGACCCCGGACATCTCCGATCCGACGCCGGACATCTCCGAGCCCGCAACGGACATTTCCGACGCCATTTCGAGGCCGTTCTTTTCAGGGCTTACGGGGACTTGGAAGGACGACTGCCGACGAAAACCGAGAGGGTCCCTGTGGTCGCGCGGTCAAGGGTTCCTGTCCGCGTGCCAGAATCGGACTTGTGTCACTACTTCTTCTTTTCCATTCTTTGCTCGATGTCGGTGGCTCCCCTTCACACGAGTTTATTTATTTACCTCAAGGGCCCTATGGCCATTACATGGGGGTGGCACCAGGAACATGCAACGCGGCAGTAACCCAATCATAAAGCGACCATAACAAAACAAACTATAATAACCAACATAAAAACGAATATATTGCAAATAATACGCACGCATGATCACACATGATATAACACGTAATCAACTTATGACACGTATTATGCATTGCACGAACATTAGCGCGAAAAAACAATTGAAACAGAAGCTTGGGCGAGTTGGCGACGCAAGTGCAACAGAAGACAGACGTGGACGGTATACAAGCACATTTGCTTCAGCTTGTTTCGACAAAATGTACTTGTTTCTGTCTGTCTTCCGTTGCACCTGTTCCCTCTGGCAACTGTGTAGCGGTGGTAGCCAAGGTCGTGCTGAAGACTTGGAGGTGGCAGGTTCGAATCCCTATACCACGGGCTGTGCTGTCTGATGTTTTCCCTGGACTGTCTGGCAGATTTTCCAGACGAATATCGGCGCAGTTCCCCTTGAAGTCGGCCCTGGACGCATACTAACCCCCCTGTCCCCCACTCCTTCCTGCTGTCTTCTCTCCATCTGTCCACGTCTGTATACGTGGCTCATAGCCACAGTTGATTCGCGGCGCTAACACAGAATAAGAAAACAATTGTGTTAGAAGATAATCTTGGAGTGTATACTGGCGAAAAATGGTTGGAGATTAGAATGCTGAAGAAGGAAGACTGAGGGACTGGTCGCTTGAGGAAGGTATAAGACTATTCCACGCGACGGAAGTGCGCGGAAAGGTTGATTGATTGATTGATTGATTATGTGATTAATGGCACAAAGGCAACAAAGGCCATAGAGCGCCAAAACCATGGTGAGTGTGAAAGTGTGAAATAAGAGGGGTGATAGAGTTGCCTTTGGACCTTATCCGCGTGATCAATAGACCTCTCCCTGTTTGTAAACAACTGACGTCATAGTGTTCGACAGCGCCACCAATTTGGTAGAGTTGAACTCCGCTCAAAGCTATAGGGGCGAACAAGGTATCGCGCCCGAAAGCGCCACGGTCTCGAGGGGATTACGATGGTCTCCGAAAGGGCACGCTACCGGGTCATTTAAAAAAAAAAAAAATGAGTGGAAATGCGTAATGTTCATTGACGACATTCAAGCGAACGGGGTACGAGGGGTACGAGTGTGTACGGTAAATAAATATCGAAGGCTTAGCAGAGCGACGTCGTAGTGGGAGTACGGTGCTGTCTCACGTACGCGCCGGTATACTGGAGCAACCAGTAAGTGTGTTCACCGTGTACCATATAGCAGCGTGACGAAACCAATAAATATGGCCGCCCGTTTGGAAATGTGCACGAAACGAACAGCAACGATTTTGTCATCAGATTCCACATCGCAGGAAATGTACCGTCGGATGACAAGGCAGTACGTCCTTGTGCAGTACGTCCGCAGTACGTCCGCAGTACGTCCGCGAGTACCCCTGTGGTCCGCAGTGGTATGCTAAATCAGGTTCAGTCACTGCGCAAACTATTTTACCATCCCACCATCTAGCGTTGTTTAGCAATGACCTCCGATCTATACCATTAAAGAGCGGCAGCTGGTAAAGAACGCCATCGCATAAAAAAAAAAAGAAACTAAAACACGTGAGCAATTAGACACCCGGCCCCGTTAAGCGTAACGACTGCATGGAGCGAGTGCTCCGGCGATTAATTAATTAGGCGAGGTAACTAATGAACGTCCGGCCACGACGGATATGAGCTGTTGAAAGTGATCTCGAACGTGGCGCGCCTGTAAACAACTTCTTATCGTGTCAAGCGATAAGATACGATGCGAGGGGGGTTGTGTTTTGTCGCCATTTTTTACTTCCGTGTCTTGCTGTCGCCAGGAGGCGTTGATGTCCTACTGTTTTGGCGGCCCCGAAAGATTATATTAAATGGTTTGTAGTTTCTCCTCTGCACTATTTAAGATATATGAGTTTCGAGGCATGATAACGTGATATGTTTCATTTATTTATCCATACCCTAAAGTCATAACACTACAGAGAGAAGTGGGTCGCGACGGCGTAGTTTAAATTTGCAAACGACGATAAAACAAAAACTCGAAACAAAAAGTAAGAGAACAGTGTGGTTCAACGGTTATTCGATTACACGAGCTGTCATTGGTAAGTTATTCTGAAAACGTATCTAAGCTGCAGTATACAACTAGCTCGTGAAAGTAGTTACTGCGTTACAGTTACACCTACTCTTTTAAAATGTAACTAGTAAACACTACAGTTACTAATTTAAAATAACTTCGTTACTAGTAAACACTACAGTTACCACTTTCGAATAACTTCATTACTTTACAGTTGCATTTTAAGGAACGAAGTCTGCGTACACTCAACTCTCAAAAGCCTTCATTTCATTTTAGCAACTATATAATCTCAACGTACTGCCCAACCGTAATTACATAGCATGCTCGTTAAGTTGTTCTTAAGTTGCTCATAAGTTCCTCTTTCGAAGTTATCGTCCTTAAGCTTCCACGGTGAGAAAATCGTTGAGGCATGCAAGCTTACTGCAACAAAAATATGGCACTGCACCATATCTTAGTTACATTTGATAGTTATTTTCACCAGAAGTTATTTTCGCCTTTCGCAGGAGTGTAGTTGTTACTATAAAGAGTATCTCATTTTCACCAGAAGTTATTTTCACCTTTCGCAGGAGTGTAGTCGTTACTATAAAAAGTATCTCCAGTTACTGTTTCAAGTTAACTCACTTACCCAGCACTTACTACCCAGGACTGTACGCTAGAATTTGGTTATACCGTATTACGGTAGATTAGTCTATCAGTCTGAAATAATAAAAGCTCTGAATAGTGGCAAGTGTGAAGGAAAGGCAATGCTTCGATATACATAGCACGAAAAAAAAGAAAAAATGTTTTCGAATATTGCATGAAACTTTCTGTATGTGGTCCAAGCGCAATATTATGAAACTTTTTGAAAAAAGATATGTAGTCTTGCGACGTGATACAAGTGGTGCTATGCCCTAGTTAGAGTCATTCGTAGAGTCAATGCGTAGCCGCGACACTCTTATTGGTCGTTTCGTTCGAGAGGGAACGACTCGCTAAAGCTTTCTACTTATTGGCGTTTTTACATCGAGACAGCAATGATGAAGAGCAACGCATCGGCGGTCGGTCTTTGGATTGAATTTTGTCCAACCGACGGTTCATTCACTGACATGTCAACAGTCACTTGACTTGACTTGACTTGACACGACCTACTAGATTATAACGACCATGTCATAATCGGCAACCATTATGAGGAGCTTGTCCGCACGATCCGCTAGGGGCGCTACTCATCGGCCCGCGAGATATACATCATGATTGGACAATGGAAATTTGAATTTTGAACGCGCAGAAGCGGACGTAAGACTACCGTAGCAGACGACAGCAACATATCCTATGAAAACGCGTAGAATGATGATGATAATCAACTTTAGAAAGAAGCATTTCTCGTGGGACATCCACCGCTTGTACAAAAATACTAAAGGAAGCTGAAGTACAAAGTATTGCAGAAATTGAAGAAGCAATAACCGGGCCGATGAGTGGCGCCACCGCTAGCTTGTAAATGCGGCGCTGGGAAGGGGTGCCTATGACATGGTCGTTATAATCTAGTAGGTCGTGGTCCAACCTCATGTTTTGATCTCGAGGTATCGAGGTCAATGAACGTGCGACTTCACTTCTGATACGAAGGCACTGCACTGAGCCGTTTGATATCAAATTCGAAGATGGTGCTGTCTTCATGTAACAGACGTGAACAAATTATGAAGGCACTTCCGTATGTCTTCCTAACGCTTAACTTGAAGCACGCCGTTGAACGCATGCGTATTATGTTGACAGAAGGTGCTCTTTGTTGTCCCGCACCGCCACACACAAAGCCGGAGCAACCAGCGGAAGTAACGTCAAATGACATAACGAACGTCTTCTTTCAAGTTCTTACTACCGAGTTGCGTCTCTTTTGTGGAGCAAAAACGGGAACCGAATGTCCAGTCGAGCGAAAGTTCCTCCCTTTCATCTTGCCCGATTCCCTGCGAGGCATGAAATTTGGAGGCAGGCGACCACGGAAAGCAGACGACATAAGCTCCAACCCGTCGTGTCGTCTGCTAGAAAAATATCGGTCATCATCCGGAACGCCTCTATATATGTTTGGTGCTTACCACCGGATCTGAACGAATATGTATGGGCATATATGCCTGCTTAGTGTTGTGACGAAGAGATATAGCTTCCGTCAATAATCTGCTGTCGTCTGCCAACGGAAACGCAACCAAAGCAGACGACAGGGCGTGCAACGACGCGTGCGCTTCTGTGGGGTCTATCAGTTGCGCCGTTCGCCTGGATGCGTCATAATATAGAAGGAGAGGATAAGGGCTATTTGTCGAAGGAGATGACTGGTTGGGTGTCCGTTAATTTATATCGTTCCGGCTGACTGAGTACTTTGTGAAACCTAAGCCTACGTTAACTGGTCGTAACCGTATTAACCCCGTTGTGCTTCCATATCTGCTGCATGCGGTGGGACTTAACCTTTATGATTACTTACCCTGCGTTTTCAAAGGAATCTTGTCTAAACTAGTACTAACTGTATGTGATCTATACCTTTTCCGTTTGAATCCAAACACAACCACAGTTTCAGCAGTTGTAGCGTCGTAGCCATGGGAACGGTTAATTGTTGTGGTGGTGATGCCGTTATTTACCGACCTGCTCGCCTGCCAAAACTGTCTTGTGCGCCTCGGGGCATCGCGCGTCTTGGTCCGACTTCGCATGAGCATTGTTAATATTTCTAAATAAGAAACTCATAAGCACTCTGTCACACTTGACTTTGCACGGCGACATTCCTCAAAGCTACAATTTTCCTACCTACGAAACCGTATCCATTCTTCAGTAATACGTTGCTATACTCCACGCTTAAAACGCATGAGCCTGAGCACGTGGAAGGTCGACGACAGGACACAAGACTTGCTTACATTTATGCCATTATTATACAATGCGCTTGTAGTACTAGAACACCAGTCCCGACGCGAAAGTGCACCAGCGTCATCACGCGGTGGAAAACGGCAAGCTTCGTCAACCTAATCGAACGCTCCCATGCACGAAATTGGAGGCTGAGTGGATCTTCAGCTCAAGTGGGAGGATTAGGCATGTGCCGTCGGAGGGATTAACTTGCAATTGTCGCCTAGAGAGAAAATCTCCCGCGCGAACATCTCCTGTAAAGCTAGCTACACTGTGTGCATAGAAATACTGCGGCGAAGCCATGTGGCTGGGTAACTCCCCCCCTTAAATCGACTAGAATAAGTTCAGGTCTCGAGAGTCAGTCGAACCCGAGAAGAAAAAAGTTTTGTTGTTATGCGAATACACTGCCACAAATATAGGATAATTTGAGATCGCTGTTGGAGTTTCGTTCACGTCTATTCGCTACAACACGCAGACCCGTTTATAGCGATGCCTCATTTCCTCTCGCGAACTTTTCGTCGCCATTTGCCATTAAACACTCTTAAAAATGAACTTCCCCGCATAGCACGCTTTTAGCCAACCATTATCTGGAATGATATCGCTATGTGCCCTGATTTGTTCAAAACGGTAGGCGTACGCCTTTTCTGTGACACTTATGCGGTTCATAATTGTCACGAAAATAGCGTACGTCTCCCGTTTTCAGCAAATCAGGGCACATAAGGATATCATTCGACATGATGGTTGGCTAGGAGCGTGCTATGCGGTGAAGTTCATTTCTAAGAGTGAATGATGACATGGGGCAAGGTTTTCTTTACATCCTTTCGATATAACTGATACATCAAGGATGCGAGCACACAAACCCGTTTACAACGATGCCTGGGAGCATCTCTCCGCTTATCGCAATACGCCATCAAATGAAAGACACGGGGGACTAGTAGGCATAATTAATTTGATTGAAAGCTGTGTGAACGCATTCGACGCTTGTTTTAGAGATTACTCGGAACGACCCTTGCTTCAAGGAAGGCGGTGTCCTGCGAATAAAGCCGCAAAATGTTTATGATAAGCGTGTCATTTCAGCGCTCGCTCTAGTTCGCTTTCGTTGTCCTTGTGTTTCCCTACACCTCTTTCGTTTCGCAGTCCTTTGCTTGTAAGAAACGTTTATGTCCTCACTACAACATCTGTCTTGAAGGAGCAAAGAAATGAGACATAGCATTGCTCGAGGTCCTGTTTCATTTATCGAGCACTCTATTAAGAAACAAAAAATGCAAAAAGAAGGATTAAAGAATTCCCGAAGGGCGCTTCCACTGTGTCACCGTTCCTTTAAGATAATTACCGCCACACAAGAAAGCTATACAATCTTGAATGAACAGAGAATTCTTTTGTCCAAGAGCGCAAATCTTGGCGAGACTCGTTTGACGAAATAAAAAAGTAAGGTCGCATAACGCAATGGAACAGACCGCGTAGAATTCTTAGAATTCTTAAATCAAATATAGATGTGCGTGTTATTCAGTAAAACACCTTGCAGTTTTTTGCACTGGGCCTCCCACATTGTACTTGCTACAATGTGAAATAAAGTTTCAATTCAATTCAATTCAATTCAATTCACCTCTATCACCTCATACTAGCAAGCTTAGTGCATTCGAGCAACGTGCGAATATTTACCTATTATTACTATAAGATCGATCGTTTTTGTTATTATTTGTAAAAAAAAATGTTACTATTTGCGAATAATGCGACTAATTTAAAAACCACTTCGAATCCAATTTCTACATTACCTCTTTCTACTATATTACCCCATATTAAACTACATTGTACTCTGCGTGAGACTGTCCGCTATTGTTTCAACACAACTGTATCGTCCAGCATGATAGTGTATATACTTCCAGCCGAGTTTATCGTTCGAAGCTCCAACGAAAGCGACGTTTCTTCAGACCTTGCTGTATATTCGACGAAATGTATTTCCAGAACACGGAATAGAAAATGAGAAGCTTTCGTGCTGTCTGCAACTCAATCATGTGGAGACCAAATCGATTAACCCTAATACAACTGGGTCCATGTGCGGGAGACACGTTTGCCTCATACGGGGCAAGGAATGTTTAATGGACGGATCGGCGTAATTAGGCTAATTGCACCACTTGTCGAGCATGCGCTGCTATTCATGGTGCGTGCGTGAGAGACGCTGGTAGACCCCGTAGATCCCGATTCGAGTAGCACGGCACCACGTGACAGGCAGATTGTTCAGTAGTGAACATCGAGAGAGATCTTATATGTGATCAGTATTTGTGGTACGTGTCAGTTCATTACGGAGTCCTCCATCATAGATTTCGTACTCCAGTTGGTTCCCGCTGATGCTATATTCTATATGTGTCAGTTGTCTGTGTCGGCATGCGCTGAAAAAAAAAAATCTCATTATAGTATCAAAATTAAGATAATCAATCAATTTCCGTGCTCTACTTCTATAACCCACAAAATACTCCGCAAGACGATCACAATTTCGAGCATCAAACTCGCGTACAAACAAATCACCAAACCAACGCGAACATCATCGCGAAGCGTTCTAACTGTTCCCACATGCGCGACTAATTACGGTGTTTTACATTTGCTCACTACTACACTGATCTCTCTTTCGGCGACCTTGAAATGCTGTTGGGTGCCTGACCTGTTTCGTTGTTTTTGTTTTTCTGCTGACCTGTTTGTGTATATATGTTTATATGTCTACGTGTGTGTCTGTTATCTGTTCATAAATTACATATATGTGAGAGCTATATGTTTATGAGTCATGACTATGTATATTACTATTACTTGCCCAATTACGCTGACCATTTGTCGCTAATGGTCAGCAACTATTGTTTCTGAACGTTTTCTCTGCTACTTTATCCACTGCAGCTTTATCTTCGGAGCCCTTCAGAAGGCCCGTGTCCATGACGCGGCATCTTCTGCAATCCGAAACATCTGCCGATGAAACAGAAGCCCAGCCGACATCTTCCACAACCAACACCACGGAACCTGACGAAAGTGACGTCGAAAGTCCCGAAGAACCTTCGCCAACTTCTCCACCTCAGGTTACCCACTCGAAAGTAAAAGCACCAGGCAAAAATGACACGAAAACCACAGGGACGACGAAGAAGCCTAGCGAAACGAAGCCAGACGAATCAAAACCGAAGACACCCGAAGACGAGTCGAAGGTTGCCGAACGGACCCATGCGGTAGTACACCCTAAAGTTAAAGAAGTAGGGCGAAAACTCAAGGAAAAGATGCTGGAAAAACAAGGAAAGGCGTCGAATACGACGTCCGCAACGACGGAAAAGAACACCACTGGAGCGACGACGGCTGGCAACACTGAGGCCACAACTTCTGCTAAAAATGTGACTGAGAAAGCGGACGAAGAATACTGCATTCCACCAGGTGAGGTTCGGTCGACATTTTTTGTTGAATAGGTATAGGTAAAACACTGAGTTTGGACGCAAGCAAAGACTCACCACAACACCTGACTTAGCAAAGTCAGCCGTCTGCGAAAACGATCATTTTTGCAGACGACACGTGATATACGAAGCAGACGGACGTCTGCTGGGTATGTCCCGTGCGCGACCGATGCTCTTAATCTATTCATCAACTTTAATATCGTGGCTCGTTACCCTCGTCGCCAGTTGAGGTAGCCGTAAAGTGGGTTCATGACTCATTAGTGATAGAGATGGTGTCGAGGACTGAGTCGGGCAAACGACAACTTTCAACTGCGTATGGTTTCTTCCAGCGTACAAGGAATTTCCTCCGGACCTGATGTCCCACGACACTCGCGCTCGTGGCGGCGTTTGGGTGCACATTCTGGTCGTGCTGTACATGTTCTACGCACTGGCTGTCGTCTGCGACGACTACTTCGTCGCTTCCTTAGAAGAGTGCTGCTCCGTAAGCATTATCCGTTAGTGACTTCAGTTGAATGTTTATGCTGCCAGGTCCTGCAGGACCTTAATGAGGTAATCTCAATGTGAGGTCATAATCATCAAGGTCATGGGAGAACATCCGCTTCCGCAGTGCATCCCTAAACTTTCGCCATTCATAACCTACGTCCGGTTCCCTTCCCCCCCCCCCCCAACTCACGTTACATAAATCTTCCTCGTTTTTAGCGCCTGAACCTGTCAAAAGATGTTGCTGGTGCCACATTTATGGCGGCCGGAAGTTCAGCACCGGAACTCTTCACTGCCATATTAGGTACGCGCGTCACTTCCGCTATAATAATTTCTTATGTCGTCTTCTAGCTACCGTAGACGTCTGCTAGCAGTGTTTTCTTTTACTGGGTAGGCAGGCTGTTTACTGGGGTAGGCAGGCTTTATTCTGCAACGCTCAACTAGTCCGATGTTGAACCATGTACTATCCGCGCCTCTCTTGCCAAGTCTCTTGCACGCCATGTCTTCTGCTAGAGTTATTGCGCACGAGCTTTCCTGCAGTGTCGTCTGCTTTCTGTTCATCCTCCTTCTATGCTTCAGATGCTAGCCTACGAGCTACGCTATAGCCCGCATGCGGTGTCGTCTGCGACGTGTAATTGTCTGCCTTCGACGGGGGGATGAGTCAGTCGCTGATGGTGTTGGGGGTTTCATTTTGCAGGAGTATTGATTGCTAAGGGTGACGTGGGCACAGGAACCATTGTGGGCTCGGCCGTGTTCAATGTGCTCTTTGTCATCGGCATCTGCGGTATTTTTGCAGGAAAGGTAGGTGATTCTCTGAGAGCCTAAAAATAGCCGTCGCCATTTTCTATAGAGGTCTGCCACAAATGAGAGCAGATTCACGGGGACCCAGGGAGATTCTCGCAATGCGTTCAGTTTCTCTTTTCTTTTCTTTTTATCCCTACTCGTTCTCGCGCGGCTTAGCGGAAGGCACGAGAGTGTCGGAGAGAAAAAAAGGAAAAAGAAAGACGGGGGAAAGTTTCGAATTCTCTTGCGGTGGCTCTCTATAGATGAGGGAACTTTCAGCAGCTGTTCGGTTGAACTGAAATGACGAGGGAACAGTGTCCAGTAAACCAAAAACGTCTGATGGACATCCAGAGGATGGTACACAGTGGGTGTACCTCGAAATAGATTGATCGAAATCCCCGCTGCAAAATAAACCACTGGAAATAAACGTTACTCGACTATAAAACGCACAGTCGCGCGCGGGAAACTGCCAACAACAGCGGACTTAGACTAACCTGGACAGGAAAATGCAAACACCAAACTTGGACTAACCTAATAATGTGTTCGTCGTGTCTGCCCCGTTAAGCCTAACGACGGCTAAGATTTGGCTTTCTTTCCCTGAAACGAGTTGGACAGACATCGAAAACCCGTGAATTTGGCTGGTTAAATAGTGAGGTGGTGTTTTTAAGCACGGCATACACCATCTTACGAAGCAACCGCGCATTCTCCTAGATTTTTTTTTTTTTTTTTTTTGTTTCCAGAACGGGTCTCTGGTCTGCCTTCCATTCCGCGTACGCGGTGGAAGGAGGCGAAGGGGAGCCGGTCCTTCATATATTGGAGAAGGGCCCCTCGATAACACGGTCCGCCCCCTGGTGGGCCGTGTCTTTGAATGCGCGGCCCATAAAACGGTCGTCGGGGCAGTACATCGCTCAGATTTTTCTTAAAATGTTTCGAGGACAGGAATGTCCAGATTGGGGATTTCGCAACCGGGAATATCGAGGTTCACCCTATACACAGTGGACATTTTGGATGTCTTCCCAGATATGTCCAGAATACGTTGCTGGGATGTACTATGGATCGTCGGAAGCTCGTCCATAGCTGTATAAGTGCATGTCCTCTGGATGTACCAGCTGGACGTATGTCATATACATCCGTCATAGATACGGTGACGTGACATCATCCACGATTTTTGTGCGAGTGAGGTGTACCCCCACCTTCCGTCATCTCGAAGACGTCCCTATACTCTTAATTGCGAGTGAGTCTTTGACAGTTGTATTGAGATTCTTCAATACCGACGAGCAAAATCTTACTTTACTTTCGAAATCGATCAGTCTCAACGAGCCCGTCCCTTTAATTTATCATGCGAAAATTCGTTTAGCCTTCTGAAAAATCCGGCTACGTACTGGATTGGATAAAAATAAAATGTAAAAAAAGTAAATGTATAAATAATAATAATAATAATGTAAAATAAATAAAAAATAAATGTAAATAAAATGTATGTAAAATGTATGTTGCCGTAGCAGACGGACTCGAAATGAAAGCACGTATTTTTATATCCATCGCTGTGCGTCCGGAAGTAATTTGCGTAAGAAATTGCAGTATGTCTTGGTCAGCCCCGCGCGGCAAATGCATTAGGCGGAAGACAGCTCGAATATCGCGCATCTTAAGCGAACAAATGGACGGCTAAAAGGGAAAGAACACGTGTCTTCTGTTGAGTAATCATGTTCCAGGACGACGAGCGTTTACGCATCCAGGGCTAAAAAAATATTGATCGGCCAGTCTATCACGCAACAATGAACGGAGCGCTCAATCAATACCGTTGTACTGAACAGCAGTTAACACAACTATATATATACACAGCACACTTGATCGAGAACGGCGGAGTCCGGTCCCAAAGAGTGGTATCTGTCCCAAAGGGTAATTTCGAAAGACAAGCACGAGTGACTCATATTTTCGCTACCTATATTGAATATTTTTTTTAAGGGACAGTCTGGAGGCATCGACCGATTTTGAGAGACACAAACAGAAAACTAATGGCGAGATAGCATCTGGTTTCGGTTTTACGGTGACGTAAACATGACGTCAGCACTTTGACGTGGGTCACGGCGGGGGGGGGGGGGGGACTATTAGTGAATTCCACCGCCTTTTTGGGACAAGTCCAATAGCTTTATTCCGTTTTTGGTACTCGTATAGATCTACATGAATTGCAACTGGGAGCGACTATATGTGTGTGTCTGTGTATTAAAAGCATTAGCTTTTCCTTTTGCAGTACAATGTGTACTAAAAAGGCCTTAAGTGGTGCATTGCGATCGACAATTGTAACAATACAAGTACCCAGCCACATGTTCTGTTGGTATATAAATAACGCAAGATTATACTACGAGGGATGATAAAAAGGTATCCAAAATGTACTTGCTTGCCAAAAAAAAAAGTAAAATATGTACAAATATCACGCAAGGTTACCATCGAAGTTTTCCCGCGCTGTTTGCACTGTCCGAAACGTTTCTCAAAGTCTTCTTTGTAAACAGCAAAGAGCTGTATTCCCACACTCGTTTGAATCTTCCGTCCTTTCTTTCAACTGCATCGCATCTCCCTCCTGCTCTCCACGTCTGTATATGGACACAGTTGCTTCGCGGCGCTAACTTTGAATTCTTCATCCCCGCCTTTGTCCCAACTCACCACTTCTTTTTTTTTTTTTTTTGTAAGCTTCTTCCTTTATACTTCTTTCATCCTCGAGAGGAGCTACCGAGCCGCCGTCCAAGTGCCAGACGCCTAATAGAACTTAGCGCACGCCGGATACTTTGCTCTCTGAGAAAATGAAAAAAAAAAGAAAAGGAAAGAAAGTCTTATCGCAGGAAACAGGACGCGGGAATGGACCGGAAGAAAAGGGGCGACCCTCAAACTACTCTATAAAGAAAAAAAAGTACGATAATAAAAGAGATATAAAGGTGGATGGATCGATTGGTTCAGTTGCGCGGGCTCTTTTCTTCTCGCTTCCCTCGTCGACTGTTTCGTATTTTAACGCCGTCTAGCGTAGACGTCGTCAATTTTATTCCGAAAGTAGGGCAACGCTTCACTTGTCGGCCGTCGAACTTGTACTGCTGAGATCCGCATTTTGGGCGCTTTGGCAAAGTGCCAAGAAGATCTGTGGGGTGGGGGGAGAAATCCCGCATGGTGCCGCCTATGGGGCTCCCGTAGTTTCGGGATCGGCGCACAAATTGCCGTGACGTAGATTCATTCGGCTAGCTGTGTCAGCCAATAGGAACATACGTAGGGCGCGGGGCCTAAAGAGCCATTATGGAATAAACGTCGTGTGTTCAGAATTCTGCCGAATTTATGTCATCGCAAATCTCTCTCTCTCTCACTCACTTATTTCTCACATTGTATTATCCCAGAATATTGTTTCTCTATGTGAGGCGGAAGTATGATAAAATTAATTTCTAGTTTTGAGAAATATGACGTCATGCGGTGGCCAATTTATCGACAAATCTGGCAACACTGTTCCTCTAAGATCGATTTCCGCCTCCTCACCACAGCTGCTGGGAGCCTTCCAACGTGAGACGGAGAGCGAAGACGCTCCCTGTTGCTAAGAGACGCACGCCGGAGCTTCCGGTGACGTCACCCACCCTTGGAGAATCCGAAACTCCGAAGTTTTGCGGGTTAATTCTAAAACTTCGTCAATGCGCGTAATGTTTCCGGTGTTCTTTTTTCTCCTTTATTTTTTGTGCAGTCTGTTTGAGCAAGGTTGATTGACAAAAAGAAATCAAATAGATAAACATAATTTTTAAGTTCGTTGCGGCACTTGAACGGCGCCGATATCACGCGCATCACGTGACTCTAGGCGTTCGTCCAATGAGAGTTCACATTTCTCCCACAGGAAGTTCCAGTCACGTGGTGGCCTTTATTCCGCGACTCCATCTTCTATGCCTTCAGCGTCGTCGTGCTCATACTGGTAAGCTTCAGGAATACGAGTACAAATGTGACGGAATGTCATCATAAAATCATCATCATCATCATCACTATCATTAAAATAAACTTTTTGTTATTGATCGAAAGGCAGTTGACGAGAAAGTCTAGCGATTGTCGGTGTCAACATTTAGACTGCCAGTCGGGTGACGGCACACCTTTAGATATACAGTGAACCTCGTTAATATGACCCCCGATAATCTGACATACGCGCTTTACGACCATGCTCCTGGGGAACAATGCAGTGAAGCCTCTGCAAATTCCTCTCCGTTAATAGGACAATTCTGCACTCTGACCAAAATTTTCAGGAACGACCATGGTCATAATAACGAGGGTAACCATAGTAACCATTATGATGATTGGTGGCCTTACGTCGCGGAAAAAAGGAGTCATTTTACTACTTTTCGTTTATTCTTTAAGTGTATGCCAAATTTAGGGACTACTTGCGGTGTTGAGGAGTAAGTTTAATGGTCAGGGTACCAAAATGGGCGCAGTAATAGACCCCTTCCTGTTTGTAAACAAGTGACGTCATAGTGTTCGACAGCGCCACCAATTTGGTAGAGCTGAACTACATACGAAGCTAGGGGCGAACAAGGTCGCGCCGAAAGCCACTGTCTTGAGGGGGATTACGATGGTCCCTGAAAGGAACGCGACCTTCGGTCCTACTTTTCTTTCAATAGGAGGCAGCGAACAATTGCCCATTCGTGGAACCTAGCCTTCCGATATGTTTCGGTTTCAGTCTGTCTACCAACGTCATGATGACGTTTCTCGGGTAGAGGTCTATTAATTGTTGGCCAACTTCACTCGTTTTTTTTTTTTCTTATCTAATGTATGATCGTGACAGTCTTTCCCGCACTCCAGTCGTCGCTATACACTCTTAAAAATGAACTTCACCACATAGCACTCTCTTAGCCAACCATCACCCCGAATGACAACGTTCTCGCCCTAGATTTGTTGAAAACGGGAGGAGGAGCCTATTTTGTGCCATTATGCACGGCACAAAATAGGCTCCTCCCCCCGTTTTCAACAAATCTAGGGCGAGAACGTTGTCATTCGGGGTGATGGTTGGCTAAGAGAGTGCTATGTGGTGAAGTTCATTTTTAAGAGTGTACTTGCGCGTCTTTATGTGTTGTCCCCCCAACGTTACCTCACGTGTGTTGCCTTTCGGTGTTGACACCACACGCAGGTGATCTTCGACAGCCAGGTCACCTGGTACGAGTCGCTCATCATGCTTCTATTATACGGTCTCTACATCACTCTCATGAAGTAGGTTGCACCAATTAAACTTTTTTTTTCTTTATGCTATGCATACCACTTCACTTTGGTCCACTCTAGCAATAGCATAGTACTATATGTATATCCAGATATACACTCTTAGACCGCTACTGCGACGCTGATACTATTACACTACAGGACCGCTTATACCAATAGGCTTCTCATACTACTGACTAGTATAAAGTTACTATGCTAATAATTGTACTCACTAACAGAAGTGTGGTGCACGCGCACACTCTTAAAAATGAACCTGACCGCATTGCACGCCAATCATCAACACGAGTGACATCGTTCTCGCCGCTGATTTGCTGAAAACGGGAGGCGTACGCCATTTTTGTGGCATTATGCAGTTCATAATTGCCACAAAAAAAGGCGTACGCTCCCTGTTTTCATCTTCATCAAATCAGGGGCAAGAACGATGTCACTAGGGCTGATGGCTGGCTAGGAGCGTGCCATGCGGTGAAGTTCATTTTTAACAGCGCAGATAGGATAAAAAGCGTAAATGCGAAGGTTAAAGTCGTTGATTTCGTGATAACGTAAACTTAATTACGCAGGATAACGAAAAGGCTCAGTAAATTGGCGCTATAATAACACGGATTTTGTGAACACTGTAGAAATAATATATGCCGAAGCACTACCTGCAGTATCTTCAATTTTTGAACCTTGCATGTAGAAAAGGCGGACTCCATCACGCGGTTCGTAAATAATAATCGTTACCATAATCCTTTTTTCAGATACAACAGCGCCATCCATCGGTGGATAGCGACGACATTTCACATCCAAGAGAACGATCTTCAACCAGCAATGGGCCTCACAGCCGCGGGATACGACAGCAAGAATTACAGTTCCTACGGTAACTGCCATCTACCTGTTATCTTATCGCAGTTGCCTTTTATCGACTTCCATCAAGATTGTTATCTACACTTGAACGACACGGAAACTTCTTTTCACCGTTCTATATTTTTATTGCTTTTTTTTTCTCTCTCTCTCTCCTGGGACGCAGTTCCGTTCAACAATGAAATCGACGACTTTTCGCGACAGTCTTCAGTTCCGGCGCGACCCCTGGATGAAATCATACGCGACCTCCAACGACGGTGAGTTTCCGAGTTACGTCACTTCCTGTCACATGTTCATTTTTCTCTGTGTGGTCACCGAAAAAACCGTTTCACGGGATAAGTCTGCTTGCAAAAATCGTTATATAACACTGCTCCGTTACTACACTCTCAAAAATGAACTTCACCGCATAGCACGCTCCGAGCCAACCATAATCTCGAATGATATCGTTATCTGCCCTGATTTGTGGAAAACGGGGGGCGTACGCCTTTTTTGTGACACTTATGCTTTTCGTAATTGTCACAAAAAAAGGCGTACGCCCCAGTTTTGAACAAATCAATGCAGGTAACGATATCATTCGAGATGTTGGTTGGCTAGGAGCGTGCTATGCGGTGAAGTTCATTTTTAAGAGTGTACGTTAATAATTCACAATAATACCAGATGCAGACAAATGCGGACACACACTGCTGTTTCTGTGGGAAATATACATAATCTTTATCTGCACAAAGCAGTGGCGAAGCCAGAGGGGGGTTTTCCGGGTTTGAACCCCCTCCCCCCCCCCCCGAAATCGTACTTTAAATAGAGCATTTGGGAGAGGGACAACGGGGGTGAAGTCCTCTAAGCCTAACGTGGCGTCCTTTCATACCATTCATATATGTGGCAATGAAAAAAAATTTGACGCACCCGACCTGATCCAGTGTTCTTATTTCTCTCCCTTTGTAGACCGACTCTGTACGAAGCCGCCCTTCGGATGATGATGACCCGTTACTTCCGGCCACGAACGCGCTTCTGGGCCGCAGCCAAACGGGTGACCCACGAGGTACGCATTAAGCCTAATTTCGTCTATGTTTCTCTCCGTTTTCGCGGCTCTCGTTTCGTTACTCTTACAAAAGTTTGAAAATGTACGTATATAACTACGTTGGCTTTATATGTTGTTTCAGTAGCGCTTTCTTGCAACAAGAAAATGTAGATATTTCTAATCTTGTGGGCGTTTCTTATCACGCAGTACAAGACAATACGACGTGGTCCGATGCGTCAGCAGCTGCCATCCCAGACCTCCATAGATCCGTCCGATTTCGCCCGATATGGAAAAAGTAACAGGTAAAAATATAAATTCTGCTATTATCGGTACACCGCTAACAATGGTGCTCTAAAACTGCTTGATTGTCTTTTCAGCGTTGACATCGCCTTATCTTCAGATGCCGAGTGGAAGAGGCTCCCTAGACTACGTGAGTAAAAACCGCTCTAAAGGCGGGTGCACGTTACCTGCGGTTACCGGCGCGGTTTTACAATTTGCGGGTAGAAATTGAGTTTTTCGATTCGCTGCGCAGTCATGCTATTTTCGAGTACAAATTCAGCGACACTGCGGGTAAAATACGCGAATACCCGCATCACACGCTGCGGGTTGCGGGTGTGGGCAGCGCGGGCGCCCGCGGCGGCGTGAAGGGCGTCCTTGACCTCGCTCCGAGGGCAGACTTCACTCCCGCGGAGCCAGCCGCGCTGTGCACACGACTGATCGCGGGCGCGGGTGGCAATTGATGATACAGGCCCAGCCAGGGGAATGAACGTGTAGTATATTTCTATTGTCGGGAAAAACTCACGTGACCTCAGACGTCGGGCCAATCGTTGGGCCTCGGTAGAGTAGTTTTTTGCTTTGTTTTATTTTGTCTCCATGGGTGACGCGTGACGTAAAGCGACGCTGCCGAGGGGTTCTCTTTCCCTTTCCCCTCTGTTCTCTCGCCGCTTTGGCGGTTCTGGATTTTCGTTCGCATCCAGTGAAATAAATAAAACGCGGAAGCGTTGGCTCTTTCTGTTGCACAAGGTGCTTTATTTTTCGGGATTGGTATTTCCAAATCACACCTATGCAGTCTTCTGTATCTGCGCCAAACACGAACTTTACATGAACATTGTTTCTGAAGTTCGAGTAATATGCCGAAGCAACTTCACATTCACTGTTAGCTGATGTCTCAAGTGGAAGACTTCACAGTAGATCAGTAAATTCACTGCACAGGCACACACATTCACAAATCCAGCATGACAGGAAACATGTCCATACCCTTTGCTGCTTGTATATAGTGTCATATGTCAAGGCTGACCCGTCACAAAGGAACCTGTGCAGCTGCTAGGCCAAAAGATGATGTTCCAACCACTCAGAGTGGCATATCTATTCTATTGCGTCCATGCCGATGCTTTTCGGAAGCAGATATGAGTTGAGCAGTACCTAGTTGATACCTGAGCAAGAAAGACCAGAATAGGGATCAGAAAACGTGAAAACTAAAAATTCTGCCGGCCGAAATGCTGAGTATATGCCACAGGTGCGGTGCTATGCTATGCTACGCTAAGCGGCAGAATGGAATAGGAACTGACTTACCTGCCATCGAGTGGAAAAACACAGTATTGATCCTTCTTGAATCGTTGTCGCGCCAAGCAAGCGAAGCAGACCTGCGCCTTCCACTTATCTATCACTGAATTTACTTGCAGAAGTATCCAAGAGGATTCGAGTTTTGCAGAGTCGGTATCGACGGGCACTAAAAGCCATCCAAAGCGGTACCGGCAAAGATGCTATGCGTGCGTCCCTGCTGCACCATATTTCGAAACTTTACGGCGAACTGCTCCGGCACCCCAGACACGGCGGTGCCCGCTTTCCCGCGCCACGAAAAGGTTATAATTTCAAACGGACCAATGAGAGGTCGCATACCAGGGGAGCGGCCGCAGGAGCCAATGGGATGCTCTCGGTAGAGAACTCGCGCTTCGACGTAAAAATTTTGACGTTTCATGACGTTTGATGACGCGAAAGGCTCGCAGCGCCTCACTTTAGTCCGCAAAGGAACTCGCGAGTTTCATCCCCTTGGCCCAGCATTGCGGCGGCGGCATGTAGGTGGGCGTGGCATATAGCCTGCAGCCATTGCTGATGTTGGGCGACGTCCCGTGAGGCGCGAGTGCCGCCGCTGTCCGTTGTGCGGTCGGCGGCGCGGGACCGCAATATACGTACGTCTTCCGCAAGTGGGAACCAGGCTTTACCCGGCGCTCACCTGTAGCAGAAAACGCGCCGGAAATGATGTCACGACTGTCATTCTTTTTGGTGCAAGTTCTTTGCCACTCAGGCTAAAAGGTCTGACCGTCGGAAAAGGGAAGTACATATATCGTAGAAGACGAAGGAACTTCGGACGCCCTGGCACGGGTCGAGCTATTCGGTTACTGCGCTCACGGTCGTTGCGTTCACAGCACCGTTTATTATCTATTATTCTACTGGCACGTCTAGTACAGCGAAGCAGACGGTAAACAATCACACCCTGAATATAGATTGGGGGTACTGTTCCAGACGACGGTCCGGTGTCCATCTGCAAGTGGATCGTACAAGCTCCGTTGCTGGCAACGCTTCACTACAGCGTACCCGACTGCCGCACGGCGGCGGGCAAGAAGCTGTTCATCGTCAGTTTCCTCATGTCCATCTTCTGGACGGCAGCCTTCTCTTACGTCATGGTGTGGATGGTCACCCTGATTGGGTACACCATGGGTATTCCTGACAGCATTATGGGAATCACCTTCCTCGCTGCCGGCACCAGTATTCCAGACGCATTTGCCAGTCTCCTCGTCGCCAAGCAAGGTTAGTCTGCAGGGGAATCACGCTACGGGACTCGTTAAAGGGGCAATAAACAGGTATGCAAGGTGCACTTTTTTGTAATGCAGTGTGATTCGTTTCCTACAGTGACATCTAGCAAAAATTTTTGTCGCAAAAAAGTAAATAATGGCTCCAAACCAACCGAATATTCACTGCACTCTTTCGTGCTCATGCCCCGCCCTACGATGTCATGGCGACAATAGCCACACGTCATTTTGACGTCGCGCACCATCAACCATTTAAAATGCGGGGCGCCTATACACTGATTTTGTTTTAATATCGGGTAGTGAGGTCAATTCTAAACATATTTACACTCAAGGTCAAACCCAAGGTAGCCAGATCAAAAGGTACCAAAAGCCCACAATGTTCCATTTCATGTGCGCACTATGTTTTCAGCGCTGTATTGCTCCGCGAGGTCACAGCGGTGTTCTCACAACCGGTTCTCCCCGCACGCTTCTGTTTGTGTCAACGAGGCCCGTCATTGGCTAGGAGTCCGAAATCTCCCCCATCTCCAGTGACTGGAATGCAGCTTTGCTACACGTGCGAGATGTGTGACGTAGGTGCTCTCCGAGTAGGAAGGAGAGACTCACGCGGATTATGCCCTTTGAATGGCATTGTTTCGTGGTAAAGGCGCTCGCTAGAAGTAAATGGATTTCATAATTGGATATCGTGAGCCACGTTCTTTCATAGAGTATAATAACTGGAGAATATTCCTGGAGCTGTTTAGTACCCCTTTAAAGAACCTTGGAATACCCGCTTTTTTTTTTTCCCGCACAACGTTTTTGCTGTGTTTGGGTTTGAGCCCGGGCAGTCACTTTAAGCATCCTGTTTGTGGAGGCCGTGCCCCATCTCTGTCTGTCATTCTTACAGGTCAAGGCGATATGGCGATAGCCAACAGCATCGGTAGCAACGTCTTTGACATTTTAATAGGACTGGCGCTCCCATGGCTCATACAGACTGGAATGGTAGAGCCTGGTTCAATTGTAAGTCCTCCCGCGAATGTGAAAGCATCATTGGAAAAAGTGACGACTTCGTTCTTTTGTTCAGGCATATATTAACAGCGGCGGGTTAGTCTGGTCGGTTGTGCTGTTGTTCCTCACCATCGTTATTACAGTAAGTAATGGTAACATTGATGTCTCTGCTGTCGTTGTTACATGTAATCAAGTCTGTAATTTCAACGAAGATACGTCACGATGTCGACAGGCAGGCAAACCGGTCGGTAATAACGCGTCGTCCATTAGCCGGCGACTCCCATACGCGACGTCTGCTCTCAATTTGTCCAAAAAACATACAATGTCAATCCCATCTGTAATGCACCGTTTGTTGTGCTTTCCCGCATTATACGGTTCCCGGATAATACGATTTTACCCTGTGCCTCTTCTCCTGTACACCATCCATAGTGATTTTCCGCGTGCTACAATTTATAGGTTAATACGATTTTACTTAATGCACCGGTGCATCACTCTGTGTTGTCGTGATTTCATGCCTCTGATTTCACCACCATCTGTAGTGCTTTTCTGCATGTTACGACTTCCCGTGTAATACGGTTTTCTTCGTCCCTTTCAGTAGCCTGTAGTGCCTTCCGCATGATATAAACACGATTTTAGGTCGTGCACGCTCCAGCGGCGCACTATCTCTGTTGCTATACATTTCACAACACCCTGATAATGCGATTTTAGTCCGTGTCCCATGAATAGCTCTGGCATATTACGACTTTCCGGTTAATACGATTTTTCTATGGCCATCGCTGCTCTGTATACTCTCCCGCATCATACGATTCCCGCATAACACGATTTTAATTCGTGTCCCTTTCAACGGTGCACTGTGTGTTGCCATGCATTTCACAGCACCCGGATAATGCGATTTTAGCCCGTGTCCCATGAATAGTTCCGGCATGTTACGACTTCCCGGTTAATACGATTTTCCTGTGGCCATGGCTGCTTTGTAATGCTTTCCCGCATCATACGATTCCCGCGTAACACAATTTTTATTCGTGCCCCCTCCAGCGGCGCACAATGTGTGTTGCCATGCATTTCACAACACCAAGATAATGCGATTTTAGTCCCCTTCCCATGAGTAGATCCGGCATGTTAGGACTTCCCTGTGAATACGATTCTCTCTGTGGCCATCACTGATGTGTAATGCTTCCCCGCATCGTACGGTTCTCGAGTAACACAATTTTTATTCGTGCCCCCTCCAGCGGCGCGCAATCTGCGCTGCCATGCATTTCACAACATCCGGATAATGCGATTTTAGTCCATGTCCATGAATAGTTCCGTCATATTACGACTTCCCTCTTAATACGATTTTCCTGTCGACATCACTGCTCTGTAATGCTTCCCCGCATCATACGATTTTAATTCGTGCTTCCTCCAGCGGCGCACTGTCTGTGTTGCCATGCTTTTTACAACACCCGGATAAATGCGATTTTAGTCCCAGTCTCATGAGTAGACCCGGAAAATTACGACACCCCTGCAAGAACCTTCACTGCTCTGTTCTGCTTTCCCGCATCACACGATTTTAATATATAATTTAATACGTACTACTCGCACTTTGCCGTGTTTTCCCGCATATTGCGATTTTCCGGCTAATACACTTTCCCGCGAAAGTCTCGAGAATTTACTCTATTTCTTTGTTGTTTAGGATAATTAGGATTTAGGAATAATTAGAAAGATTACCTTTTTAATTTCCTACAGATCTACGCGATCCATCGCAGCCTGTGGCTGCTCACACCCCGGCTGGGAGTCTTCCTCCTGGTCGTGTACGTCATCTTCCTCGTCTTCTGCAGTGCCGTCGAGTTCAACCTCCTGGGTTACGTCAACCCGCCTATGTGTGACGAATGAGCACACCCATGGTGAAAGTACTCTGTCAACGCTGTATGAGCTTCGTCAGCCAATGTTTAGCCTCTCGGCGTTCAGTGTTCATGTGTGTGGAGGTCTCACAGGTTGTGACTTACGATGCCACAACCTGCCAGCCGAATGATGGCGTGCTAATGTTAAGCCGGCCAGCATAACGGCTTGTCTTCGAGTTGGTGATTCCATACTCGAGTTGTCCATACCGTGTCTCTGTTTCCTTTTGGCAAAAAAATTAGGACAGTAAATGTCGGTCAAAATAAAACCGAAACAAAGACGATTCGGCCGATATAGGAAATGCGGAAAATATCGCATTGACAAATCGCCTCTAGGTTTCCGACAATTTAAAGCGCCACTCAAAAAAAAAAAAAAAAAAGAGACATCTATATTATTTTCTGTGAAAAACGAAAAAAAAAATGCCGTTTGTGCTTTGTAGGAACTGGCTGTTCTTCATAAGTTTCGGTTTCGAGTTAAGTGACGTCATCATGCGCGTTCGTCTCCTAGAGACGGCGCTCGTGAGCAACAGTGTTGCCAGGCGGGATTCAGATCGTACGTCAATCATACCGTTTTATTATGAGAAATTAAAATTTTATGTAACTCCCGCGTCACATTGGACAGACGAGATTTTGCGAGAACAGCAATGCGAGACATGCGGGACTCAGTGACATGAATTAAGTAGGTTTCTGCTCGTTGTGCGATTACCCGAGTTTCGTCGCTTCGAGTCCTGCACGCTAGTTACGATGAATATTTAACCACATATATCGTTATCAAGCTAGTTCACATTCATGGAACACATCTTACATTCATGACACGCATTTCGGACAACCTTGATGTGGAGTAAAAAAAAAAAAAAAACATCAATTTCTGCTTCTTTATCATGCGCATCCCAAAGTCATGTCTTCGCACCGTAGTGTTCATGTTCATCCGCGACAGCGCTGGGCGTGTCAAGAAAAAAACGTGAGGTTCCCAGAGCTGCAAGAAAGTAATAGACCTCCCCCTGTTTGTAAACAAATGACGTCATAGTGTTCGACAGCGCCACCAATTTGGTAGAGTTGAAGTACGCTGAAAGCTAGTGGGCGAGCAAGGTCGCACCCGAAAGCCACGGTCTTGAGGGGATTACGATGGTCTCTGAAAGGGACGCAACCTTCGGTCCTACTTTTCTTTCAATAGGAGGCAGCGAACAAGTGTCCATTCGGGGAACCCAGCTTTCCCCTTCAGATTTGTTTCGGTTTCAGTCTGTCTACCAACGTGATGGTGACGTTTCTCGGGTAAAGATCTATAAGAACTCTCCGGATGTCTGCTCTGGCACAGAGGTGTAATTCGGCGGCCCTTCAGTTATTCATAGCTGGTGAGTTGCTAGCAGACGACGGCCCATATCGTGCTGCCGCCTAGGAGCAGCGCTAGGTGCAGTGCTGGACGAAACATCGTGTTCCGTAAACTTTTCTACAGCACTGTACCAAACACTTGCTGTACCTTCGGTTTGTTGAACAGCTCGGAAAGTGCACGTTTTTGCATAACATATACAAGTACCAACTACCCCTTATTCCCTGGTGTACCACATTATAATCTGCAGCGTTTTCTTGCACACAACACACATCCGTTGCACACCTATGCCGAAGCGGATGTTTCAGTTGCTGTTACCTTCTTGCAGCTGTGACAACCTCGACGTAGACAGTATTCTCAGGTTCAGAGTCAAAGGTAGTAGCCGCTTGTAAAGGGTATTTAACCGCCAATCCTTTTTGCCATATGAAATCAAAGTAGGCATCAATCCGGCCTTCTATTATTTGTGAATATGTCAGTCATCGTGAGACTCGAAAATCAAAACTGTTATGCCATCCACTGCGCATGTAGTTGGACAAAGTGTTTTTGCATCTAAGGTGCAGTGAACTGATAGCTTTCGTGCTCGTACAAGTGTCTTTCCCGGAGGTGTTCTGCCGATACAACCCACACAATCATACTGGAAACCACGCACTTAACAATCACGCCCACTGCACTGTAGCAGTGATGCAATAATTTGTAGCACGCAAACGCAATCAAATGTTCGATGCAAACAAGAATCTAATACAATCGTCTCCACAAGAGATGCTTGACAGCTCTTCTGTGGTGATTATAACTCGTCAGCGCAGATTATCCATAGTAGTGTGGAGGCAATGGAATTATCCAAAGTACCTTCGACGCAATAGCATAATGCGTAAAGCCCAAACCGGTAACGTCTGTAGCTCGCTCAGACTTCTGAGCTGTTGAGCTCTGGACTTCTACTCAAAATACCCCACCTTCACTAAGGTTAACACCCCAAATTCATCAAATAACCATGGGAAGAAATCATTTTCCGTGTATTCACACGAGCGACGTACTCACGGAAGATTCTAGCGGAAGAAAAGAGCGAAATCACTGCTTACAGAGCCGAAGTTCCATCCCGCGTTGTGTTGAGCATTCATACGGTGCGGAATACCGGGAGTGGCGTATTGCGCATTTAGCAGACGACACTTAGCAGACGACGCCATCAGCGTCTTTTCCTGTCGTCTGCTACGGAATATCTTGTGGCTGTGGCGCAGGATATTCCCCACGGTTAGCAGTGTACGTGTGAAGACACGACGCTGAGCGCTCGCGCTAACGTGACAGCAGAAAGCTATGACGTTTTTCGCATCTTCCGCTTCCGCCAGATACTGTAATCCGTCATACTCACTGTGCTTCTGGACCGAGCTGGAACGTTCTACAGACATCCAGGTGACATTGTTTTAAGGCACCACAAGTATCAAAGTGTCACGACCCCTTTAACTAACTACAGAACTTTCATGCTAGAGCCATTTATATCCCGACATTTTGCCGACCACCGACGATCCATTTTTAGGCTTAGATGGACAATCTAGATCTTTGGCAATAGAAATGACAAATAGTGGTCGACGATAGAGCAAGTACTTTCACTAGAACTCAGTTCTAGTGCTCCATGTCACCTAGCAAACTTCAATCGAAACACAATCACTCACGAACAATGCGCGTCATTTCATTTAAGAAATAGCGCGATTACCTTTCCTGTCCAGACAGTGCGAGAATATTAAATGTGACGTCTGAGTCTTTGTAAGGGGTTTTTGTTACGCGGAGCGCCGATTGGTTGCGTTCCGTGACGCCACGAGCCTCCTCCAATGAAGGCTCAGCGTGACATTAAGACACGTGACAGGCGTCTTAGTGCGTGAAACTAACCACGGCGCATCTCCCGTAAGAACACGATACTACTTACTACTACTATACTATACTACTACTATATACTTTGCTACGACAATACTATTTCAATGTACTGGCGAGAGTGCTTCGGCAGAACACCTCTTCGAACCAACCTTCCTGTTATCCAAGGTCTTTCATTTTTGCTGTGCCAATCCTCAGAGTTGGTAAAGATAAGATAATGCTGCAAAGTAAATGTCTAAAAACAAATCGTGATATTGCATACTGCTGGGCTTTCAGGGCGGTGGGAACTGCCACCCAATATAGATAGACATTTAAAGTCAAAGATTAGATACATATATATATCTATATACATATGTAATGATAATAAGGTTGCACAGATTGAAACTGGGAGGATTTTTAAACATTCAATAGCTGTACCGTGAGAGTTCCTGACGTATTCGTAGAGTGTATCCTTATCAGCTGTACTGGTTCAAGGTACAAAACCCATTCACACAAAAATTAGTTTTTTTTTTATGCATTAACTTAGCCGGGGAACCTCACAGTGCTCTTTAGGAACGTCTTCTACACCGTCTGGAAAAGGAACTGTAAAGTTACTGAATTTTTTTTTTTTTTAATGCTTCGACAGTACCCTTGTAGCAGTAGTTCGAACGATAAAAGCTTCTGATACAGGAGCAAGCTGTCAAAATATACAGTGAATATGATGGGTACGGATATGTGCTTTTCGTAGAACTTTCCCGGATAGTACAGTTACACGCATAATACTTTCCGCATTCCACGTAAACTGTACCATCGAGGTTTCCGTCGTACGGGACGTGCCACCTAAGCTGTACAACCTTACGATGGGATACGGGGCGGTCACCCGTATAGCTCCCGTATAGGATCCTCCCTCGGTTCCCAAACGTTATTCGCGGATTTTAGAACCGTGATGGCAATACTGCTTTCCGTAATACTTTTTTCCCGGCGGTGTAAGATCACCTGACCAGTGCTATGTGTGTGCATGCGTGTGTGTGTGTGTGTGTGTGTAATACGGATAAGTACGGCTATATAGACCCATTATTTCTTCTAGAGAAGTGACCGAGAGAAATAGAATTTTTGGTGCATATTGATATTGTTGTAATAAAAGCAAACGTTTTATTCTATGTCGAGTCACTTTAATCACTACGTTTCTACGTACACGTTCACAGCCGTCGGTATTTACAAAATTTACAACACTCGTCCTCCTAGCCTAATATTTGCACACTTTACAAGAGAAGAGCAAAGAAAAAATGGTGCTAACAATCGCCCACACATAATGGCAAACCACAATGGGAAAGTACTCAATCAAACTATATGTTACAAGCCAACGACCTGGAGCAGTGCAACATGCCCAATCTTGCTGAATGACACTTCTCTGGAAGTGTAGCTAGACGATGATGAGAATTAACAACTTTACACTTTATGTACAAATATTGGTCACAAGCGTGTGTTGCAAATGATGGACACATCGGAGCTGTACAATGTCACAAAATAGTGGGAATGCCACAAAATTAGAATAATTAAGTGATTGACATGGGAGTTTCATGCTGCTGGCTTTAAGGAGCTGCCACATGGAAACTGGCAAATTCTGAGTGCTGGGGTGCCATGCCAAATTCAAGGGGTACCCAGGAACGAAAGAAGACATCATGACCAACATAATTTCAGGCTCCTGATCCACACTTTTCTCTAGTCCCCAAGGGCTACCATCCCTTCAATCATCACAAAAAAGGGGTATTTTCCTTTATTCCCTATGGAACATTTCCTTTCAATAAATATATATTCCCCCCCTATGGAACATCCTTCATCAATCATCATAAAAAGGCTGTCTTCCTTTATTCCCTATGGAGTATCCTTCATAAATCATCACAAAAAGGGTGTCTTCCTTCATTCCCTACAGAATGTACTTTATCCAATTAGGTTAGAAACCATTCAGTGCCATAAAGCCTGTCCCTATGTTCCTGTCCGCCTTGCACACGCTACAATGCTGAGTACGGTGTGCAAGAACACCAGGTAAGGTTGTGACCTCAAGTTCAAATGGAAGCCCAGCACCCTTCGAGACACGGTATTACAAAACAACCGGGTTTCTGGCAGACTCCTACCTTAAAAATATTGGAGAACCACACCAGTCCAGCAGCTTCGTAAGACTCCATACCACTGCAGCATTCCAAGCAACGTAACAAGACTAAGGAGGCTCGCAACTCTAACGAGGCCGTACTTCCGTAAGTACGGCTTGTACCGAAGTACGAAGTACCTAAGTACCGCTAAGTACCGAAGTACACCCAGTCGATGATGAGACCCTAACGAGCCGTACTTCCGTAAGTACGGCTTGTAACAAAGTACCTGAGTACCGCTAACTACCGAAGTACACGCAGTCGATGATGAGACGCCAACGAGCCGTACTTCCGTAAGAGTCACACCCAGTCGATGATGAGACCAGCTTCTGTCGCTTGGCAACATCCCCGTGTCGTTAGTTGGTCACCCTGGTTATCCTGACCGACGGCACGCCTGTGGGAGCCTGTGGGCGCATCGGCGGCGGAGGATATCCCGGGTGGGCGACGGGCGGCGGCATCCCCGGCGGCATCGCCCCGGGGGGTGGCGGCGGGTAGAGCACCGGTGCCGTCACGTAGGGCGGCACGCCCGTCGGGGGAGGAGGGTAGTTTGGGGGGAAGTCCTGTGTGGACGGGTGGTAATAGGGCTGAGAAGGGGGGGGGGAGGGGGTATGGTGTAGGGGATGGGTGGGGTGGGCGGTTCCTGTATCTCGGGTGGGGGCGGCGGCGGCACTGAGGGCTTGCTGCTGTCTATGGTGGGGATGGGCATGCCTGCAGGCGGCTCCTTGGACGGCAGGGGGACCGTCGCGGGCGACTTTGGGGGCGACGACTGGAACAGGGTGGAACAGACGTGTTTGCAACTTTAGGGGGGCCGGTGGAAAGGCGGCGGCGGAAGATCCGCACGCGGATTCTTTGACAACGCGAAGGTGAGCAGTGAGGGCCGGTTAATGCAGCACCAGCTTTAAATTTATATTTGAGAACAGGACCATTAGAAACCATTAGACCACCACCATTAGAAAGTGTTTCATGTAGCTTAATAAATAATTCTCGCTCGTTAGATTGCTTATGTGTATATAGCACAGGGCCCAGTTGGTTCAATGTTATTATGCGCGGAATATCCCAAGAAGCAGTGTTAAGAAGCAGGGTTGATACAGATGAGAGAGATTAGATTACAGCAGGTGGCAGTGCAATGAACACCGAAAGCAGGGTCAGGGAGCAGCGTGCAGGCATTTGTGTGCAATATGAGGCAGACCACCTGCAAGGCTATCTCTACTATATCTTTGTAGATAAGCAAGGACCTACACAAACGTACAACAAAACATCGGCTTCCAAATATGGCAGCGATTATAACCGTTATATAAATATATAATATATATAATATAATATATATATAATATAATATAATATAATATAATATATATATAATATAATATAATATATATATAATATAATATATAATATTATATAAATATGACCGTTGAAGCGATCAAGCCTGCCCGTGATGGACCGTTATCGATTACGGCATGTTTGAGTACCATTTTACGGTGGATAGGCAATTCCCGGTAAATCTTGCACAATACCAGAGAAGAACCTTTGCACGTGTAAAAAAAAATATGTATTTCCTGTTAAAAAATGTGCTTGCTTCCCAAGTGCCAATATCGACACATACCGGTGGGCTTAAAATACGGCACAAGCTGTTTCATACAGGTGGATGAAAGCGGAAGAAATCGGTCCCCTAAGCGGCACACTTGACACATTAAATCAGACATGTTTCGTTGCACATGTGTGTAGGCCTTGAAGTGCGATACAAAGCGTGTTGGATTTTGACAACAGAGCGGCAACAGTGAGCACTGCGGGAGCTGAATTTTCAAATAAGGAAAAACTAACGGAAAAACCTTACCGGAAGAGAGTGCTTCCCAGACACCTTTGGTGGAAGGACCGGAGATTCTGGCGGAGAATCCCGAGGACTGTTAGGGATGGGGGTCGAGTACAGGTCCAACACCTGGTGGCAGATGTCTGAAACGACGACACGGCGAGTAAAATGCCCATTCCCCACACACTTCGTGTTGAGAGTGCCGCTTACCCTCGAGCAGCTCTACGGAGATGTCCTCGACGTAGACGTCCCACCAGCGGGTGTGGCGGGATGTCCGCCCAATCCAGTCGGTCACTTCGAACTTGTTCAGCTTCCCGGACAGATAGATGAGGGCGATGGCCACCACTTCGGGCTCCCATTGCAGGCAGAGGGTAGTGCATAGGCTGCATAGCGGACAGCGCACCGTTACATTCTGTCGGGATCACCAATGCCGGGCAGAGCTACAAGAACCGTGCCGAAGCTTGTCCCCATATGAGGTAAGTTAAAGGGGGCCATTCGACCGATGTAAGAGTATTGCTGTTTACGTTTCTTGGTGTTCCACTAACTTTTAATTTTCGTTAACTCGTAATTCTCGACTGCAATTTCCCGCCCATGGTTGCCTGCTCGCTTCCTTGTTTAAGCCCTCGCAGTCAGTTCAATACAACTTAGAGTTTCATTGGCCAAAGAAAGCATTTCTGGACAGCAATACGTTGCTGTACAACAGAGTACACCGACAAAAACGGTTAACTGTAACAAGTCATTCCCGAGAAAGCGTCGACAATACCTTACTGTACAAAAGAGTGAACCGACAAAAATACCTATAATGACGAGCAGCTTCTGCAAGAGCATTTACCTCACTACACAACAAAGCACAGTAACAAGTAGTCAATAATAGTAATAAGTATGAGGGACAATATTTTTCATTAAAATGCCAGGTCTTTACGCCAAGTCTGAAGCCAATCAGAGCCTTCCGTTCCATCCATGTGTTGTGTGGCTTACCAAGTGCAGCCGAGCTGTAGCAACTGGACCAAATACCAGGTGCCATACATGCTCTGTATTTTTGTTCTGAATAACTGGTTGCAGAAGATGAATTCGGTTCACATAAACCAAATTATGTCGCCAAAAATACTGCATTTCAAACCTTGTTCAAGGGCCACAGTTCACTGTTCAAACTAAGCGAACAAACAAGAGTTTATTGCAGACTACAGGACAGTCATCTTTCACCCTGACGCCCCCCTTCCTTCGGAGGAGTGTACTAAGCCTATTTACGCCATTACGATCTGTACCATGCACAAGAAAAAAAAAAAAAGGTAAACAGAAAAATTAATCTCATCACCTGTCATTGATAAACGTCCATGCCATTTGCACCATCTTTTGCAGCTTTGCCTTGTCACCTGTGAAGAAAAAAACAAACATGCGGAAAGTGGTAACTAAGAAAACTAACACGACCTGAAGTTACAGCCCGTTTCGAGTAAGACTCGGAACATTTACTAAACACGACCTGTTTTAAAGTGGAACCAGGCTCGCTCTTAGAGTGCCGCGCGAAACGTTTCCACACGTTTTGCGTAAAAAGCATTCGGCACGAGCAACCTTGAAGCAAGATTTTTTTTTTAGGACACAAAGGACAGGCAGGAGGAGAGAAAAACGGTGTTTACCTTTCAGGCACTTTGCATACTTGAGAAGAAACCCATAGGGATGACTGACTTGGAGGTCGAATTTTATCGTCTGCAGCAAAATTCGCTCCATGGTCATTACTTCTTCCTGCGGCCAAGGCAAGAAATCAGGTGAGTGACTGCAGAGGATGTCATTTTGAGGGAGACAGAGAAAAGTGGCTTCAGGCACCGGGCAACAGATGGCGCTGCGGTGACGTGCCCTTCTGCGTTGCGCTTTCACGTGGAAAGCAATGGCAAGATTTGATTGCCCGACACAAACATTGCAGCCATATTTTGTACTACTTCCATTTCTTCAAGTTTTGCTTTTGTTCTGCGAGGCAGAGGACCCTTGAGACACCACCGGTGTAGACGGGTCTCACAAAAATAAGGTGGGCAACCCTGTTACTCCAGGATGACACCCCCCCCCCCCAAAACATCTCTGGTTGCACTGTACCGCACTCCCTGCTTGTAGAGTAATTAATGTATGCATATCTCTGCCAGTACCTTACTTCGGAGAACAACTTCTATAAAACGCACTCGTCTCGTCCAAACAGCCTTCGTTCATCATCATTTCCGTAATTATTAGGTCCTGTCATATCACGTTTATTTCTGGTTTCTCCCTCATTTAAAGAAACTTTTAGAGGAGTTTTTAAAAAACATTCAAAGGAATTTAAAGAATTTAAAGGAACTTTCAAAGGAAATTTTAAAGGAATTTAAAGAATTTAAAACTTTTAAATGAATTTTTAAAGAAATTTTAAAGGAATTTAAAGAATTTAAAACTTTTAAATGAATTTTTAAAGAAATTTTAAAGGAATTTAAAGAATTTAAAACTTTTAAATGAATTTTTAAAGAAATTTTAAAGGAATTTAAAGAAACTTTCAAATGAATTTTTAAAGAAAATGTAAAGAAACTTCTAAAGGAATTTTTAAACAAAAATTTAGACACTTTGAAAAGGATTTTTAAAGAAAATTTAAAGGAATTGACATCATTTAAAGGAGCCGTACGGGACCCTAAGAACAAAAGCTGCATTTCTTACGGTCTGTCACCAAATAACTTTTCCATAGAAGAAACGCAGCTGTAACACATCTGCTTCGGTGGCAACTTAGCGGGGTGGGACACCCCACATTTTAGAGAACACGTTTCGCGCCTAGAGTTGCCACCTTTCGGAGTGAAAAATACCGGCTGAGGGAGAGGAGATGGAATAGAGGGAAAGGAGGAAAGGCTCGTGGGAAAGGGAAAGTGGGTGAGGAACGTTCTAGCTGGCTCGACACAACCACCAACAGCTTTGCACAACCACTGCTCTTGTACCCTCCGAACACAAGACGTAATGAATAACAATGATAATAATAATAACAATGAATAATCATAATAATGAATAACTAAGAAAACGACTGGTGACTGCGGAGTGTGGTCTGTGCTCCAGATTTATTCAAGCTGTAGTGGAATGTTGAAGGAAAAACCCAGAAAAAAGCCCTTATGAAAGGTCTTGAGCCACAAATACCGGCAAAAGACTGGCGGTATCACCTTCCTACCGGCAGAGGGAGCAAATAACCGGCCGTGCCGGTATAATACCGGCCTGGTGGCAACCCTATTCGTGCCGAACATCGCGACAGACACTCTCTTCCATTGGTAGCCTTGACTGAGTATAGAAAAAAATCGCTTTGCCCCTGCTCCAAACTTAGTGCCCAAACTTAGTGTCCAAACTGTATTAGAACCGACCTTAGGGTCTTCTCCGAAGGACGTGTACTGTTTCTCGGTGAGGAAGGCCCGCGCTGTCTTGATGATGTCTTTGCATTTCTTGGGAGTCTCTTCCACTTTCCCAGCCAGGAACAAGCAACAGCAGGCAGTTATCTGCAGTCACGCAAGAACACAGCGCGTATCCATATGACCTTGATGTAACGCTTGTCTATCTGGCTTTCGAGGAGCAGGAACGGGACCCCATTAAATTTATTTTGAAATATATTTTTGAAGTTATTGTAATTTATTTACATACTATGTTATATACGATAATTTAAACTTAATTTAATTTTTAATAATTTTTATAATAATTTTTATTTGATAATAACTATTAAATATTTATTAAATTACTTATTTGTTTCGTTTTGAGGTGTCAGACGTTTTTATTATTTATTACCTCCGTACAGGGAAACCCAATTTTTACCTGGCAAATTGCCCTCAATGGTACATCTGCAGGAAGGCACACTAACTTGTGTGGCAGCAAACGCAGTTACACCACCATTTGTACCAAACCAGTGCGGTTAGTTTGAGTAACTGAGCCCAATTTCTCCCCGACTTTAGCATACTGGAAGTTTTTATCACCCGAATTCGCATGAATTTAGAGCACATGTTGATTTAACCGATTTCTACCCTTCGAATTTAGAAAAAAATATTTCCCGAAAACTTCAGACCCTATTTCCAGCAATGTCAAGTGCCATTTCGGTGCTCCTTTAAGGGACAGGCTACGAAGTTGTACTCACAAATCTGGGGAACGTGCGGAACGAGTGGAACATGTAGAAGCGGTGAAAGTAGACGACGCCTGTTGCTATGGTGTCGTAGCGTCTGAGGTGGGCGGTTAAGGACGATGCGGGCTCACACATGGCCCGGCAGAACGACGGGCAATGCGATGCGCCCGACATTGGCGCATCGCACCAAACGTCGGGCATAGGATGGTCCGACACTATGCACAGTTGTAGGCACAAAAAAAAAAAAAAAAAAAAAATCGTGCACTGGCCCCGGTACACACCCTAAATGGATTCTCACAATTTCGTGGCGTAACATGAAACTAATCTAGAGAAATCTAGAAAATAATCTAGAAAATTCTAGAGAAATCCAACGGACCTCTGCAGTGTCCAGCAACACTCCCACATTTATCCCGAGTTATCCCCACAATTATCCCAAATTTTATACAGACATTTCAAACTGCAGATTGGCAAAAAAAAAATATGGCATCCTTCAATTAGGTGGTCGAAATATTTTTATCTAATTTTTCCAAAAATTCACTCAGCATCACATCATTGTGGGCCGTACTGAGATCCATGTGTTGGACCTCAACGTCATAATCCATCATTCAACATCGACGTCACAACCCCATCACCAGACGTCAACATCAACACAATTCTCGATGATGTCATAGTGAATGATGGCCATCATGCACGCATTTTCTGACATACTGTGTGCACTCACCACCTCCTAATGCTGGTCATCAATGGTGGTACTTAACTTGCCTCCCACATTAATGAATTAATTAATTATTTAGCTTGTCTCCCACATTAATTTCCCAGCTACAACATTCTCCCGTCCTAGCACGATCTGTCAACATTGTTGCTTTCAAAACTGCGCAGTTGACCACTCTGCCCACGCCAGGCAAGTACGTGGCGTGGCCAATATTTTTCCCAAAAAATTCCGCTCAAGGATACAGTCCCATCTTGGTACCAACGTTGATGATGAAGCGTGCACCCTCGCGTCGGTACCGCTGCTCCTTCTCCGCCGACACGTTGTCGAGCAGGGACGGAGTCTTCCGCAGCGACTTCTTGCTGTAGTACCAGTTCGGCATCTTCTGCGGCTGTTGACGAAGTAATATCGGTACGGACACGTGTCAGTAGCCGTTATCAGAAACATTATCAGCAACGTTGCTGCAAGAAGAGACGCTCACCTTCTCGTTTTCGCCCACGAACGGCGACACTTTTCTCTTGAGCTGAAACGATCGAAAATAATTTATCCGCGGTGAGTATCTGTAAGTGTCGCAGCAACCACATGGAGCTGACACAGTACACAACACCAGCATCGACTACTGACCAGAACTGGTAGGACACCATCATCATCATCGTTTAAGGACTACCCCTCTAACCGGTGATACTGTCTAATATCCCATTCCTTACCGTCTAATGCACTATAATTAGACCCTTGTTTTTTTGTTTTTTCTGTGGGGATATCTTTTTTTTTAAATCAGGGGTAAAAAATCTGGTTTTATTTCAGGAGCAGCAAAAAATAGGGCAAAATTGGAAAATTGGCCAGGTGGAAAACCAGATTTTTTTTGTGGGGGGGGGGGGGATTTAACGAGAAAAATTGTACATAAAAATCTAGCAGTATTTTAATACGGAAATGATATGGCCTTAATAAGGCTTTATAAGGTGGAGGCGGAATTTATCTCGGAAGTGTGCAGAGGGTGGTTCATCCAAGCCGTACACTTCTCCCTTGCACTGACAACGTACCAGATGACCATCTCGCCCAAATAGAGATCTGCACAATGCTAGCATGCAAAGTTCAAGCCACAGGAGGTATTGTCTAGTTAGCGTATCTAAAAGTGTAAAAAGGCGTGTACATGGCCTGGACGAACCACATCACGGATTTTTACATTATCGTCACAATCGGATACTTTATATTAGAGGTGGGACGAATCCAGAATTTCTCGAATCCGAATCCGAATCCAAGGGAGGTTCTGCAAATCCACTAACCTTTAGAATCCTTACTTCAAAGAGAGTTTAAAAGGCCAGGAAAAAAACGCTCTTCTACCGAAAAGTGCTTTGGAGCAGAATTCGACATCTTTGTTTAATAAAAAAAACAAATTTTTGGAGAAGACATACACGTACTTTTCCCCAAATGTAACTTATTTAACGTGTTGTTCATCGGCTACAGGAAATACATAAACTCGGCAGTCTGTGAATTCCCTGCATTAAACTAAGAAACAATCAAAGCAAAACCACGTTGCTCTAAAACTTCCAACCTAATCTACAGGTCAAACCACCTAATCTACAGGTCAGATGACCTAATCTACAGGTCAAACGACGACCTAAAGCACTAGCAGGCGTAGGAACGGGCACTGATACCGCGGATGATTAGCAGCGGATGCCACATCGGAAGGCATTAAGACCATTGTGTGTCCCATTCCTACACCCCAGACAGGAACAGAAACTAAACGGGACAGAGACAACCTCACGTACCTTCGGAACAACGGAGGAAGAAAATATACAAAATGCAACAAACGGCGGAGGGATTTCTAACTGTTACCTAATCCACCACACTGGCATGCAACCTCTGAAAGAACGAGATAAAAATTGCACTTGATAGTAAGGCACGTTCAACTCTGATATCTCAGTGATTTGGTGAGCATGAAGGTCATGACACAGCTGCATCAGTGCAGGGAGGGGCTTCAAACTTAACATTTGCGATTGGCCGTACATTTAGCCAATCACAACTCTCTCTCTCTCTCTTTCCGAGCCTCCTCCCGGCACCGCTTCGTGAGGGTATTATGATATGAAGCTGATGTCATATGAAGTTAACTGTTGCAAGGAGAGGGCTGTGAAAAGGAGCCTCGCGATTGGCCACAAATTAGGACCTATGGCTGCATTCGCCTTCAAGGCTCCTTCCCGCACCAGTAAACCTCTTTGCGAATGTACACTGAGGTGATCAGTTGAAAAAAAAAAGTTGCAGGATTGTGTAATACAGGAGGACCACCCCAAGCCAGAGTTGTTAAAGGGGTTGCAAAACACATCTCCCACTTTTGGAGGAATCGTGTTGATGATGCTGACTCTTGTCTGCGGAAAGCAAAAGTCCTATGCCAGAGCAACCCATGTACTGAACTTATTGTGCACCTCTGCACTTGATGAATGCACCTCCTCACCGGAAGGTGCAAGGCACACCTGATCCCGAGGTGGCTACCTGCCCCTCTGCAGAAAAATTTCCCCCATTTTGCTTTGGAAAGCCCGTTTTTTGTAAATGTATGATTACAAAAGCATGCTCCAGAGTGTGGCATTCAATATATGGATGCACTACAACATTACAAACAGTGCATTAAACACATGCAGTTTGTGATGGTTTCCCAACCCCTTCAACAGTAAAATATTGGTACAGTACTGGACAAAAGTTTACGGAACGTGCAAGCAGCGTATTTTCTCTTGGCAAACGCATAATAGCAGCGGAAGAGTCCACTCATTCAGAGGGGGTGGAAGAGTGCGCATGTGGCGACCCGCCGTGGCAGCAGCGGTAACTTTGTTTTTGAGTGTGACGGAGAGCAAGATGGTTTCGTTTTCGCACCACTGCACCGTGTGCGGCTGGCTATCGCGGAGAGGGAATTTCTCCGCCATCCTTGCGATAACAGCGATAAATTTGTTCAATTTTCAATTTCAACTTCAATTTTGTTTTATTCGACAAAACGTGACAGACGGGTGAAAAAGGAGTGCGTGCCCCTGAGCATAAAACACGTACACAAACAAACAAACAGAAAAAGGGGGGAGTCCGCGCTCTCTCAAAACTTTGTTGGCCCCCCTTCCGCAGCGATGACTGCCGCCATGCGGATGGGCAAAGAAGCGTAGAGCCCGCGGACAAGGTCCGCGTCTTTGCTCAGCAGGGACCACTCGGACGCTACCAACTCCCAGAGCGCGTCTTTGCTCCTCGTCGGCTTGCGTCGCTCACTCATCCTACTCTTTAGGATGTCCCATATATGCCCCATTATGTTCAAGTCTGGGCTCTGTGCGGGCCATGCAAGCTGCATCACGCAGAGGTCGTCCAGGAGGCGTTGGACCGTCCTGCTCCGATGGACGGAGCTGCCGTGGTGCTGGAGCTGGTAGCACCCGCCCCGGAACGGCCCGTCCAGGGCGTAGGGCACCAGCGCGCCTTCGATGACGCCGGCGTACACCGTGGAATCGAAGCGCCCCTCGAGCCGCACCAGGGGCCCGAGCCCCTCGTAAGACAGGGCGCCCCAGACGCTGACCGTGTGCTGGCCGCTGGACAACACTCTGTAGACGTGTTGGGGCAGGTATCTAGCAAAGGTAGGGGGAAAAGTATAAGGTCACGCACGCTCAAACGAGAACGGTTACGGATACCGCGTAGGTTACCTGCTGTTCGGAGGTCGCCACACCGGTCTTGACCGGCACCAGCGCGCGCTGAATGTGGCCTCGTCGCTGAAGATTACGTTCCGCCAGTCGTCTTCGTCCCAGTTCCTGTGGTCGAGGGCGAACTGGAGCCTGGCCACCTCGTGGGCGGACTTGAGGAGGGGCTTCTGGACGGCTACGCTGGGCTGGGGGCCGAGGGATCTGAGGCGGCGCTGAACAGTTTTCGCAGACGTCCCCAAGCCCAGTTCCCGCTTGATGTCCGTCGCCGTGAAGAACGGGTCGAAGGCACTTACGGCGATTATCTGTTGGTCCTGCTTCGCCGTGGTGGACGGCGGACGTCCACTCCTCGGGGCATCTTCCAGGCGACCCTCTTCGCGATAGGCTCGGACGATGCGGTTCACCGACGAAAGCGAACAGCCGAGAGTGCTGGCGATCGCCCGCTGGGACAGTCCGGTCAGCGACAACGTGACGATTTCGCGCCTTCGATCAACGTTCAATCTTCTGCTCATCTTGGCTGATATGAAGGGCTGCAGCTAATTTAAATTCGGGAAGGATCCACACAAAAGCTTTGGGTACGACCTTATTGATGCGTGAAGATTTCGCTAGGGTGTCTCTGCCAAGAGAAAATATAATACCGTTCGCGCGCTCCGTAAACTTTTTTTTCCAGCACTGTACAATCTGCAAAACCACACCACGCACAAGTCCAGTCACGGATAATGCAAAGTGTCACAAAAAGGTGTATTTTTCCGGTTCTCCACAAATCGGGAGGAAGTTCACCCCCCTCCTCCCCCCCCCTTTTTTTTTTTTTTTGTCAGTCTCCTGTTTTTTTGTGGCTGCGCCATTGGCTAGAACCGGTATGCAGTGAAGTTCTGCATCCAACTTCAAAAACCCTGAACCTTTCCAATTCTACAGTCATTGAAGTCGGTCCAAAATATCTATTCGTTGATACGAATAGATTCAATAACGATGAGTTCCCTCGAGAGCCCAAAGTAAATGAATACTATACTACTTCACTCAAAACATGTCATACTCACTTTGCCCGACTTCATGATGACAGTTGATCAATTTCTTCTGACCTAAATCAGCTTCTAGATTAGTTTTTTGGGCATATGGGGAAAATTAAAAGTGAAAGAAACGATTGAAAGTCTCCAACGAATTCCACACGCAACACTTATTCCGCAGCCATTTTGCGACACTACCGACACCTCGCGTCATGCGTCATCGCTGCACATCACACCGTCCGATACACAAAAATTGGAAAAAAATTTAGAAAATAAATTGGCCGCCAATAAAGACTCCTTTATCGCAGCGTTAATATGGCACTGGTTGCTCCAAGGCGATTGGACGACTTCAGGAAATCCACCCACTTTATCGCGTTTATGTGTCATGAGTGGTCATGCTGAGCACGTGGTCATGAGGGAGCATGAGGAAGCATGTGAGGGATCCTTCCTGCACGTGACTCTAGCCTTGACACTTTGTTGGACATGGGCCATGAAGAGATTCCCAAAAAATGTGCGTTCTCTGTGGAAAATGGCTCGCAAGGAGACGTATTTATTTGAAATTTCCGAAATTTCTCCTATTTTTGCCACATTTCATTAAACGCGGGCGCAGTTTCACGCGCAAGAAAGAGCAGCGCGTGGTCACCCCCACATCAGTGGCATAACAAGGGGGGAGGGGGGGTTCAAACTTCTCCGGAAATGGTGTCCTTGGTAGTGTGTTTGGGAGAGGGAAACGAGGGTGAAATCCTAATCCCTATTAGAACCCCTCCAGAAATATTTTTCAGTTATAATATTAATATTTTCTAGTTAATATCTCAGTTATTCTAACCAATGTTGAGTTCATACTCCACATAGGGAATGGACTAGCACCTAGGCATGCATTAGATACAGGGTGTCTCTTGTAACGCGTCAATAAATTTTATTTAAAGAGAGCAATAAAAGGAAAAACGACCGCTACTTTTCTGCTGCTTGAGTTACAAACAGGTGATACTTTTGATGTAGCACCTGTTTGTAACTCCCCCGACAACACAAGCAGGTCCGAGAAACATCTCTAAGACGTCACTTGGGGAAGACGACAATATCCCTATAACATCCGAAATACAGCCCAAAATGATCCCTGTCACGTAAGAATGGCACACCCGGATATGCCACTGGGACGTATCTGGCAGGTCCCATGGGGCTTTCTTTGGGATTAGCATGGTACACAAATGGGATGTGCCCGAAGGGCGCTCCTCCTCTCCTACCCCCTCCATTTTTCTGCGTTGCTTGGCCCCGTTACAAAAAAAAATGCGCACTCAATACTAAATGCGCTTGCACAACGACGATTGAAAATTTGAAGCAGGGAGTTCAGAAAAGAACTAGTTTATTCTTACTATTGAGACTCGCAAGTGCAATTCTACATCCATCATTTGCATGCGGAATTGAAGCACTTGGCATAACAGTAAATCACAATATCACAGCATCAAGAGCAATCCACAGTAATAAACTGTATATCACAGATCAGCTTTGTTGTGGCCTTCCCGTTGTTGTACCTTTGTCTTGTCTTGTTGTACAAGTACTTTCTCAGTCAAGTCTCAACTTACCTTACTCAACTCAGCCTTACAATAACAGATTGCACACTGGAAGGGAGATGCTCCAAAATGTTTATCAAACATGCAGCACAGTAAAAAGAGAAAGCTTAAAACCATGAAAGCATATCACCTTATGAAAGAACTGGCTAGAGAGTGTTCCTTTCTCTATGTCACATGAACTTTGTGATATCCCTGTTGAATAAAAATGAAAAAAATGACCATTAAAATATCATGGAACCAAAGACTGCAACACACTACAAGGTACCCACAAAACAATCTGTAAAAACAAACAGAAAATACGACCTTTCATAATACCCTGGCATTCAAACACTAAGACAAAGTCCAATGAAAAAGACTCTGACTTCGCCTGAGCATGTTGATGAGATGCGGCGACCAGGTATCGTTCTTCTCGCAACAGTGTGTGAGTGTGAATGAATGATGGTACTTAGGCAATGGCAGGTTCCAATAAGATGAGATAATCTCAAATGTATCAAATTTCCAAGCACTGTGCACTTATCTGCATGTACAACACATGAAAGGTGAAAAAAAAAGGTGAAAGGTGAAAAAATACTGACTTGTAAAACGTAAAAAGTGTAGGTAGCCACATATTGAAGCACACATGATGCTTCAGGTACGAAAATTGCAGTCAGTTTTGGAAGTGCTTCCTCCGGGTGGGAAGGCCGCGATTCAGTCAAGTTCGCACCGTCAATGTCACGAACCTCATCCACATTACTGCTTCCGTGGTCGCCAAGACTTTGATCTACCAACACGGGACGTGGCTCATGATCACTAGGAGTGTTCACTAACATTGAAAGCGGTTCGCTTGACTGGCCCACAAACATCGAATGCGTTTCACTGCCGGCGTCACCATCGTTGCGACAGTCATATGATGCTCCTTCAGTTTATCACGCAAAAGCAAAAGCTTCCCGCTACAGCTTGGCTCACATGACGATGAAGTGTTCGCCTTGATGTTCGTTTGCTGCGTCTCATGATGAACACACTTTGATCGAGGAGTAGCTCACGGTGTTCCTAAACCGAAGTTAAACGAAGAAAAACGCGTTTGAGCATTACAACGCTTTGCATGCTTTCAAACTAACAGCAAGCTTCACTCTCGATTCCAAATAACACATCAAAAGTATACTTACAATTCATTGACATAACGCCGTTGGCAGCAATATTGACAAGGCCTCGCTGGAGCACATGCGATCGCAAGAAGACCGTTGAAAATTGAACCACGCAGTCAGCAGGGTCAGCAGTCTCGCCCTCCTCCTCTCGTTGCAGTGAATCGGTTCCCCCTCCACTCGTACAGAGGTCTCTGACATGCTCCCATGGGGACGTTTTTCGGACCTCGTTGCTCGACGTAGCAAGTATAAGTTCTGAAGGCATCCCCACGGATCCCTCAATCGAGCCAGCGACGTTGGGATCTGTTTGGGACGTCCCCAAAACGATACGTGTTGTCGGGGTCAAGTAGTAGAGTAGATGTCGTTTTTCTTTTATTGCTCTCTTCCAATAAAATTTATTGACACGTTACGCGAGACACCCTGTATATGCCTGCAGAGGCATTTGGTATCTCTTCACGATCCCTTTAAGTTCTCACAATGTGCTGCTGGTCCTAATCAATAAAATGTTTCGTGTTCTCGAGGCAGCGCAGGTTCGAACCCAGCCAATGGTGTGCACACGTTGACATGTTACAACTTACCAGTTGTTCAGACTCACATTGTCCACAGGGAGCGTTAAATACAGGGTGCTCAGTCCCGCTATTTCAGAGTTTACTTTGCAAGCTGCAGTTTTTAGTTTGATACGGACATGCGGCTTCTTTACCGGCACTACTACATATATTGCTTGCCAGAGTCTTTATACAACATTCAACGGTGCACGTGGTGTATGTAATAGCACCATGTTCTGCGTGTATTTCGACGTTCACATTCCTTTTCGCACGATCAATGTCTCCCATTTATTTACACCCAATCATTACATTTGTACAACACACTGTGCGGAAACGTTCAACACGAATAAACTCTATAATGTTGGCTCACAAGTAATGTCAATACATCCAATATATTTTTGGTGACTTCTAGGTGCAAGTTTGTGCGACCTTTGCAAGTGAAGGAACGTAAATAGTCTATGGCACGTCACTGGGAAATTTTCTGCAACAACAAAAATTTACATATAAAATCTAAGGTGATAAACAGAAAGGGCATGGTGCTCTTCAACTTTTTGCAAAATTTTTCGGATAGTGCTCTTTGTATTCCTCTACGTGATTTAGCAACAGCTTCATCTGTTCCTGCAGGCTGGGCGGCATGTCCTTGTAGACGTCCGTAAACATCTCCTGTACAGCTGGCTTGTCCACCTTCTCTGCCATCTGTATGGCTTGCATCACCTAGATAGTTTGATAAGATAGCAAAGAGTCAGTCAGTCAGGGCACCCGGACTACACGGGGACTGCACACTCTTTGGTTGCAACATGACCCCTAAGCTGCCGCTGTTTTGAATCTCCCGTTATATCTCCTACTGTGCCCAGCAGAGGGCCCACATTTAGTGACACGCGGAGCTGTCCATAGTCACATCTACAGCCAGTGGCATAGCCAGGAATTATTCTTTTTTTTTTTTTGGCTGACCAGCGTGAACATATGTTTGATGAACATGGGCCTACCGTTTACCAGATTATCTCTGCCCTGTGTTACTTCGGTCTATTCAGTGCCTCAGCATGTCCCCCAAGCCAGTCTTGAAGAAACAGTGGAACACATACATGGGTGACTACATTTCTGGGTGAAGGGGAGGAGGGTTAGAGCACCCTCCACCATTCCAGCACCAATCCACTCGATTTCAAAACAATGTTGACCACGGTATTGAAAATCCCAGAATCCCACGCGAAATACTAGTGGCACAGTTTAACTGCTGTTCGACGGAACATAATGACAAGAGCAGACGACGGATGTCGAGAGTATATGCCAGAATTCCCTCTCTGGAAAAAGGCGAAAACTTCATTCCCTACACCACCAATCAGAGCACGCCCTTGAGAAAAGGGATGCCGCGGCGGCACCTTTCCCCTTCGGAGGGCGAGTCCCTCTCACCCCTCCTGTTGGGGAGTGACGTCACGCTGATTTCGTTGCCGCTGGAGCCTCTGGAGCTGCGGAAGCAACGCTGATCTTCAAAATTCGTTTATTTAGTATACAAGTGCATTTGAAATTCACCAAGTAGATTGTCAGCTGATGAACTGTTCAACTGTAGAAGTACTACATCAACTAGCCAGTTCATGATTGTCATGTTGCTCTCCTAAATATATGAATCTTAAATTTCAATATACTGTTTCAGAAGTTATTCTTCACCCCTGCCTGTCTATGGCGTACTTGCCTTTGTTTTGTATCTGCCACAGGAGGTAAATGTGACATCTGCAACCTGTCAATCATGCGATACAATGAACCCAGATGCCCAGAGTCTGCCTATACCTGTTTGCGGCAGGAATCCTTCCAGTCTTTGTCTTCTGCTTCGCTCCAATAATCTCTGTCCATTAAGTAATTGTACAGCCTGCTGATTGGATGTCCTTGCTCATTCCATATCCGGACCTCGTCGACAGACCGGTATGCCGTACTGTCGTCAGATGTGCTGTGATGGCCGATTCTGCAAGCAAGCGTGCACAAAGACGCAATGCTGTATACACTTGCTTGTGATGCACTTGCGAAATAACACATCTAGGCCAGAACATATTTAGGTCAGAATAACACATCTAAAGCAGATTAACACATATCAAGGCCAGAATAACACATCTGAAGCAGGTTAACACATATCAAGGCAAGAATAACACATCTCTTAATCTGAAGCAGATTAACACATATATAGGACAGAATAACACATCTAAAACAGATTAACACATATCAAGGCAAGAATAACACATCTCTTAATCTGAAGCAGATTAACACATATATAGGACAGAATAACACATCTAAAACAGATTAACACATATCAAGGCCAGAATAACACATATCCGGGTCAGAATAACACATCTGAGCCAATATAATACATTTATGTTGGAGATAACACAGACATCTGAATGCCGCAGACAGAAGACAGAATGCAGCTTTAGGCTCCAAGTGCCACACTGTATTTCAGTGATTGATTGATTGATTGATCTATGCTGCAATAACGTGTATCTAAGCAATAACAACAACACAGACTCCACATTACTGAACGAAAGAAAAACAAAACCTACCTGTATGTCATAGACTCGATGAGCACAGGCTTCTGCTCTTCCGCAACAATCTTCCGCGCGGCCTTCACAACGTTATAAACGGCTAAAACGTCCTGGCCGTCGACACGAATGGACGTAATTCCATAAGCTGGTCCCCGGTTCGCTGCAGAATAACACACACGCAAGCACTTAATTTTGTCCGATGCACGCACGGAACGATGCTGGTACCATAGCACGTTCCGTAACTGTGGCATTACCTACTCCTTCTGTCCTGTACTGTTCAGACGTGGGCGTCGAAATTGCGTAACCATTGTTGCGACTGGAAGACAAAAAAGGGTACGGCCGTCAACGTACACATTAAAGACGGGGTAAAGCTAGGTAATCTTGAGGTTCTGCGGAGAGTCTTACGGTCTGCATTGCGCTTACCAAAAGAAAATGATTGGACACTGCAGGGTTGCAGCAAAATTGAAAGAGGCGTGAGCATCCCCCTCGCTTGAGGCACCGTCGCCAAAGTAGCAGATGACAATCTGTTTCTTGCGGGCCTGCTTGTAAGCGTACGCACTGCCCACGGCTGGAAAAAAAATAAAAATTAAAAATTCCCATCCACAGTGCACGAGACTCACTGTTATTACAATAATTACAGTTAAGAAACTTAAAACGTGTGTGCCCCCAGCTGTTTATCGAAGCTGTGTATAGAAGTTCTCCAAAGTAGGCTCAGTGGTTTGTAGGCAGCTGACAGATACGCCACAAGTAGGACTGTGCAAAATATTTGGATTTTTTTTTTTAACCGATGCAAATACTAATTGGATACTCGATTCGAGCGAGCCTGCAATTGTATACGCGAATCGGAGCGACGTCGCCTCCATACCGAATATGTTCGAATAGTTCCGAGGCTGCACTCGTATGCCCAAAAGTGCCAGAAGGGGCGGGGGGTATAAAACAGACCTGGTGAAAAATGGCGAGCGTGATACAAAGGGACAACACCGGACCTGGCAAAAAACGGCAAGCGAGATACACAGAGACAACACCGGACGGGCATGTCTACGACAAAGACAACACCGCCATGTCTATATAACTGTCTAGACCAGCTCTCCAACTTGACCGTATAAAACAGAGTGGGTGCTGCTTCACATAGACATCCATGTGCATCACGTTTCTTCTGCCGGTTCTTGCATAAGCTCGAGGGAAAACAATTTGGCAGACAATTTATGTGTCTCGAAACTACGGTTTTCGCTTTTTTTTTTTTTTTTTTCAGTTGTTACCAATGTACACAGTACGGAGTGTATTTCATAGTGGAACGGGATAAATATGGAATGCGCTTTCTGGTTCCGTCAAGAAAAAAAAAAGAAAAAGAAAACGTGATGTTTACTCGCAAAATTTTAGGGTTCACCTCAAAAATAGATTCATTTCAATTAAACTTTGATAGAATTACTTGCGGTACGTGGCAAAATCTCCCCGTAGACAAATGTCGTTGATCGCACATTTTTGATGCAGTGCGCTTTTTTTATTAAAATTTCTTGACACAATTACTAAAACACCCTGCATATGCGCTACACATATGCATGTGTTTGGTTTGGTTATATAACTAATCGTTTTGTAATCGCTTCGGTTACGTAACTACTGTAAATGTATTTTTATTTGCGATGTATTAATTTTCACGAATCGCATTTGGGAAGTTAGTATTTAATTTTGCAATTCTCGGTCTGTTTCCTTCCGCGGGATCAATGTCAAGCTGTGTTCGCGAGCACAATTTTTTGCAATTTTTTAGCGGTCGCGAAATTCGCTAAAATTAATACGCTGTGCAAGTGCGTCTCTGCGCATGAGAGGAGGCAGTGAAAGGGAAGAGGGAGGGCGCCGCCTTAGCCAATGGGGCTTCCCGAGTGGAGTAACCGGGAGAGGAGATATGCGCAGAACGCTCGGTTACTTGCAAAGCGTGTACATGACGAATAAAAATACGTTTACAGTATTCCACTCATATTTGCTTCAAGTGCAAACTATTTGCTGCATATTTGCTTTGGTTTTAAGGTTACTATTCACAAAGGCATGTCTATTGACATGTAACCGATATTATAGGTGAATGATGACCAGACCATAGAAAAGTTAGAGACAGGTTCTAGCCGGGTTATAGACAATTTCTGGGCAGAATATAAACATTATAAGCGTAGACAAGGTTCCACAGGCTTCTAACGAAAGGTGTGGCGGTAAATAAAAGGTGGTGTACCCTGTGGCATCTGTGTGGCAAGCGTTGACGATATTGTGACATAATTGTGCTCCGTGGACCCGTAATGGATGGGCATTTGACGTCCTTTGCCGTAGTCGAGCTTCGTGGAGTAGCACTGAAGCATCGTCTGGTTTAACGAGAAGCCCCTCCACATAAGCACACCTAAAGAAATTTCGTTTTGTCGTAAAAACTTTTTTTTTTCTTTCGAGGGATACTTACAGTACTCCCTGTACTGCGCAAAGACGAGATCTTTGTCGTCGAGGGCAGCCGCACTGCCGAAGAGCGTCCCCTCTTCACCGTGGTGAGTCATGTAGAAGGAGATCCGGCCCTGACGCTGAGACTCGTACATGATTCGGTCCATGACGTTTGTCATCACCATGTTTTTGTAGAGCTTCTGGAGAAACCCTTTATCCAACTGAAAAGTGAAAAGGTACTGGCTACACCCCTGGAGCTTCCAACGACTACCTTCACGGCTGTTTCTTCACCTCTGTAGTAAAAACCTGAAGGGAACTCGTTTATATGATCAACCAAATTAAGTAAGAAAATCTGCGCAGAAAATCTGGGAATATAGGAAATATATAGGAATATAGGAAATATAGGAATATAGGAAAGGAGTATAGACATTGCAGGAATCGAAGAAACGACTGGACACCCTATTTTATATAGGTTCAGATTTCAATTTTCTCAGTTTGGAAGTTGGTGGTCGATGATCCTCACCTTGGGATCCTCGGACTCTTTGATCACTTTTCCATTTGTGTCCAAAACCCTGTAGAGCTTCATCCCCTTGTAAGCATCTTCAGATCTGAATTCCATGGTGTCTGTGTAACCCAGAGTTGTTCCTGGCATGTGAGTGTACTTCACCTGGGGCGAATGTTCCCCTACTTCGTGCATCGCCTGAGTGAATATACACAGGAACTCGGTGAGAAGAACACAATACAATCACTGGTATCGCTGCCGCGGTTCCTCGTACGAAATTTCGTCGATATTGATCACTTCGACAAAGAATGCGTTGACCCGTACGACCCAGGTGTACAATCACTGCACTACAACTGCACTTTGATGTGTATTTTCTCTAATACCGCTGATGCCGGCCGTGAAACCTACTTGCCACATTATTACTGCGACTACATTCTATACCTGCTTGACACACCATGGCACATGTTCGCCACAGCATTTACGTAGCAAAAAGCTCTCCACGGTCAGGTTGGAAGGTGTTTCAAAGCATTCAATAGCGCGACCCAAATTAAAGCCGGAAGACACGTTCATGAAAGTGTGCCGTGCATCGTATGCCGGCGTACACATGTACCTTTGATGTTGAAAAACATCTTGTTAACGGGGTGATATTGCTAGAAAAGCCTTTTCTAGGACGCAGACATCGCAGCACACAACTGTATGCCATCACATAGATTATCAAAAATCAAAACGGAGTGTAGCACGTCTCCGAAACAGCAAGCCGTCTGCTGTTTCACGGGAAAGAGACCAATGACCAATGTAAGGTAGCGGCGGCGCTGTGTGTTACTAAAGCACAAAACGACAAAATCCATTTATGTGAGAAACAATTTATGCAGCTTCTAAAATTTTGAAATGACTTTAAATAACGTTCAAGTTTATGCTACTTTTACGTTTACATTTATTCTAGAGAAGTACGTGCGTGTGTCATGATGACGTCACGACGCGATCGCATCTGCCTGCGCCAACTGTACGGCCTAGGTACTGTAGCCTAGGCAAGGCCAGCAAGGCCCACGAAGCCAAGGCCAAGGCACTACTGGCGCTACTCGGTGACGCGATCATGGCAGCGAGGGCTTTCTCGCTTTCTTCAAAATTGTTGTCCAATGCGGGAGTCACGTACAGACCTCTTTTAAGTCGACATACATTACAAACATCTGCACTACTAAACGTAAGTGAAGCGACGTCATTGTGTACCTGCTGGCTTGTGTAGCTTATTGTTTACCTACGTGCTTGAATGGGAGTAACGGTTTCGTTGACTGCGTAGTACATCTAATTGAATGTGCACATTTTCGAGTGAAAGGAGTTGTCTTTAGACAAAATAACCGTGGTTTATTCTCGATGAAACCAGTACGTCGTCCGTCACGCAAATATAATGAAGCTGCTTTCATCCTGACGCCGTCTGCTACATTGTTTGTCGCGGTAGATAACAGCCGTGCGACCTTGAATTTAATCCTCTTTCTCAAAGGATCTATGCGATCATCCAACGTTCCTTTTTTTTATATTGATCTATTTTATATGTTTATACCATACCAACCAAGTAGTGAAAATTATTAATGATATAATCTATGTTTCGACGTATACGCAACTATGGCGTATTGTACGTTGGCCATGTGGTTATATAGTCGTTTTTTTTTTTCTCTCTCTCGTTGTGTTGTTCAAAAGCGCGCGTGTTGTCTGTATTCCGTTTCCTGCGAATTAGTTACCACTACAGTGACTGTAGCTATCAGCATGGAACGTGAAGTGCTATTCGGAAATTCTGTGCGCCTCCCAACTGCTGACATTCCTTCATCGTGCGAACTTGAACTGCTGAAACTGTTGCGTGAAGTGGACATGGCCTTCCTGGAAAAGCACCGGATGTGGCGTTCGAAACACGAAAAAGCTGAAGCCCTGCTACGGCAAAAAGATACGGAACTACAACAAGCACGCGAAGAGATATCTCAGCTTACGAATCAAATCCAATGTTTAGAAACATTTCAAGGCGATATGGTCAACAAATACGACAAACGCATCGCTGATCTCAAGAACGATGTCGCCAAAATAAAGAAGCGGTACCAGTCCCTGAGGAGTGCCGCCGACAACAGGTGTACCTCCGAGGAAGAGGTACACGACGCGGAGTTACTGGAAAGGGAAGCCCAACTTTGGAGGTCTCGAGCCGTTGAGTTGGAGAAACAGTTGAGACAAGTTGAAGATGATGTGGAAGCGCGGCTGAGAGAGCTGTACGAAGAGAAGATACGGTCTGCGGTTGCTGATAAAGAAGGTGTTATCGACAGGTTGAGCGAAAAGGTGTTGGAGTTGACGAAGACCGTGAGGGAACTCGAAATCAGTCGGACAGGTTTTCAGTTCTTGGAAGATGGGGAAGGGTTGGTAGAAGAAGCATTGAGGACGTTTGAGAAAAGGCGTTCTCACATAGAGAGTGAGGAATTGGACAGCAGGATCCGCGGTCACATGCAAGAACTCATGAGCAAGTTGAACAGCGATCGAGAAGCATTGAAAGCATGATTTGTGGTATGACAACGTAAGATGGTTCAATAAAGGCTGTCTCAAGGCACGACGTCACTTGTGTGTTAAGGATTTAAAGTCGAAAAATCTTTCGGGTACACAATAGCACATGCATATATGTGTGCGGATTGCATTTTGTGTACTTGCGTAGGTCTGCAACTTGGAGTCGGCTCCGCTGGTTGCGTGCTTTTGCTAATAATAAGTTGCCTCGGGAACAACTTTACAGATTAATGTAGTGATAGATGAGGCATAGTGGAGGAAGAAGTTGTGGAATAAAGAACAGAGTGGAACAGTTCAGCTCTACGGTTCTGTTGGGAACATTACAATTAATAAGGAAATATATGCACATAAAAAGCACACAGGTTCCAACTAGATAGGCATCTTTCCAACTGTAAATGATGTCAAAATTGACATCTGTCATGGCGTTGAGTAGTAGGTGCAAAAGTAAACTCCCAACGTTTGCTGCCAAAAACAACTTTACTTTAATGATCATGATGGGGGGTCTCATTGATAGGGGAGTTTCGTTTGCCCGACACAATTATTGTCTCGGAAGTAATGGTTTTCTGTTCCACTAAAGTTCGGAGATAATTTTAGGACAAACCTAGTTTACAGCGGTACAGTTTGTGCGAGAAGTAAAAATCAAGTGCAATTTTGTTTTAACTGAGAACGTGTGACCTTTCATGCAATAAATGTACTAAGCTTCACCCACAATATGTTCCAAGTTGGATAGCGGCCCCACAATTTATTATACTAAATTTTTCTTAACCTTCAAAACTGAAGGAGCACAGCCTTTCGGTCCTTAAAATTGATCTGTTCAGCAGAAGCAAGATGTTGGGCAAAAACCTCCTATCCAGCCGCTGGACGACATCGATCGTCCACAGTTCCTGGGCATTCGCTGTAACTGGACGCAGAAGCTGGAGTTCCAAGGGTACAGGGTAGAAGAAGGTACCTCCGTTTACCGGATACTGAACCGGGAAGGCAAAGTTCTGGAACCGGCCCAGGACCCAAATGTAAGCCATTTCGTAGAATTTATTAAACAGACTAATCAACAACAATTGTAGTTTTCATTTCGCTTCGTAGCGCCTTAGAATGAAACTGGTTACCGTGGCAATACCCTCTTCTTAATATTTATACAGATTTTTCATTTAAAAAAACTAAGAGCTATAGATACCCTGTTCTAACTTCTATCACCTCTGTGCCGGCGGACGGTCTTGGCCGTCTGTTGCTCAACCGTCGAATGACTAATTACCTAAAAATTGCTAAGTAACTTTTTAATTATAAAAGCTACTAAGTTGTCCCAATGAGAACATCTAGTCCCTTCAGTCACCTGATACTGTTACTGCTCTCAGAACGAAAATCTGTTCTATAGATCGTCCACAACAAATTCGTGAAAGAACACAGTGTTTTTCTTTATCGTGTTCATTACGCATCTTCGGAGACGCGTCTTTCTTTCACCCCTAATGTGAGAGGGTGAAAAGGGGGTAACTCAGACTGTTGCTTTAAGTCAATGTTTGCTTGTGTTACATTCAATTCAAATGTCTTTCCTTCACCCCTAATGTGAGAGGGTGAAAAGGGGGTTAACACAGACTGTTGCTTTAAGTCAATGTTTGCTTGTGTTACATTAAATTCGAATTACCTTCCAATAGTCTAGCTCTCCACAAACTTTAACATGGGTCGGAACATGCAGCTATCTGAAGAAATCCTGGTGCGAATGTATCACGGCATGACCATTCTCAACAACATCGACCGCATCCTCTATGAATCTCAACGGCAAGGAAGAATCTCATTCTACATGACCAATTACGGAGAGGAGGCAACACACTTTGGCAGTGCGGCCGCATTGGATGATACGGACCTTGTGTACGGACAATACAGAGAGGCTGGTGTGTCTTCCTGTGAATTTCTCGAGCAATTCTACACGTCTAGAACATCCTCAAGTTACAGGGCTATATGTCAATGAGGGTGCTCTTTTTTGCACTCTTTTATTACTTTACTGGACATGTAAAATGTACACTGGTGTACGCAACAGTGTATATTTCGGACGTCCAGTAAAGAATGTGCTTCCCTGGTGCTTGGACTATTTTTAACTTTTTTTATACACAGCATTAGGGATAAATAATAATTGGGAGTAGATAGGGATGCAGGGTGGTAGTAGTAGCAGCTTAAGGGATGTATTAAGTATTTATGTAAGTTTATGTAGTTTATTTATGTAGTTAAGTGGGATGTTTAGGGTACAGTTTTTTGGGATACCCGATACAGACTTGAGGAATATTTTGGACATAGGGCTCATATAAATATCTGTGCTACAGTATCTAGGGATATGCTATCATGCACATTATAGGAATGTTGGGTTTATGACCTTAGCAGTCTGACAGGGAAAACTTTTAGGGATACCGTCGCACATAGATTTTGGGCACACCTTGGTAAACAACTTTTGGGGGAATATTTTGGTGTGTAGATTGTGGGGGTGCAGTATTTACAAGTTTTCAGCACCCCCTTGCCCCCACATTCCCTAAAACTTTTGGGGGAATGTCTTTACATGTAGATTTTGGGGATATATTTACAAGTTTTAGGGAGTAATTGACATGATGGAGAACTATTCAGCACCCCCTTGCCCCCACATTCCCTAAAACTTGTTGGGGAATATTTTGGTGTGTAGATTTTGGGGATATATTTACAAGTTTTAGGGAGTAATTGACATGATGGAGATCTATTCAGCACCCCCTTGCCCCCACATTCCCTAAAACTTTTTGGGGAATGTCTTTACATGTAGATTTTGGGGATATATTTACAAGTTTTAGGGAGTAATTGACATGATGGAGAACTATTCAGCACCCCCTTGCCTCCACATTCCCTAAAACTTGGGGAATATTTTGGTGGGTAGATTTTGGGGATATATTTACAAGTTTTAGGGAGTAATTGACATGATGGAGAACTATTCAGCATCCCCTTGCCTCCACATTCCCTAAAACTTGTTGGGGAATATTTTGGTCTGTAGATTTTGGGGATGTAGTATATTAGAAGTTTTAGGGAATAATTGGGGTGATAAAGAACCATTTGTGGCACACCCTTGCCTCCACATTCCCTAAAAGGTCGCGAGATCGCGGCTTACACATAACCCCCACGTGTGTGACACACTGCACGTGCGCAGGCGTACTAGTATGGCGAGGATATCCGCTCCAGGCATTCATGAACCAGTGCTACGCCAACGAAATGGACCTGGAGAAGGGACGGCACATGCCCGTACATTACGGATCGCAGGACCACCATTTCGTCACCATATCGTCGCCGCTCGCGACTCAGCTGCCGCAGGGTGAGACGCGCGCTTTTTTTTTAAGCCTCGCATGTCGTCTGTCATGCTGTTGTCTGTCAGACATTATATAAATGTCCGTAATGTCAGTATTGTTCCATTTCAGCCGCTGGATCGGCGTACGCTCTCAAACTGGCTCAGAAGAACAACGTTGTGGTGTGCTACTTCGGAGAGGGCGCCGCCAGCGAAGGCGATGCTCACGCCGGACTAAATTTTGCGGCGACCCTCGACTGTCCCGTCATATTCTTCTGGTCGGTGTTGCTCGTAATTTAATTTGTCCGTGACTTGAAAACGTTATCGTCCCTACCTCGTCTCGGGTTTGTTGTATTTATTGTTTGTTTATTATTAATTTAATTAATTAATTAATTGTTTGTATTTATTAGGTAGGGACTAGAAACAAAAGGACGCTCTTCCACTCCGTTATCTACCAATGAATTATGTCGTTACACCAATGAATTACGTCCTTTTGCGCTTCGCCGCGACCAGCCGCGACAAAAATATGTAAACCGAAACCAATTTGTTACTGCAACAAATGATCCGCTTCGATTGCAGATTTTTCTCTAAAAGGTGTCCACCGAAAATCCCAAAAGGGGTAGTACCCATTTTAATGCCGACGGCGCCCTGCTTTAGAAGTTATCTTTTTGCACGATACTCATTTGAATTGTTATTTAAATAATGAGCGCCTCCCGCTCATTCACGCGGTGCGCAACTTGTAGGCGGTATTGGACAGATACTTATAAAAAAGAAAGTTATTCGATTGGTGCACCGGTTCGCAAATTACTTAGCCCGGGGTTCAACTGAAACACCCGGTATAAGTTATATAAGTATGTTTGTTAATGTATGTAAGGTGTCGTTATATATTGCACGTGAAGCTAAATAGATGTACGTTACCCTTATTCATAACAGTCGCAACAACGGTTACGCTATCTCCACACCAGCTCACGAGCAGTACCGTGGCGATGGAATCGGTAGGTAATTTTTTCTAAACATTGTGTACACCTAGTTTCAAGCACATACAGCATATTTCCTTTTCTTTTCAAATTTTTTTCTATTTTTCTAATTTGTTAATTTAATTTTTAATTTTCTAATAATTTTTTCTAATTTTTCTAAACATTGTGTACACCTAGTTTCAAGCACACACAGCATATTTCCTTTTTTTAAAATTTTTTTCTATTTTCTAATTCTTTAATTTAATTTTTAATTTTCTAATAATTTTTTCTAATTTTTCTAAACATTGTCTACACATAGTTTCAAGCACATACAGCATATTTCCTTTTTTTCAAATTTTTTCAATTTTTCTAATTTTTAATTTAATTTTTAATTTTCTAATAATTTCTTCTAATTTTTCGAAACATTGTCTACACCTAGTTTCAAGGACATACAGCATACATTTCCTTTCTGTGTCGGTGACAGTTGCTAGAGGACCTGGTTACGGAATCGCGTCCATAAGGGTGGATGGAAACGACGTCCTGGCGGTTTACAACGCAACCAAAGCGGCTCGTGAGATCTGTCTCGAGGAAAAGAGGCCCGTGCTGATCGAAGCCATGACATACAGGTACAGCCCACTTACTAGATTATAACGACCGTGTCATAATCGGCAACCCCTATGAGGAGCCAAATCCGCACGATCCGCCAGGGGGCGCTGCTCATCGGCACGCGAGATCTGCATCACGATTGGACGACGGAAATTCGAATTCTGAACGCGCAGAAGCGTACGTACGACTACGGTAGCAGACGACAGCAATAGCTCCTATGGAAACGCTAGAATGATGATGGTAGTCAACCTCAGAATGAAAAAGTATTGTAGAAGTTGAGGAAGCAATAGCTGGGATGATGAGTGGCGCCACCACTAGGTTCACAATGCGGCGCTGGGAAGGGGTGCCTTCGACCTACTAGATTACAACGACATGGTCGTTGTAATCTAGTAGGTCGTGGTACAGCCAAACAAGAGCCGAACCGTTATCGTTGGCCTCGAGTTTCGGCCAATGACGTCACGGTGGGTGACTTCTAAATCGTGCAGGATTGGACATCACAGCACGTCCGACGACAGTACGGCGTACCGTTCGGTGGACGAAGTTCGACATTGGGACCAGATGGATCACCCCATCTCCAGAATGCGGAAGTACCTCATGAGCAAAGGGTACTGGGATGACAAGAAGGAGGAAGCCTGGAAACAGGAGTCGAGAAAACAGGTGCAGATAAGATATTGCTCGTAATATATGTCTTCGTAGTGGGTGGCATGCTTGCTTCTGTAGTACACATCTTGCCCCCTTGGAGGTATGTCTGAAAGAATAGGAAGTGTAAAAGGATTTTTCGCGCTTGTTTAAAGACATGGTTGCATCAGTTGCAGTAGATTTTGAAATTAAGGTGTCATTTTATTCCTCGTTGATCACTGACCACGGTATTGAAAATTGCACACGAAATCAGGGGCGGATCCAGACCCTCGGTTTGGGGGGGGGGATCCAATGTATAAACTGACATTGTTGGGGGGCGATCGCCCAACCGCCCCGGCCCCCCTTAGTGGTGCAGTACAATGTAACTGCTACTCGATGAAATACATGACAGGAGCATGTGCCGGATGACGAGAGTATGCCTGAACCCCTCTCTGGTACAGGGCGAAAACGTCATTGCCTATGCTACCAATCAGAGCGCGGCATTGAGAAAAATGGATGCCGCATCTGTGCAGGTGTCTGAACGGCACCTTTCTCCTCTGAGCGAGGCCCTTTCGCTCCTCCTGTTCTGTCACGCTGATGTTGTTGTCGATATCGTTGTCGCCGGAGCCTCCGCAGTTGCAGAGGCAGCGCTGGTTGTAAAAATTTTGTGTATTTAATATATAAGCACTTTTCAAACAAAAAAATTAGTAGTATCTGTTCCATAGATGGGGTTCTGAATGTGACCCTCCCTTTAATGCATTTTGTGCTCATTGCATATGTTTAATAATCTGACTAGACTCACTTCAACACTTCCACATAAAAAAAAGTGTGTTTGTTTTCAAAAGTAAGCTTCTGCTTTCTTTGGGAGACAGACTCCCTAAAAAAAATTTTATTATTATATTATTTGTTTAATGGGGTTGTGATGCTTTGAGATTATGTGGTTCGCTACACCGTGCACACATTATACTATATTCCGGAGTACCGAGGGGGAAAAAATCCTTTTACGTATTGTAGTCAGTGAGGCACAAACCCCTTAAGAAACTTGGGCGTGGCACTCTAACGTTGGAGGAGCCTC